>NC_091117.1:31750000-32062500 GCF_040183065.1 Periplaneta americana
AGTGATCGTACATTGTATTCAATGAACTTTCTGCTTTCGGTGACACAAGTTTCATATTTCTGCCAGTCGAGAGCTCTGAGTTATAGGCTGAAACATGGCGGCGTGTACCAGCAGTATGTCGGTGCATCTGAAGCAGCGTGATGTGATCGAGTTTTTAACAGCATAAAATGTGCACCCAATAGATATTCATCAGGGATTGAAGGCTATTTATCATTATCAATGTGTCGACATCAGTACTGTGCGACGTTGGTCTGTTCGTGCTCGTAATGAACCTGGTGCAACTCTCAACTTGTGTGACAAAGGACACAATGGAAGACCACGTACTGCAACTAATGACGCTCATCGGAAACGTGTGTATGAACTCATTACAGCGAAATGTTTTGACTTTTACCGCATTACCCTGAGTTGGAGGCATTTCCGCACACCAATTTACTCGTATCAAGAAAAATGTTTAATTGCATGTCCTCTATTACATCAGAGAATTAGGAATAGTCATTCTGAGATACGTGCCTTGTAGAAAAAATAGTCTTAGAGGAAATGGGGATTAAACATGAAGCTGCAATAAACTGCACTGTATATGTGTCTAGGAAAGGATGTGGATATTTTAATTGGTTTCTTTTACGACGCTATATCGACTGCGATGTTTATCTAGCGTCTGAGTGAAATCAAGATATTAATATCAGCGAAATGAGGCTTGGGGTCCAGCGCCCGAAAGTTACTCAACATTTCTAATAATTGTAACTGTCCTATTCTAAATGAATCTCCTAAAGTTAAGTATCTCGCAATATTAATCGACCAACATTTACGTTGAGATAAACGTGTTCTTTTTCTGTGCAATAGATTAAGAAAAATTATGTTACTGTTTCACAGTCACTACTCTTAATGAAATGTTTAAGCCCATATTACAATACTCTTTCACGTAAAATTCTAACTAAAAATGTTACTGTATCAGAGACACTACTCTTAACATGTTTAAGCCTATATTACAATAATCTTTGATGTAAAATTTTTACTTCAAATCTTGCTGTATCAGAGACACTACTCTTAACATGTTTAAGCCTATATTACAATAATCTTTGATGTAAAATTTTAATTAAAATGTTGCTGTATCAGAGGCACTACTCGTATCATGTTTAAGCCTATATTACAACAATCTTTGTTGTAAAATTTTAACTTAAAATGTTACTGTATCAGAGACACTACTTTTAATATGTTTAAGCCTATATTACAATAATCTTTGATGTAAAATTTTAACTTAAAATGTTACTGTATCAGAGACACTGCTTTTAAAATGTTTAAGCCTATATTACAATAATCTTTGATGTAAAATTTTAACTTCAAATGTTGCTGTTTCATAGGTACCGCTCATAATGCAATGTAAGATAATCTTCGTTGTAAAATTTTAACTTAAAACACCGGTACAACTATAACATAGGCACTGAACTCAATGAAATGCTTAAGCCTATATTACAATAATTTTTGCTGTAAAATATAACTTAATATACCGATACTACTATAACACAGGTACTGCCCTGTATACTTTCCAACAACATTTTTAAAGTGCTTGTCCTCAACCTTGTTGAATGTTGGCCAGCACAATCATTTCATACAGATCTCTGCTAAATTCGTCCGTTGGCAGTAAATTACTAGTTGAAAGTAGATCGTCATAGTCACTTCTTTCTATCAATTTAAAATGGTTTTTATATATTTTTAATTACAGTGCTGCTGTAAATACCATCTTTTAGAACACATTATGTCAGTCTCACATAAATTACATAATATTATTATGTCACCACTTACACAGACATACTGTCTTCCGAAATCCTCTACTCACTTCTGTACTTTGGTACTTGTTTTAGACGCCTTTATTTAAACTAGTAGTGCATAGTCCTAATATCATAATCATTTCTAATCTGAAGAGTACTGTACTTGTTTAGGAGTAAGGAACTTGTTTAGAGTGCACGTTTCTTGTGTTTGTGAGCAGGATGACTATTGAAGGACATGTGAAGTAATGTATATCCCGTGCACACTTATACTCATTCCAATGTTGTTGGGCTAAGAAAACGATCTTTACTTATGACTGACGATTATTGGCTGTCTCAAGATCGATGATAACTGATGATATGAATGCTTATTGATGATTGTCATTAATTTTTATGATAATTTTGGTGACAATTTCCTCCTGCATGTTTCAGTGAAGCAATTGGCGATGCGCATCCTAACCTGAAGGGCTGTGAACAAGACTTAATGTATATAATATCGATCCCCGAGACCGCTCAGGGATATCTGTTTGCAGCTTTTAGCTCCCCGAGTGTCAATATTAGACTGCCGTCACGGCTTAATGGAGTAATGAAAATGAATGATGTTTTCATAATACACATGTTGTGGACCAACTAGTTGTACGTGAGGCAGCTGTTGACTCTCTGAGCTAGCTTGTAATTGTTAACGTCGTGCTGCTCAAACAACCTCGTCAAATATCGCTGCTTTTCCACACATCGGATTAAAATCAGGGTAACTCTCCCGCAAGGTCCTGCTACAGTTACAGACATGTCTTAGAGCGCTTTCCGACTTTTTGTAAATGATTAGTATCTTCTTATATTCCTTAAGGCGATGTGCTACTGAAAATAATTTTTATCACTTTTACATTTTCGCGCTAAAAATGGACGGTTTCATGAGGAGGATTTTCGTGAAAATTTTATCTCAATATCTTAGTTATAAGTACACTTTTATATAATTTCCTAGAAGTTGTGTTGCTGCACGAGTTACGTGCAACTAAAACTTTAAACCTTATTATCTCATAAAATAAATTTTCTGCGTTTTCAACGACAAATATTAATTTTATTTCTCAGTAGTTAAAGCTAGAGTGACGAAACTTGGCATACTTATTTATTAATATCTGTGTTGTGATATGGAGCATTTTATTGATTGTATATATATATATATATATATATATATATATATATATATATATATATATTTTAATGAACAAATTAGAGTAGGGTATTATTAATGCTCCACTGCACAATATGCAGTGTTACCATTAAAAAAATTAGATTTAAAAATATATTCCTTTTTTTAGAAGTAGGATTTTCATCGAGAAAACTGAAAGAAAAAATAATTAAAAAATTTCTTCTAAAGTGTTTATGAGAAAAGATTGAAATTTACAATGTGTGATTATGATATTGATATGCATATTCAATAAAAAGTTCAACTACCTAACTAAAAAATTGTGGATTTTAGAAATTTCAGTAGAGCATCGCATTAACCTGTCCCTCATGTCCTACTTTCATTGTCCTTTCTACTATTTCCTTTTTTTTTTCTTTTTTTTTCATTTTTCTTGTCTGATCAAATATCATTAATTTCTTTGATTTATTTACTCTTCCCTCCATTTTATTTTATAATTGTGTCTTTTTCCATACCGTATTCTTTAATTTTCTCTTCATCCCATCCTATCTCTTCCTTCTGTTTCATTCCTTCATTTGTGTTCACTTTCTTTTTATTTATTTTTCTCATCCTCTCATTTAGCAACAGTATATAATGTTTATACCGATATTAATTAATTAATTAATTAATTAATTAATTAATTAATTAATTAATTAATTAATTCATTCATTCATTCATTCCTAGTGTTCTGCCAAAGATCAGGTCTTTCACTGCAAACCCAGCAATCTCCAATCTTTCCTATTTTCCTCCTTCCTCTAAATGTCTGTATATGATCCATATATCTTAATGTTGTTTATCATCTGATATTTCTTCTGCCCCGAACTCGTCTCCCGTCCACTATTCTGTCTAGTGCATCTTTCAGTAGCCAGTTCCTTCTTAGTGAGTGAACCAGCCAATCAGTTTTTCTCTTCTAGACCAGTTTCAGCATTACTCTTTATCCACCCATTCCTTCTAGCACAATTTCGTTTCTTATCCTGTGTGTCAACTTCACACGCTTCATACTTTTTCATGTTATGTTTCATTTAACGACGCTCGCAACTGCAGAGGTTATATCAGCTTCGCCGGATGTGCCGGAATTTTGTCCCGCAGGAGTTCTTTTACATGCCAGTAAGTCTACTGACATGAGCCTGGCGCATTTAAGCACACTTAAATACTTTTTCATATCCGCATTTCAAATGCTTCTGATAGTTTCTCTACATTACGTCGTAATGTCCATGTTTTTGCTCCATGCAATGCAACATTCCACACAAAGAACTTCATTAGTCTTTTCCTTAGTTATTTTATCGGATGTCTGCAGAAGATATTCCCTTTTCTATTGAAAGCTTCCTTTGTCATTGCTGTCCTCCTTTTGACTTCCTGGCCGCAGCTTATGTTACTAGTTATAGTACACCGCAAGTATTTCAAACTGTCCACTTGTTCCACTACCTCGTCTCGAATTCGCACGTTTACCTACTTTATTTTTCTTCCTATGACCACGGTCTTCACCTTATTTGCATTTATCTTCATCCCATACTGCTCACAGCTGTCATTTAGCTCCAGTATCATATCCCTTAGTATCATCACCTCTTCTGCTAATAACGTCATATCATGAGCAATAATATTCTTATGCACTTTATTCTTATTCGTCCTACCATCACTCCTCCCAAGTTCTGAAAACAGTAACTCTTCACTAAATCCTCCAAATAGTGTTGAACAGGGTAGATGATAGAGGGTATGAAGTCATTAATAACAGACAGAATAGTTTAGTAAGTCATTTTACAATTATTGGCAAAAATGTAAAAGAGTTCTTTACGCAGGTGATAGCATAAATAGAAGATAAATTACAAGAGAAAATACATCAACTGAATGTTGTTATGAAAGAATACAATATGAAAATATCTCATAATAAAACAAAAGTTTTAAAAATCCACAGCAAAACATTATACAAATATGAGATAGTAGTTGAAGGAAAGATAGTAGAGCAAGTCTCTGCATTTAATTATCTGGGATATAGGCCTAACTGAAGTTTTTTTTAATGTACCGAAGTACATATGATATTTCCATGCAGATATTCTGCGTCATCATACGATGAAAGAGTAATGGAACGGAGAAAAATTCTCTCCGGCGCCGGGATTTGAACCCGGGTTTTCAGCTCTACGTGCTGATGCTTTATCCACTAAGCCACACCGGATACAACTCCGACGCCGGTTAGAATCGTCTCAGATTAAGCTCCAACTCTTGGGTTCCCTCTAGTGGCCGCCCTCTGCACTACGTCATAATATATATGATATGCGTAAATCACTTCGTGATTTAAGACGGCGCTTATTCCGTCGGATCCCGGCCAACTAGTCACTCATATCGAGTGCACCTCAGCACATGTGTGGACTTCGGTCCTGCGTTCATAGACATCTATGACGTAGTGCAGAGGGCGGCCACTAGAGGGAACCCAAGAGTTGGAGCTTAATCTGAGACGATTCTAACCGGCGTCGGAGTTGTATCCGGTGTGGCTTAGTGGATAAAGCATCAGCACGTAGAGCTGAAAACCCGGGTTCAAATCCCGGCGCCGGAGAGAATTTTTCTCCGTTCCATTACTCTTTCATCCTAACTGAAGTTCTTCACGATATAAACATCAGTAACAAGATACATAAATTTCAACATACCGTATGTGTGAAACAATAAAACAAACATTAGATCTTATGCTTAATATGGTCACAAATGTATAAATTTTATTATAATCAATTGGAACAGGTTAAACAAATACCAAATTTCTAAACCTATTACAAAAATCACAATAATTCGACATGTATGGAATATTACTCATAACGTCTTAAATTTTAATTAAACATTAGATCTTATGCTTAGTATGGTCACAAATGTATAAATTTTATTATAATTAATTGGAACAGGTTTAAAAAATACCAAATTTCTAAACCTATTACAAAAATCACAATAATTCGACATATACGGAGTGTTCATTAAGTATGGAATATTACTCATAACGTCTTAAATTTTAATTAAACATTAGATCTTATGCTTAGTATGGTCACAAATGTATAAATTTTATTATAATTAATTGGAACAGGTTAAAAAAATACCAAATTTCTAAACCTATTACAAAAATCACAATAATTCGACATATACGGAGTGTTCATTAAGTATGGAATATTACTCATAACGTCTTAAATTTTAATTAAACATTAGATCTTATGCTTAGTATGGTCACAAATGCATAAATTGTATTATAATCAATTGGAACAGGTTAAAAAAATACCAAATTTCTAAACCTATTACAAAAATCACAATAATTCGACATATACGGAGTGTTCATTAAGTATGGAATATTACTCATAACGTCTTAAATTTTAATTAAACATTAGATCTTATGCTTAGTATGGTCACAAATGTATAAATTTTATTATAATTAATTGGAACAGGTTAAAAAAATATCAAATTTCTAAACCTATTACATAAATCACAATAATTCGACATATACGGAGTGTTCATTAAGTATGGAATATTACTCATAACGTCATAAATTTTAATTAAAAAAATTATACAAAAGCTGTTGGAGGCAAACCATACAATATAATATCAGTATTCGAAAAAAAAAACTTATCCATTCATACAGGATGTGGCAGTAAGCTTGATTGTTTCTAAAGGTACCATATTTTAAGAATATTACATATTCCGAATCTCCATTAAATTTTGCGTATGAATGCGTAGAAAGTTGACCCATTCACCAGTTTCGTGTCTTTACCTATTTATTACATTTGTTTGATGAACTTCAAACTTGAGACAAATATGTAAAGATTTGCAGCTGAAGAATGAAAAGTGTTAATTTGTTTTTATTAATTTTAGTGTTTTGTTTAATTTAATGGCTTAATTTACATTATTGTAGATATGAATGGAAGAAATCAGTCCTGTAACTTTGAGAAAGATAATGGACTGCTTCCGTGATAAACTGGAACGTTGTTTGGCTGTGAATGGTTCTCATTTTCAGCATAGGCTATGTTGTAAAGATTGGTTAGTTATCTATACTAATAATAAATCTGTAGCTGAAATTTTTCTGGTAATTTTCGATTTTCCAAAAATAATTGGTCGTAACATATATAATTAACCACCCTGAAACCGAAAATCGCTTTTTTGAAATTTTTGTTTGTATGTCTGTCTGTATGTTTGTTACCTTTTCACGCGATAATGGCTGAACATATTTCGATGAAAATTGGAATATTAATTAAGTTCGTTGTAACTTAGATTATAGGCTATATGGCATTCAAAATACATTATTTAAAAGGGGGGTTATAAGGGGGCCTGAATTTAATAAATCGAAATATCTCGCTTATTATTGATTTTTGTGAAATATGTTACGTAACAAAAGTTTCTTTAACAATGATTTCTGATAAGTTTTATTCTCTGAAAAATTTTGATAGGACTGATATTTAATTAAATAAATGAGTTTTAAAATTAAAATAACTGCCATCTAAGGCGCTGTATTGAAATAAAAAACAAATGACTTCGTCTATAAGGGGCCTTGGACACAACAATCGAAAGCTATGAAACATAGCCTACAGACAATGTTTCTGTGTTTGTATGAAGCTAAATTAACCGATTTGTATAAATAATTATTATTTCATCATTGGAAAGTGTAGTGTCTCTGGATGGACATAATGCTATAATGTTATTACAGTAACTTGTGAGTGAATTGAGGACAGGTAAGATTAAAATAGCTTCTTATGCACAGAAAACTTGATAGGTTATTCTGCTTATATTCATTTCCTGTATTTCTTATAATAATGTTTATGAACATATTCATTTTTATCTCAGAGAATTAACGAACAACGAGAGTGTATTGATTTAGTATGCAGTAATAGTACGTTAGCTTAGCAATCCATTATTTTATAATTCAAATTTTAACTATGCTCAATTGAATCGTGTTAAAATACATATGCAATAAATGCAATGCAAAAAAATTGGGTAATGAGCCAAGCAGATTATGTTGCGCTGTTGTAAAAGTTGTTCCTCCTGAGATTCAAGAGCTCCCACAACAATTTAAAAACTTTCTAATTTGAGTACATCCGTTATCAACACACTTTTTCATAATATAATATTATAATATAAACATAATAATAAATCTGTAGCCAAAATTTTTCTGTTAATTTTCGTTTTTCCAAAAGTAATTGGTAATAACAATTAAGAAATATGTTAAAGGAATTGTCATTGCACCCCTGGTCTCTGGATCAAAATGATCGCATTTTAATATTTTAAATAAAATTTAAATTAAGTAACATATCAAACGATTTATCCTTCTATCAAACACGAATGTTCCCTGGATCAAATGTCCTATTTTAATTATATAATTACTTTACATTTATTTCTAACGGGTGCAGCGGAGCGCACGGGTACGGCTAGTACTGAATAAACAAATAAATAAACCTACGAACAAATAAATAAATAAGTAAATAAATAAATAATAAATAAATAGGCCGAACGAAGCAGTATTCATTTCTATGCAATTACATTTCTTCTATTTTGTACCTTGTCACTTTGTGTCTTAACATCATAAAAAAAGCATTTTAAGTAAACAAAAATACCATTAACTTGAAATACCAAAGTGCTCCCCGTCCACAGACTAATTTCTGTTATTCACTCCTAACAAAAAAAAATTGCACTATCTATATTGTGACACTATTTCCCACATACAAGCATTTTTTGGGAATCTTTAGTATGGGAACTAATTTGTCTGTACGGTCCAGACGTGGAAGTAGTTCCCAGACGGACCGCGAGATGTCCTGGGCGCCCGCCCGACCGTCGACTGTATGGAGAACATGAAAAGCGAAGGACCACACAGAAATAATAGCAAAAGCAGCATTAAGGACAAAGCAAGTCTGCTTTATATTTCACAAAAAGTGACAGACTAAACGTTTCTCCAACCACTATTACTTCCTCATATTTTTAGATTAGACTCATCTCTTTAAATAAAGAAACGCGATTATCTATTTATTGTTTTAACGTTTTATTATAACTGAAATAAATAGGCTATATATTTAAAATGTTTGTACTTAAATTTGGAAATGAAATAATGATGCTGACAAGTTTAATAGGTTAATGGATTTTGTCTTTAGCAAGTGTCAATGATTTAAAGAGTCTTCATACGACAGAATCAAAACGTGACCTATATGACTCTCTTGCACGCTCCCAAGTGGCAGACTCTGGAATGACTTGAAACACTGTGATGTTGTCCAGAACACTGCCACCTCCACACATACGTTCTGTGGAAATCTCTAGCTGAGCTTACTCAACTAATGGTCTTGCTAGGCCTACAATCTTAATTCTTAAACGAAACACCGGGTGACTAGTAAGCAAGTATATTGCATGTCAATTAATTTTATTTCTCTTCAAATTTGAATTTCAATTTGACATCGAAAAAGCCTTTGACAATATTAGATTAAAACATGTCATACAAAGTCTTGAAAAACAAAATACACCTAATGGGATTATACACCTCATCCAAGATATATATAGCCTACATACAATTTATAAATTCGTTAATCTTCGATGCTACTTACCCATTAGAGTTCTACGAAATGTTTATTTGACCATTATTCAATCTATCATTCAATATGGTATAATTGTTTGGGGTGGAAGTACAAAAATTAATCTTAGTCCGTTAAATTTACTACAAAAACGAATAATTAAAATTTGTTTGAAGAAACGTTTCGATTATCCAACTAAATTAATTTATTCTGAATTTAATGTATTTAATATTGAACAAATTTATAAGTATACGTTGTTAAAATTTTATCATAAAAATCGTAATAAGTTTGTATTACAGACACATAATTATGACACAAGACGAAATATTAATTCAACATTAGTAGAACCTAAATGTCTCACATCTGCTGGTCTAAAGCATAGCATTAATTTTGGCCCTCGGTTGTACAATGCTTTAACTAAATTACATCCAGAACTTCTAACATGTAACCCACTAACATATAACAAGAAAATTAGAAACGTGTTAATATCTTCAATTTGATTAAATAAATTTATAGCCTATGTGTATGAATTAATCAACCTATATTATATTTGTATTCTATAATTTTGAAATATATAGTCCTACTTTTCACGTGCGATATTATTCTTCTCTAGTGTTAATATTATATTATATAATTCCATTGCCGCTGTAATTTAAACTTTAGTTCCTATTTTATTTTACTTACTTATTTTTATTATTATTTTTTTTATTTTCTATATTTCTCTTATATTAATATTGTATTATATAATTTATGTAACTGTAATTTTAAATTCTATTTCCTATTTTATTTTATTTTATATTCTCTTATAGGCCTATTAATATTATATCTGAACTGCGACCGAACACGAGCGCTGCTCATTCGGTCTCAAATTTTGTTAATACTACTGTATATCCTTTTTTATATTGTTTGTGTTATTTTATTTCTATTTCTCTTGTTTGTTTGTAATTATATTCTTTAATCTGTATATTTAAATTTAAATAAATAAACAAATAAATAAAATTGTAAAATAAAATTGGATGGTAAACTCAGTAAAATACTACCAACAAATAAGGGAATCCGTCAAGGAGACTCTCTCAGCCCACTCCTTTTTAATATTTTAATGAATGATATAATTTTAGAATTGAAAATACTTCGTTGTTTCAAAATGGGAAATAAGAACGTAAATGTATTATGTTATGCTGATGAACAGTGTTAATAGCTGATTCAGAGGATTCGCTTCAACGACTTCTCTATGAATTTGCGACAAATGCAACTTGAAAATATCTTCAAAAAAAACTAAAGTATTAACCGTTTCTAAAGAACCAATCAGATGTAAATTGCAATTATATGATAAGGTCGTAGAACAAGTGAATCACTTCCAGAATCTTGATGTTATGATAACAAGCCATAAAGACCTAATAGCTGAAGTTAATCAACATATTGTGAAAGCATCACGAATCTCAGGATCCCTGAACGATAGCATCTGGAATAATAAATATCTACAATTAGAGACGAAAACTCTTATAGATAAAACAGTAGTACGGCCAATTTTAACATATGGTGCTGAAACAAGAGCCGAAACCCCTAGATCAAAACAATTGATAAATACTGTAGAAATGAAAACATTAAGGAAAATTGTGGGAAAAACAAGACTGGATAAAATAAAAAATGCGGACATAAGGAACCAATGCCAAATACAAGAAATAGGTGAATGGGTAGAAACACGAAGATCCCAATGGGCAGCACACGTATCAAGGATGCCTGAAGATCGTATGACTCGAATAGGAAGAGACAGCATACCAGTCGGCAAGAGGATCCCGGTCGTCCTAAAAGAAGATGGAGCGACTCCCTGGAACTAACAGGTCTTTAGGTCTACATCAAGAAGAAGAAGAAGAAGAAGAATTTGAACTTGTTGAAATTGAAATTGCATATACATATTTCAAATAATATAGGTTGCACCCAAAAGAGCAAATGCTCGTGCTTGGGGCAGCTCCAGTTCATAAAAAGTTTTTTAACTAATAGCGGGTATTTGTCTGTTCGTCATTCGCCCATACAAAGCCAGTTGTGTAGACTAATTTACCGATAAAGTCGTTGCCCAGGGTGCGCCACAAGAGGCTAGTCTACGCTACATCCCCGATGAGATGAGATTATGAGGAAGATGTTGGGATGCCGCAGAGGAACCTATGTTACCTGCACCACGGCCTTGCCCAACACAAGTTATAAATCGGGGGTACGCCGGGGATCGAACTCGGATCCACAGGTTTATAGGGGAGAGTCGGGTAGTATCGGACATCGGGTAGTATCGGACAGTGCGTTTCTTTCATCTACCACCATATGGTAGTACCTGAATGACATGGTTACGTTTCTCTATGCGACATCACAGAAACGTAACCATGTCAATCAGGCACTATCATCGTGTGGTAGATGAAAGAAACTCATTGTCCGATATTACCCGATGTCCGATACTACCCGACTCTCCTCTAAGTCTAACGCTCTAACCACTAGATCAAGTAATTTAAATTATTGTAATTATACTGGAAACTGAAGGAAAAAACACTAGTCGAAAAAGAAGAAAACAAAAATCTACACGAAAAAAAAATTAAATAATACTTTTAATATAAGTAATTATTTAATATTTTTATGCCATCCTAGCATTATAAACAGGTAGTTACTACATCGAAAATCGTGCGTTATTGGCTTATTATAGCACGCGTGCCGATAAAAGCAATGACGTATTTGCTATGACTTAATACCGGAACGTTTGCTATCTTGGTTATCGCTTTTACGCGCCACATACCGAGAAATGAAATGCAGGACAGAAGGTAACGTATCATTTATTTCCAATCTTTAACAATTTTGTATCACTTTTGTAATATCACATAAAACAGTTCTGTGGTTCAGAGAAACTATATTAACAAAATAAAGGAACATTTATAACATATCCTGCAAGGTCATCCATTACTCTTTACTCAATGCCAAGGCCAGGCGCAACTAATCGATACGAACATATGAAGACAATTTGTCAGCTATGGATCCGAATTGAATTTCTTTCATAATTTCTTTCCTACAATTTATAATGCTAAGAAGCCATAAAGTGTTGTATCCAACTCGTGGATAATTTTATTATGACACTTTTCAACAATGCCACCAAATTATGAAATAAACATAAAGTCACAAAAAAAAAGTCAAATCACAACCTTATTTACTAATAGTTTAAGATATGTGGCGCCTTCATAATATGAATATTATAATTCTGCAGTGCTTGGGAAAAGTGACTTAAGTTAGTTTCCACAAACCATTTTTGATAATTTATTGACGACTTACACTGGTTTATGTCGATTCGATTTTTTTCTGTATGAATTATTGTAATGGGAGGAATATTTATGTATTTTTTTCCAAGCGAGCAGATGTTCCGTAAGTTTTCAATAAATTATCAAAAAAAGGTTTGTGAAAACTGACTTATGTCACTTTTCCCGAGCACTGCAGATATATTTATTTTATGCAATACTGCGGGATGAAAAAAAATTATTTTGGCACATAAAACGTATAAGGTAATTAAGAACGCACTGATAATTACACTTTTTGAATAAAACATTACGCAGAAAATTTCAAATACATTTTTCCGCAACACTAAAACACCGACGGGATTTACCTAATAGAATTTTTTTTCGGACTAACGTTCTTCACTACAGCTGTTGCTGCTGCTGCTTTTATTGCAACTGATACAGCTAGGTTTACTACTACTACTACTACTACTACTACTACTACTACTGCCACTACAGTTACTAACACTACTCCTACTACTACTAGATCGATATTTCCAAACTTATGAAGTAAGATGTTAGGACTTCTGGAAGTGTGTGCAAAACTTTGCTGAAATCAAGACAATAGAACGAGTATCTTACAATGAATGAGTTAGTCCCCGCGTTTCAATTATGGCCAAGATTTGATTTGGAAGAATTTAATAATAGGCTATGTCGCTCCGGTCCGAGCTGTACCGGGTAGAAGTCGGGATGGTACCCGCTGTAGGCGCTGTCTCAGCGAGATTGAAATTTTTCCCCATATTCTTGGCTTCTGCCCCTATAGTGAGGCCCTTCGCAACATCCGTCACCATGCTGTCCGTTCTATGCTGGCCGAGGCACTGAAGGAGGTAGGGTTTACAGTCCATCAAGAGGTGCAGGGACTAGCCACACAAGGAAGTGTTCGGCGAATTGATATCATTGCCATTAAGAACAACTCGGCATACATTCTCGATCCCACCATCAGATTTGAGACACATGCAGATCAACCGCATGAGGTGGACAGTGAAAAGAAACAAATCTATGAACCAACAATCCCTTCTATAAAGATAAATATAGCCTGTCCCACATTGATGTAATAGGTCTGATGGTGGGAGCACGAGGTACCATACCCTCCTTCTTTGCCAACAAATGTAAAAACCTGGGGCTAACACACAGCGTTGTGAAGGAAATAGCCATTAGTGCCCTCAAAGGATCGGTTCAGATATTGAGAAATCATTTGTATGGGAGTGATAATCGAAATTTCAAGTTATCTTAACCGATGGCTGTTGATTGGTTTAGATATCAATGCCAATAAATCCGTACTATTATTTTTTTCGCGGTATATAGTATTCAAATCATTCTAACCTATCTGATGATATTTTTCCCCCCTTTCTTAACTGTAAATGAGCACAAACGCTAATTAGGTTTAAATTTTTCTGACATTTTGTATACCTCGATTCCCTAACCGTTTCAAATGTATACCATTTTACCTTTTAGACGTGTTTCCAAATTATATGTAATACGCTTTGTCAAATCTGGCAACCTTTTCATAAGGGAAGCTAAATTTATTATTATTATTATTATTATTATTATTATTATTATATTAATAATAATAATAATAATAATAATAATAATCTTACATGACAAGTTTGTTACAAGTTTCTCCAAACTTCCATAAATCATCACCAAAATCATCATTATCATTATGAACAATAACAAAATCATCATTGTTATATGAATTGGTAGAGAAGACAGTCGAAAAGTGTTACACGGGAACGCTTTTACTTAAGTATCGCCTCCAAAACATGTCCTGCAGAACAAAGATCAAGTGGACACGTGTGAATTAGATCACAGTGTGTTGACATGAAAGAGCACTTCAGGAGTGGACACAAGGATGTACTCTATTTCGGAGCACCCTATGGCCGGGTGTCACATAAATCGCGGCGCTGCGCACCAACTCCCACGCCCGTCTGTCAGCCGCCGCTGCTCATTGCGTCGTCGAGTCGCCCTCGAACCTGCGTCAGGTTCCGTTATACCGCGGGTTCGACTCTCGCAACACACCAAACTACCAAACTGCACAACACTCATCCTTTCCTTCCACGATCAAAAGCTTTTCATTTACTGCTGTAATATATGGAGACAAATTATTGATGACTTTGCTTGTTTTACGACTGTTGAAGTTTATTCAGAACAGGCAGGTGGGATTTGCTTTTTCTCTAATTTCGGCATGAGATTAAGATGAATAAATAACGCAACTCACTGCAATTGGGAAGTTCTACGGAACCGGTACTCATTACATAAATTAGGATCAATAGGCTTCTGTTGCATTCCAGAGACCACGGAAATAGAACCAGCGTCAATCAAATGTTAAATCTCGCACTCCACCGACTGACTAGCTCATCCCTGAAATATTCTATGAAGAATGCGTATATAGGTACATCCTCAAGTAGGCTACAAGTTATAAAATGAACGTCCATACGCCTACATGTACACATACACGCATGCATGCATACATACATACATTGATTTGATTTATTTATTTTTTTAATTTCTTCCTGTAACCACTACAGGTTGCCATCGACAAAGAGTACCATGATACAATAGAGTAAACGCCTTGAGGCTTAGTGATAAATTGTTGCTAGATTGAAAAATAAACATACATAAGTACATACATATAATTTTTATTTATTATTATTACTATTATTATTATTATTATTATTATTATTATTATTATTTTACACAGTCATTACTTTATTTTTCCATTAACACTAATATCTAGGTAATTGTCATTGTCTCAATGTAACACGTGCTGTGCTGATCATATTCTACTATTCCTTTAGTTGTGAGATTATATTCATATGTATTCTTTTTTTTTTTTAGTTAATACTTGTGTACTAGAATGTATTTTCCTGTTTATGATTATGTATTCAGTATCTTCTTTTATTATATATATATATATATATATATATATATATATATATATTATTATTGTTATTTTAAAGTTAATACTGATGTATTCAATCTCTCCTTTTTACTTAATTATGTTTATTATTATTTTTAAGTTAATATTTGTATACCGGTATGTATTTTTCTGTATGTGATTTGATCCTGGTTGAGTGGAAGAGAAGGACTGATGGCCTTAACTCTGCCAGGGAAAATAAAACTATTCTTATTATTACCGGTATACATACATACATACATACATACATACATATACATACATACATAATGAACGCATTCAAGCACACATTCGGTCTATACAGAGTGAACCGCAAGAAATGTCATTAATATTTCAGGGAGGTTATTCTTTGACATATTTCAAACAAAAAAGTCGAATACAAATTTGCTCGGTTTGATTCCCTTTCGAGATAAAAATAGTTTTATACGAAACATTTCATAGCGTGTTTAGGGAAAGCCATTCATTTAATTCCCAATATACTCAGTCAACGTAATTTATGATAAGAGATTGAAATAATTTAATTTTTTTTTCTTTAAATGTGCAGAAATTTGATTAGAAGAAATGTAATTTTTCGTTCTGCAAAGAAATTTTACAATGACACATTTTTTTCGGATCAAATTTCTACACATTTAATGCACAAAACTAAAATTCTTTCAATGATTTATTATCATAATACACTGCTCCTTTAGGTTGACTGAGCATATTGGGAATTTAATCAATTGCTTTCCCGAAACACGCTATGAAAGGTTTCATACATGTATAAAACTATTTTTATCTCGAAAAGGAAGCAAAAACGAGCAAAATTGCATTGAACTTTTCTTGTTTGAAATATCTAAAGAATAATCACTTGAAATTGATGACATTACTTAGGTCTACGATTCTCTATTATCAGGCAGTACATCTGACTTGACGATGTGACAGAGGAAGAACAATTGTTTCTATGCATCTGAAGTCTAATTAGTGTAATATATAGCTCATCGGCGATGTATGCAATGCAGAGGGAAAGGCACTGACCACCCTACCCCATTATCTCCTGGCCTAGTTGCCTCATAAGCATGTCTTGTTGGTCTCACTTGTGAGGTTCAGACCTGTTCTCGGACATTTCACTAAACAATTTACGGTTGAACCTGTATACAAACAGGTAGGTACTTGAAAGTCGAGCTAACTCTATTCCATTTTCAAAATATAAGTGTGTTATTAGTGGTTGCAATTATATGCTATGAAGTGAGGTATTTATTTATCAACAGTAATCTCACTAGAGGTTTTGATTTATCTAGAGAAAATCAAAACTCGAGTGGGATTTAATTGACTATTACACGATTAGAAGAAAGTATATAAAGATTATAAGTAACAAAGTACTCCAATACGATAAAATATTAATTGACTTACGAAAATAAACCTGTCTTCAAATGTATTATTGCACCATTACGCTAGATGGCAGTTGTGCCAACTATGGAATCTTCATTGAACTCTGTAGACGGTTACTAGTCAAGAAAGCTTTGTTGATTCAGTTTCATTTTTATTAAGACAGTTGCATTCCACTTCAAATATCCGAATCCCAGTAATCAACGTCACTTGACAGATGATTTTCAATAAATCTTATTATTAAACAATCATTGATACGTGACTATCCATAATATCATATAGCAGAAGCTATAACATAACCTAAGTAATATAGACAAGTATTAGAAAAGTTTTAATTAACGACGACGACATAAAAAATAAACATGAATAATTTTAAAAGGAATAATTATTGAATGTACAATTTTCAAATTTGAATGTGGTTGGTGGTTCAATTGATGTTATATTGGACGTGTGCGTAATAGAAGTGGAACTCGTTGATTTAGGCCTACATGGTGTATTCAACCTATTCAGGATTTCCGAATGGTGCTCTTCATTTATTTGTAAATCGTATTTCAGAAGATGCATAGGTATGATCAGTGATTTTTATTAATTCTTGTTCTTGAATGCCAATGCGAGTCATATTTGAAACTGCTGTGCATCGACTGGAGTGGTTTGTAATTTTATATATATATATATATTTTTTTTTTGACGTCCAGACCAGCGCAGTTTCAAATGTTGGCAAACAAAGAAACAAATGCTAGGGACGCGATAAAATTAAACAAATGCTAGGGACGCGATAAAATTGTGCGATAAGCAGCCACGATTGGTCGAAATACGTCCTTTCGTACCGTTTTATTGGTCAAAAGTAGTATGACGTAGTAAGAATGTAATAGTCATCATAATCATCATTATCATCATCATCAATTTCAAAGATTAGGCCCAATAGACATGTTTCGGCTCCATAAACCTGCTCTCTCGACCTATTCCATGAAAGTCCTTGTCTTCGTCGTCCTGTAGGTTCATATTTTTGTGCTGTTTTAGCTATCCTAGGATCTGGCATACGCTGTACATGTTTAGTCCAAGTCTGTCTGCATTCTGTAATTTTATTACCCCTACACAGTGATTTCATCGCATTCGTTAGATGTGCCGGTATTCCTCTTGTTTTAAGATGGACCATAATGATTTTCCCTTAACTCTATCAAATGCTTTCTCGTAATTAATAAATAGACAATATGTTAGTAGAATAAATTCTCCAATTTTTTTCATTCATGTGTGCTACTGTGAATATACAATCTGTGCAAGATTTTCCTTTCCTGAAGCCATATTGGCATTCTGTAATGAATCTTTTATTCAGTATTTTAGCATATAATTTATAACATGAATTCGATGAACTTATGCCTCGGTAGTTGGAGAAGAGATTCCTGTCTCTTTTCTTGGAGATTGGACATATGGCTTCATTCCATTCATCTGGGACGTAGCTGTTGAGTCAGTGAACATTAAGAAGTTCAATAATATTTCTATAAAAGTTTGAGGACCATATTTGGTCAGATCCATGTTAATATTACCTATTCCAGGTGATTTTTTTTATTTTTGGCTTCTTTAATAAATTCTAAAAGTTCTTCCTTGGCAATATAATCAACATTGTTTTATGAATTATCATAGGTTTGTACTCACTACTCGTTCATAATGTTTTGAAATAATTTAAGCATTTTGTTTCTGAGATTGGATCAAGTTGTAGATTATTTTTTCTTGATTATTTGTTTCATTATTTTGAAGGTTTTATCTTGGTGTCTGTGTAAATCGTGTTCAGTTTCACTGATATAACGGTCCTAACTTTCACGTTGTAATTTCCATAGCCTACGTCTCGTTTAATCACAGCTGATATTCTCCTGTATTTAGTTTTGTATTCTATATTATTAGGAGAAGAATGTGTTCATAAGTATTCTTCTTTCTTATCTCTGATCATTTGTTTTAAGGGGAGACTCCATTGGAAATCATGAAAATTTTCGAAGAAAAAAAAATTATTGGCTAATTCACTTCTTTAGAATGTATATTTTCATACCCCAAATTCATTTACTTCAATTTTGATTACGAATATGTTTAATTTTTTTAAACTAAGGCTGTAAGGGGGCATGGCATTTAAAGAGCTGTCAAAATTATTGTTTCATCAAAGAAATTTTTTTACAAATTTCTGATAACAAATCCAGTAACTTTTTGTTCTAAAGTTGACCCCCTGAAGTTACTAGAAAAATATAGCGGAGGAGAATTCTAATTTACATAAATACTCATTTTACTCTCAAATCCATTTTTCCGTAAGTTTATTTTTCTTGATTCAACACAAACTTTTTATGCCAAATATTAATCAAAGTGGATGAAATTTTTACTGCAATTATTTATGAGGTAGGTGCATGTTTCTATGTATTTATTTTGTGACACATGTTACAAGTTTGCTTTATTTTTTTTTCATGAATTATAGGAAAAATAACACTTTTTAAATTTCATAAACATTTTTCGAAGTGAACAAATGGCATATTTCATAAAATAGATGCATAGAAATGTTTCTTTATGGTTTGTGAATGTAACAAAAAAAAAAACAAAGCTTAAAAATTGAGATCTTCTGCAAAAAAAACTTGGGTTTGAAAAATGTTTCTAAAAATTATTTTAAAAAATTAAAATTAAAAGCAACATAAATTTGAGAGTTAAAAATTTGGATTTTGTTAGCCCTCTTAGTAAACATGCTCTCAAAATTTAGTTAAAAAATTGATTAGGAAAAAAAATTGTAATTTTAGTGGAGTGCCCCTTTGTTCCTTCGTTTAATATTTTTAATTCTCTTTTAGCATATTTATTTTTTCTTGTCCCTACTACTTTCGTAGCTGTTTGCATTAATATGTCATAATGTTCTTACAGTTTGTATTTATATTAGGTTATAGACTACAATAATCTGTTAATATACTCACAATCAGACAGAGGTGTTTTATACTTTCTTATACATTTATTTAACTAATAGTTTATGCGGTATTTCTTTAGTCACAATAATTTTACGTAAATAAAATGTCAACGCATTAAATTTGTAGGGACATTTCAAAGGGCCCTCGCTACCTGTCGGGTAGGGGAAGTTCCCCATTTCGTCCGTAAGCACCCCGCGCGCCCTCTTCGACGCCCACACACAACTGAGGAATGTTCTGCCACGGAGAATCCTCGTCAATAAAAAAGAACATAATGTAAAATTAGTTGCGTGTTGAGATTAAGGGGGCCCTAATGCAGGCTTATCTGCGACTCCTGTGGGTTCCTGACGTCTGTGTTTTCTTAGCATATGTACACTCTTAAATGCTTTATGAGGCGCTGGCTGGCAGCTTCAAAGGGGTCGCGGGACTCGCAGGGGCCGCCTCGGCAATTAAAACAAATGGATACTCATAGCCTTCCTCTTAGTCTTTCACTGAGTCAGGAATATACCAAGTATTGTAACACAAAGAAGAGCTTGTTTACAGTGTAATATTTTAAGGGAATACAAGTTTTTGATAATGTGGATGCATAGTTTCTTACGTTCCTTGTTTTTTTGTAAAACGCACAGAAAAATAGTACAGGAAAGGGCGAAGGAAAAACACAAATCACACACACACGTATAGTGGTGTACCCAGAATTTTGTCAAGGGGGGATCACTATTAAAATTGTTTAAAATTTACATTGTTTATATATTAAATTATGTATGTATGTATGTATGTATGTATGTATGTATGTATGTATGTATGTATGTATGTATGTATGTATGTATGTATGTATTAAAACTACAATTGGGTATACACCCGGTGATATATAATATACAATAATTACAATTACAGTACATGAAATAAAATAAAATAAACGTAAATGAAATAATAGTACATTATGCAACGGGCCTATAATGGTAGTAATTAAGACGCGAGGATGATTATGAAACGAACGCAAGCGAGTTTCTAACTTGAAATTATTCACGTTATTGTTATGTGAGTGCAATAGCCTACCTAATGAATTGTGAGATGTGCGCAGACGCGAAAGCATTGATTTTTTTTCCGGGAAACGAATATCGACGACCTTGATATAATCTAGAGAGTAGATAAACATTAGTCTTGATATAACCTTGAAATTGAATTCGACATTGAAAAACGAGATGACAAATTGAATTTATTTGAATATTATTTACAATCAACGCTAATTATTATAGTAACAGAACATAACCTTCTGCGACAGTATTGGATTTCCAGCCTCTGTGACCTTTCGATAGTTGTCTTTCGATTGCATATCCGAGAATAATCGAAAACCTGAACTTTAATGAATAGGTGTAATTTAATGACATGCATTAAAGGACTGCTACCAGGTGTATAATTACTACATTTCGGCATGGTCGAGCATAAAATAAAATAAACGTAAATATATAAATAGTAGATACAATAAACCTAGGACTATAAATAAAAAGTATTCTACAATAACACCTACGATAAGCAAAAGTAAATCTAACTTATAAGTACTTCTATTTCACCCAACTATTACCAATTTAAGTAATTACATATCACCTTAATTAATTACATATCAACTTAATTACATATCACCTTAATTTATTTACATATCAACTAAATTACATATCATCTTAATTAATTACATATCAACTTAATTAATTATATATCAACTCAATTAATTACATGACACAACTTAAATTATTACACTGCACCTAAAATTACATTTTCAGTCTAATCTTCTGAACCTTTCCTTAAATGTATTGATTTTAAGAGGACCACCCTGAAAGATTGCCGCAGGTAAGCTGTTCCAGTCTACTATTGTGCGGTCAACAAAGGAAAATTTTGCCACGTTCGTTGTGTATAAATAATAATAATAATAATAATAATAATAATAATATTAATAATAACAATAATAACTGTAATCGTTGCAATCTTGATGGATTGTGTACTTAATATTTCATCTAATTCCAAATGTACTCGAGATACATTATTATATGCAAACGATCAGGTTCTTTTTGCTACAAATGAAGACGAGTTGCAATACTCAACACATCACCTGAATATAATAGCACAAAATTTCAATATGAAAATTTCCCCAAACAAAACAAAAATTTTGGCGTTCCAAAGTAAACAACCAGTTAGGAGTCAAATTTGCACTGGAACCCATACGTTAGAACAGGTAAACTCATTTAAATATTTAGGTTATAATTTGACATATTTACCAGTTACTAATATATCTGAAAATATTCAACATTGCGTTCTCGCTCACTATGGAGAATGGACCCTACTTGTAACCTTCATTCTGTTTCGAGCTGGTAGCATTCACACATCAATAAATAATTTCTGACGTTTTGCGATCACTAATTTAATGCTCTCACACTAAAAGTTGTCACTACTGATTATAAAGTTCATTCATGCCCACGTTCATCAACGTCGGTTAGTGTAACCACCGGTTAAATTTGTCACCTAACCCCTGGTTAAGCGTTTTTACAGTGCATCGACCTCGTTACGACTTAAATAGGAGGTTAACCACAGTAATCTCTAACCGGCCATATTCGAGCGGTTAAAGGGGATAACCAGTGATTAGTAGAGCAAGTAAAGCAAAATGGCGGCCAGAGCCACAGATGATTATTTCGAAGACGATTATTATTGTACAGTACTTGAGTTACTTGAATGGAGCGTGAGAGTGAAAGTTCTTCAGTAGAAAGAAAGAATTCTTACGGGGAATTAGGTGACAGAAAATTTCAGGAGGGATTTCGTTTATCAAAATCTACAAATAGATCATTTGAAATAACACAAAAGCAGGCTTATTTCTCCTATGGATCGCCTGCTTATATTACGATTCTACGTAACTGTTATTTTCTGTATTTTAAGAGGGAATACTCGAATATCTCTTTCTCTATGTCACTTGCTGAACAAAGAGAAGTTATGGATTGATCTTAGGATAATGAACAATTCCCTGGTGTAAATGGGGTCCTGGATCGTACAGACATTCCTACTAATCTTCTGCATCCTTTTCCTTTTTGGATATTCCTTCTTTTTCATATAGCGTTATATATTTAAATACAGTAAGTAAGTCTATCAATACTTCAACCTCACATTGGGATATAATCATTTTTGCTTTCAATGTTCCATTTTGTACAATTTTAACCTAACAGCACTGAAAAACAAATAAATGCAACTCGCAAATACAACAGCGCCCAAAGACAAACAAATGCAACACGAAAATGTAGGACACATTCATTTCGATGTAGAACGGAGTGAGCGCAGTCGTTTTAGACGCTAACTATTATCTTGCAGCGCAGCGGCATGAATGCTTTCCTTTAGTCATCTTGTAGAAACAGTGTACCACCATAGACTTCACTCTGGTTAGCTAGCCATGTTTAAGTAATCGGTGATTATGAATGGTGCACAGAAATTATATTTTAACCACGGTTACTGCTTAACCGTTGTTTCGTAATCTATGATTACTGCGTTTTTGTATGTATGTATTTATTCACACTGCGATGGGTATATACCCGGTGGCAGTGGTAACTAATTACACTCAATAATGACAATAATAAACTTATTAATTAAAAATACAATTAATAATAATAATACTGACAATAATAATGATAATAATAATAATAATAATAATAATAATAATAATAATAATAACAGGGAATATCCTAAATTAAATGAAGCACGATCACTTAAAATAACATTTAAAATAAATCTAATTTGTGTCTTAAATCTAATTTCGAACCAAAACCCACGAGTATGATATGTTCATATCTGCACAAGTACCTTTCAACATTACACTCATTTCGCTGTCAACTCACTCACTGCACTGGAACTACGACACATTTCACTGATTCTATCCTGATTTAACTAACACTTCAAAAACATTTCACTGTTCAAATAATTTGCACTGCCACTATAAACTATAAAGCTTCACTGACAGGAACACGTTTCACTTATACAACACACTTCACACTTCACTGACACAACACACTTCTTCACTGATACAACAATTCAATAACAAAATATAATTTACA
Source organism: Periplaneta americana (assembly GCF_040183065.1). Lineage (NCBI taxonomy): Eukaryota > Metazoa > Arthropoda > Insecta > Blattodea > Blattidae > Periplaneta > Periplaneta americana. The sequence goes on from NC_091117.1 coordinate 31,774,049, forward strand.
CCCTTTAAATACTGTGCATAATTACCGTCTATTAGTAAAGTCCTTAAGCCTATTTTTAAATATATTTTTGGTTATTGGTAAAGCCTTTAGTAAGTCTGCAGGTAAAGCATTCCAGTCCCTGATAGTGCGATTGAGAAAAGAAAACTTTCCAGTGTCCGTCCTCTGTCTTCTTTCCCTCAATTTATATGAGTGGTCGTTCCTTGAAGAGTAATTTGGCGCCTGCAACCTATTTTTTATTTCTCTCCAGGCAGGCTCACCTCTGTATGTTTTGAACAGTGCGCATAATCGAATTCGCGTTCTCCTGTCCGTGAGTGTGTCCCATTTTAATGGTGAATTTTCCCGACAACACTTGAGAGCCCCTTTTTTAATCTTTTCCAGTGTCTTAATATGTTCTAATCTGTAAGGATCCCAACATGCAGCACCATATTCCATTACTGGACGTACTAGTGATTTATATGCAATCTCTTTGGATTTATCCGAGCCTATTCTTAGTACCCTCATCACAAAGTGTAACGCTCTCCATGCTTTTCCCACTGTGTCTGTAACGTGTTCCCCCCAGCCAAGATCGCTGCTAAATGTTATTCCGAGATATTTACATTTGTTAACTTCCGGAATGGTTTCACCCCCTAACGTATACGATGCGATTATTTTATTTATTTTCCTTGTAAAGCTGATGGCTTTGCTCTTTAGAGAATTTATTTTCATTTTGTTGGCTATAGCCCAATCGTTTATTCTATTGAGGTCATTCTGAAGAAGAGTAGTATCTTCATAACTTGTTATTTCCCTGTATACCATACAATCATCCGCGAATAAGCGAACCCTAGACAAGATATTAACTGGCAGATCATTTACAAAAGCCAGGAATAGAAGAGGCCCCAAGACACTCCCCTGTGGGACTCCGGAAGTAATTTCAATTGGGTTCGATAATTCCTCCCCCACCCGTACACTCTGAGTGCGACAAGTTAAAAATTCCTTGATCCACTGGAGTACTCTTGAGTCAATCCCCGTTGATTGTAGTTTAACCAACAATATATCTTGTGGGACTACATCGAATGCGCGTGAAAAGTCAATAATCACTGCATCTACTTGGCTACTGGAATCTATTCCGTCTTCTAAATCCTGACATACAGTTACTAATTGACTCTCACATGATATTGATGCACTTCGCCATCAGAGTGTACGTAACGGGATTACAATTGGAAAAATTGGTTAAGGTTCTGAAGAAGGAAGTAAACTTCATCTGCGAACGTGGGAAAAGATGTCCGACAGCGCTATTCCCATCGTAAATTTCGTAGCGATGGATGTACAACAACAATGTTTGACATGGGCGTCTGCCAGGGATGCCAGAACTGTGGCATATTTTAGGAGTAAAAAATTATATGGGGTGGCAGTGGTGACGAAGCGGGTCGGGACCTCCCGTATCGGGGTTACAGATAGTGCCGGCGGTCTGTTAGTCTGCTGAAACCTTGGGGGTTATTTGTGGCAGACTTTTTTGAGATCGCTTCTGTACGCGGGGAGTACAGTCCCAGTTTATACAAACAGAACGTACGAAGCAACTCTTATCACGTAGGATACTTTCATTCTTACAAGTGCATTTAATACAGTATGAAGTAAATTAAACTGTGTCACGAATATGACACATTGTCATAAGTAGATTTTATACTTTTCGCAAAATTTCAGATATTTCGTCTTAAGGACTTCACTAATAGACGGTAATTACACACAGTATTTAAAGGGTGTAATTGATATTTTGTTACTGAAGTGTTGTATCAGTGAAGAATTATGTTGTGTCAGTGAAGTGTCTTGTGTAAGTGAAACGTGTTCCTGTCAGTGAAGCTTTATAGTTTATAGTGGCAGTGCAAAGTATTTGAACAGTGAAATGTTTTTGAAGTGTTAGTGAAATCAGGATAGAATCAGTGAAATGTGTCGTAGTTCCAATGCAGTGAGTGAGTTGACAGCGAAATGAGTGTAGTGTTGAAAGGTACATGTGCAGATATGAACATATCATACTCGTGCGTTTTAGTTCGAACTTAGGTTTAAGATACAAATAAGATTTACTTTAAATGTTATTTAAGTGATCGTGCTTCATTTAATTTAGGATATTATTATTATTATTATTATTATTATTATTAATATTATTATAAATTATTGTTAGTATTAATTATTACTTACTTACAAATGGCTTTTAAGGAACCCGGAGGTTCATTGCCGCCCTCACATAAGCCCGCCATCGGTCCCTATCCTGTGCAAGATTAATCCAGTCTCTATCATCATATCCCACCTTCCTCAAATCCATTTTAATATTATCCTTCCATCTACGTCTCGGCCTCCCCAAAGGTCTTTTTCCCTCCAGTCTCCCAACTAACACTCAATATGCATTTCTGGATTCACCCATACGTGCTACATGCCCTGCCCATCTCAAACGTCTGGATTTAATGTTCCTAATTATGTATTATGTTCCTAGTATTAATTACACTAGCTTGCGAATTTCAACTTTGTGTTTGTTGCCTAAACTAAGTAATGTGGCTTTATATAATGTCGATGTGCTGAATCCAAATTTTCAATCCGTTTGCTTCTATGACGTCAGGTTTGTTTGCAAAATCACTTTAAATATATTTTATAATTACGTGAATTTCATCACAAACTTTTTAATTTCACTTTTTTATTTCAAATTCAAAAACAATTTTTAAAAGACACAACTTGCTGAAATTATGTGTATGGTTGTTCATACATGTCACTAGAGTGTTTTTGCTTTGTTTTGTCTTGTTTACTTCACTATTGGATGGATAAATTAGCACAATGTATCAACCAAAAAATTACACCACTTGCTTCTTAGTTGAAAAAGTCCTCCTGTTCCTCTTTCTTTTATGTTTCTCTTCAGGTATTTCACGCTTTAACATCCAACAATAATCACCAAGCATACTGATGCTCCCACGTCCCTGGTACCTTCTTTCGAACTCCTGCAGATCCTTGTGAAATCGTTCATCTTCCTCTTAGCTGAAAAATCCTAGATTTTCGGCGAGATGATCTAGCTGAGAAAACAGAAAATTTTGATACTCATGCTACAACCAAATTCCTTGTATGCTTCAAGCATGTTAGCCATAATGTTTCGTAATTAGGATCCTTGTTGCCAAGAAATTTTAAAACAACTTCACAAAACAACATCCATGCTGATTTCTTCTTTTCATCCATACTGTTTTAAATGCTGCACCAGACATGTTTTCTTATGTCAGGACCATTATATATATATATATATATATATATATATATATATATATCTTCTTTCAATTTGCTACATATAGTAGTGGAAATTTCTCACATATGTATTTAAAACAGTCTCCTTCCTTATTTAAAGCTTTTACAAGCTGTTTCATTAAGCCAAGTTTGATGTGGAGGGATGGCAGCACAACTTTAGAAGAACTCATAAGCTTTGGCGCACAACATTCTTACAACCGATTTCCAAATTTTGTCGAGGTGGCCAGTCTTTCATAGTCCAGTGATCAACTCGTGCCCTACTATCCCCACAGGCAAAGAATGCATGGAAATTTAGTAGAACCAGATTGTTGACCCAGCAACATAGTAAGAACTTTGAAATCATCATGAACTTGCCAGTTGTGTTCCTATAGTCTAGTCGCAATAACAGCAGTTGCAAATTTTGTGTATGATTTTTTGAGGATCACTGAATAGGCAACGGGCACTGAACCAAACATGTTTCCGTTATGAAGGAGGAAATCCTTTAAACTTCGCTTGGAAGCATCAATGAACAGTCTCCATTTACTTAGGTCATAGTTTGGAAGTCCAAGTTTTAGCATAAATTCTTTCAGATTACTGCAATATACAAGATTATCATCTTCGGAGAAAAAGTATTTTAAAACCCATTTCACGTTGTCAGTACCAATAGAATGATGTCTGTTTAACATTTTCTGGTCGCACAGGGATTGATACATTAGGCACAGATAAAATGGCTGACCGAACAACTGAATACACGATTTGATTTTTATGTTTAGAATCATACCCCTTCACATCACACGAACAGGAGTAGCAGTCATTACTATGGTTCGACTGCTCTCTCCAAACCATAGGTACTCCAAAAGATAGCAACAGTCTTCTCCACTTGATCAAATGACGAAGTTCTTGAATCCATACTCTACATACTTTGTGTTGTGCCCAAGCTTTACTTTGGTCTCAAAGTTTGATTCCAAAATAGGCATGGTATGACTTTTTCACAAAATCTGTAATATTATTACACCTCTGCTTAGGCAATGTGTATATCCTACATAAGTTATATAACAAAAATGGTCTGGATTATTTAGACATCCTCGATGCAACATGGTAAATACTTTCTTACTAAACTAAAAACTTTCAACATTCTGCTCCATAATAAAGCTTCAAACTGATTTCGTTTCGTTTCCAGATGAAACGCAGACTAATCAAATGTGAGAGAAACTAGACAAGTTGAGTTCAGTCTCTCACCAAGGAGTGGCTGACATTTCTGTCTTTCACAAATAAAAATAATGACAAGGCTGCACGTTATTTCGCCCTAACTTCCTTATGTGCTTGCACCCCCTATCTGCTAAGAAACATCCAGTGTCCTTGGTTTTCAATATAAACACCTTAAAAATATGTTGAATACATTTGGTTTTCATATCCTAACATACTAAACCTACATATGTTAAAGTATTACAGTTTAAATAATTACGGTATAAATTGTCGTAATATATTATAAGAAAATTAAAATAACAAAAAAATGGTACGTGATAGGAACTTTTTGGCTTTGAATTTGATTTCAGCATGCTAAAAATACCCTAAAAACATTAAAACTTTGGAGGCAGGAATTTCATCGTAGACTAGTGTTATTAGTATTATTATTAATTGTATTTTTTATTAATTGTATTTATTATTGTCATTATTGAGTATAATTAGTTACCACTGTCACCGGGTAAATACCTATTGCGGTGTGAATAAATACATACATACACATACGTACTGCGGATGACATTGTAGCATAAAGCTTATTTTCTTTAAATATTAATATTAAATATAACCTGCTTCTTTTCATTTAAGACAATGCCTTTATAACCACTCTTCTAAGATTAATCCAGTTTCTACCATCATATCCCACCTCCCTCAAATCCATTTTAATATTATCCTTCCATCTACGTCTCGGCCTCCCGAAAGGTCTTTTCCCCTCAGTTCTTCCAATTAACACTCTGTATGCATTTCCGGATTCACGCATACGTGCTACATGTCCTGCCAATCTCTAACGTCCGAATTTAATATTCTTAATGTTAGGTGAAGAATACAATGCGTGCATTTCTGCGTTGTGTAACTTTCTCAATTCTCCTGTAATTTCATCCCTCTTATCCTCAAATATTTTTCTAAGCACCTAATTCTCGAACATCCTTAACCTCTGTTCCTCTCTCAAAATGAGAGTCCAAGTTTCACAACCATAAAGAACAACCGGTAATATAACTGTTTTATAAATTCTAACTTTCAGATTTTTTGACAGCAGACTGGAAGATAAAAGCTTCTCAACTGAATAATAACAAGCATTTCCCATATTTATTCTGCGTTTAATTTCCTTTTGAGTGTCATTTATATTTGTTACTGTTATCCAAGGTGTTTGCATTTTCCCATTTTTTAAAGGGTAAATTTCCTTTTTTTTTAATAATAATCCTAATAATAATAATAATAATAATAATAATAATAATAATAATAATAATAATAATAATAATAATTATTATTATTATTATTATTATTATTATTATCACGAATCCGTACAATAAGTCTCGGAATGGGACTGATTTTCTGGCACGACCACAGCAAGGCATGTGACACGTATGGGCGAATCCAGAAATGCTTATAAAGTGTTAGTTAGGAGGCCGAAGGGAAAAAGATCTTTGGGGAGGCCGAGACGTAGATGGGTGGATATTATTAAAATGGATTTGAGGGAGGTGGGTTATGATGATAGACACTAGATTAATCTTGCACAAGATGGGGACCAATGGCGGGCTTACGTGAGGATTGCAATGAACCTCCGGGTTCCTTAAAAGCCATTTGTAAGTAAGTATTATTATTATTATTATTATTATTATTATTATTATTATTATTATTATTATTAGTTAGTGTGGTGGAGTTAAGGCCGTCGGGCCTTCTCTTCCGATCAGCCAGAAACAAAAGAAGCTGATAGAAAATTCATTTTAATAATAAATATTATTAATAATTACAGATTAATATTTAAATAACATTCGAAGATTTATATAATTATACAAGCACAAATTGTTTCGGCTACTCTTTCCATCCCTTGATAGTCTTTGCATGCTATGATAGCAGATTTGCCACTGTAACTTCCAGAATCGACTTTCTAGTTACTACTTATTTCTTTTATAGGCCTACATCTTGATGTTAATGTTATGTTTTATTTAACGACGCTCGCAACTGCAGAGGTTATATCAGCGTCGCCGGATGTGCCGGAATTTTGTCCCACAGGAGTTCTTTTACATGCCAATAAATCTACTGACATGAGCCTGTCGCATTTAAGCACACTTAAATGCCATCGACCTGGCCCGGGCCTATATCTTGATTACACAACTTTTAACACTACCTATATATTACTTCGAAATATATGATTTAATACTTTCACGTGTTAAATATTAGGTACCATAATCTAATATTTAACACGTGAAAGCAGTAAATCATATATTTATTTTATTCACCAAAAGTTTTGCCTTAAAATTACTTTAAACACATTATTGTGGCATAATACCACATACGTAACAAAATAATCATAGAAGAATTGAATGTAAAAGCAATAAATGAAGACATAACACAATATAGATTTAAATGTCTGCATCATTTAGACAGGGCGGATAACACAAGACTTAGAAAACAAGAAACAAATCTACAATTACCAGACCTTTGGGTAAAAAAGATATGAACAGACCATACAGAAGATGGAAGGATTACTGTGGAGTTGGAACAATCTATGATGTCTGAATCATGGAGTGAACATGATGATGATTGTGAGATAATATATCGCTGAAAGATTCGTTAGCATGTCTTCTGTTCAACATTGCACTGTAGAAAATAGGCCTAATTAAGGACGTAAGAATACAGACTAGAGGTAAAATTTTCTATAAGTCTAAACAAATAATTTAAAAGTTATGGCAACACTGCTGTCAAGTGACGAAGGTGCGTTCGAGAGCTGCCAGTTGTGTGGACATGAACAAGGACTGTTAGATGAGTTAGTGCAGCCAGCGGCGACAGTACTCTGTCAATCTACTGCAGTGTGTAGAATGTTGCCTTTCATAAGGATAGTGCGAGCGCCCTAAGACCACGTTTACAAAATTAGAGCAACGTTCTTGGATCAAAATTGAAATGACACGAGGTCGTAGTGCACAAGAATCTTTTTAGGGACTGCGTGAAGAATGTGCCGATGCAGCGTTGCCATATCGCATAATGGCACGATGGGTTAAAGCGTTCCGGGAAGGCAGGGATGCCGTTCAGGACAACCTCCGTACAGGACGACCCCGCGTGGAGGACAACACAGTTCAACTCCTTGCTTTCCTGTTGCATGCTGATCGCCGATAGACTGCTCGTGAGTTAGCAGCGGAAGTCGGAATATGTTACAAAACTGTGCTCCACATTTTGCAAGACATTCTCGGTTACCGCAAAATTACAGGGCGTTTGATACCCCATGAAATTTCCGAGGTTTAACAATGGCATCTCTATGCAGTCGCACAGGCCTTGTTGGACCGGTACCAAAGGAAAGATGACGACTTTCTTGGATGAATCGTCGCTATGGACGAAACTTGGGCTCGCTCAACCAAACTTGAAAAGTCACTCAAATTAATGGAAGCATCCACGTTCTTATAGTCGAAATAAAGTGTGCCCTACACAAAGTGCTGTGAAGGTGACGTTCATTGTGGCGTATGACATTGATGGGGTAATACTGCACCACGCTGTACCTCCAAGGCAGACGGCAAACGCGGACTACTACTGCAGGTTCCTGCAGCACCACCTTCGTCCAGCGCTCAGAAGAAAACGACGACTCTTGGTGGTACAGAACCCCATCATTCTTCATGATAAAGCAAGGAGTCACACCGCTGCTGCTGTCAAGGACCTCTTGCGCCGCTGGCAATGGGAGATTCTGGAATATCCACCGTACTCACCCGATATGAGTCCATCGATTACGATCTTTTCGCCAAAGTGAAAGAACCACTGCGAGGGACCCGGTACAATACCAGAGATGAACTTATCCGTGCTATAGGGCGGTCAATACGGAACATCAACAAAGATGGACGCGCTGATGGTGTACGACGCCTTCCAAACATTTGGCAAAAAGTAATAAATAAGGGGGGCGACTATATTGAAGGTACGTAAATGTTGACCCCTGTGAATAAAACCATTTCAGAAATATCGAACTGTTGCCATTACTTTTTATCCAGCCCGAGTATATTACTGGAATGATTGTAAAGCTGTACACAATTTTATTGTTATTAATGTACAAAAATTCTAGCATTTCCCCGAAAGAGAGTAACAAGGAATAAAGGAAACATTTACTGCCTTGGAATTTCTCAGCTATAGCTATGGATTTAAACGTTTATGAACAAAAACAAAATATATGCTAGTAAGAAATGAATAATTTCTGCTGACTGTGCCATATATTAACACAGTAATGTTTATAAATTTGTAAGAGTACACAGATTTACGTAGCTCGGATCTTCGGTCACTGCTTCTAATATCTCGGATGAAATTAATATATGAATACAGAATGATAATACACGTTAGGACTTTAAATCAAGGTTCTTACTCGAACAACTAAATTCAGACTATACAAAACATTTGGGCCTATAAAGGCCCATTCTGATGTACAGCTCTGAAACATGGACTCTGCCGCAGGCCATATAATGTTTAATTGAATGGAGTTAAGCAATAATAGACCAACCGACAATTTAAAAAAAAAATAGATATTTGCACAAATCTGTTGACGGCAGGCTAATTTAACTCGGAAAAATCAAGAATGCGATATCTGAATTTTTCTGCTATTTATAAGCAAAAATTCGTTTATTGCATAAAGTTCCCTTATACATTTTGCTTTGAAATATTAATTCAACTGCTGGTCTCTTATTAAAAATCGATTAGCCTTTTTTGCTATTGTTTATGCTATTTTTTGTAATAGTATGAATGTTATAATCAGGCTTCGAGACTTCGGACCCAATAGAGCAGTTCAGTTGGAAATCCGCATAACGGCATATTGAGTATAGTGATAAAGCGTACAGTGGTGGGGGTACTGTAGAATGGATGCCAACAAATAGCTACGCAAAGGAAAACGCTCTGGATTTGAAGGTTCTGACGAATAATTTGGTTTTCATACAAACTGTGTCTGAAACCATTACACGGTTAGAAAAGTCAGAGCAAGAGATGGCGGAAGCCTTCAAATTAATTTAGAAAATGATGCAGAGAATTAATGAGGCATCAAGTACACCGGTTACTGAACGTGTAAAACAGAAGTGGAAATCAATTTTATGTAAAAATAACGGATATGCAACATTGTGTAACATAAACAGCAAATTAGTGGACATAGAGTCACCCACAGTCTACTATATACAGTCATGAAGCTTGAATTTTGAGGGTGCTAGAAACAATTGACTGTGCCGGTACTATTTTGCATTGCCTGTAATGAGACGATATTAGCTATCCTAGTGGTGAGCAACTATCTAATGTTTGCATATTTACTACGTATTGAGCTTCGTGACTGTATATACTAGACTGTGGAGTCACCCGAGAATAAAGGACTGTCTCTTAGAGACTGCAATGATGTTAGGTTTTTTCGTTTCGCTCCTATCACGTCATGCGACGTGGAGCGCAGCTTTCTACAGTACAAACTTTGGCAGATAACCGAAAAAGATTTACGTTTGAGACACTGAGAATGTATCTTGTAGTACATTGCAATTCGGTACTGTAACTGCACTTCCTAAAGACGACCAATAGGATAAATGAAAAAAAAATAATAATAAAAATTGCTACATGCTTATTTCCACCATTAACACTGTGTATAATTAAACACAAATGCTTATAAAAGACAGGAGAATAAATGCTTTTCACATGCTTTTGACATTATCATTGTGTAATGTATATTTACTTTCAGAATGTACATAGGATGTGTGTTTCCCCATACTACCGTACTCTACTCTAAATAGCAACGTTGTTACCTCAATACATCTCTATCTACCTGCAGCGAGTCAACAACCTATAGTGCATGCACAGTAAACTTATTGTATCGGGTCCAACGTCTCGAAGCCTGGTTATAATACTTCTTGCATAAAATGTTTTATAAAAGAAAAGATTTATTTCAATGACCAATATCTCGAAACAGGTTTTGGGCGCTTGGTCTCTTATAGCTAGCGTAAATCCATCCAATGAGGCCTACATTTGGAAGGATGATCTTAAGTAACGTTTCTGGTTCAGTGCTAGAACATACAGAATGGTGAATAATCTTAAATTATATAAACTTTGCAAAATCATCTGTTATTATAAGCGCTATAGCTAATGTAAGTGTGGCATTGTATGCGGCAGAAACATGGATATTACGACGAAGTGAAGAGAACCGACTAGAAGCATTTGAATTGTGGATATGGTGAAGGATGGAGTGTGTGAAATGGATAGACAGAATAAGAAGAGTGGATGAAGAAAAAATGATGCTGAAACTGATCAGAAAGAGGAAAAGGAATTGGCTGGGTCACTGGTTGAGAAGAAACTGCCTTCTGAAGGACGCACTGGAAGGAATGGTGAACGGGAGAAGAGTTCCGGGCAGAAGAAGATATGAGATGATAGACGACATGAGTCATATGAAGAGACAATGAGGAAGGCAGAAAATAGAAAAGGCTGGAGAATGCTGGGTTTTCAGTGAATGATCTGTCCTTGGGCAGAACACTTTGAATGAATGAATATTACAAAAAAGTTACTACTAATGTGTTCGTACTTTAGCTTCCCAAATTATGACAACCCTAATTAAAATGCACATCCCACAAATACGAGTGTTTTTCATTTACCACGCCAAAAAATTTTATGATTATCTCAGAGCTGCATTTACTCATTTTTATAAACCAAATTTACAAAACTTGATGCAAAGGCATCAGCGGACTATGTATTGTACAATACTGACGAGTCGATGAGAAACTTCATGTTTACACGTACAATAACAATGTTCACTTTCGCATGCGTCACCACTGGCGCATTGAAAAGTTAAGGCAATCTCTCATTTAGCGGAATCGAATCGAACAGAATCTCTCTTCACAATGTATTTAAAAGGAAGATAGTCAAGGACGGCTCGTCCATAAGATCTGTGGAGCTGCAGCACTCCCTGCTTTGACAGCAAAATAAAAATAATATTTATTTTAATTTGTACAAGAATTGTTACAGCTTTTATTGGTATATTGCTTTATATTTCATCTGGCCGGGAATATGTACTATTATCTTATGCATAATCTTTTTGCGCGTCAACTGTATTGGAATTGACACTGCATTCAAAGTCGTCCTGGAATCTACAGGCTGGGACAGATCATAGAGAGCGTGTCTTGCATGGTCAGGGGGTAGAGAGGTGAAGGGAAGGAGAGGGAAACTGCCGCTGTTTAAAACCCATATGTCGCTGCAGTGGCTTGCAGAGCCAGGCGACAAGAGAAGATCTTTCCTCCCCTCCCACACCGCTATTGTAATGCTGCGTCAAATGGATTCTCTATTCCCTTGAAACTTAATGACAACATTTTTATTTTCTCTTCACATACTTATTGTTGTAAAACATTATCGAGTTAATATAACGAAATTAATATTCTCTTTTGGCTTATTATTACGTATATATCCAGCCTTCAACAGAACCTAATATTTGCCTTAACTGCACGAGTAGAATTCTTTTGATATAACACGTAAAATACGAAAGAAACTTCTGTTCCAGTTTTAGAAAATTGTTGACCATCAGTATATCTGAGTGTTGCTTTGGTGTGACGTCTTAGTACCGTAACTTAACCAGTGCAAATGTGCAAGCATGAGTGTGTGTGAATTACAGAATATATTAATTTTATTTTTCTCAACTTTCCCTTGCGGAGAAAATTGATGTAATGAAGTGAACAGTCGTTCGTTACCCAACTTAAATCTTACTCAAGCTTCATCCAGCCGAAATAATACATATATGTAAGGAAGTATAACAATGAAATTTACGCTGAGCATTTGTGGTTGCCTCCTCTTCGGTGGTGATACTGCATAGACTAGGAATGGTATGACAGATTTAGGATATCTGCCCCTAAAAATTAAAAAGCACGAATCTTCGCAATCTCACCTGAAAAATGTTGTTTCATTGGCTATGTTAGGCAAAACTAATATTGCTACGCAATTAAGTGAAACGAACAGAACAAACATTCTCAAACATAATCAAGAAATGAGAAAAAATCGTGAAATTATTTTTAAAAATATTGATTGTATTAAATTTTGTGGCCAATATGAACTTCCCCTTAGGGGACATGATGGAAAAACGATGCGAAGGACCCTGTGTATTTCGTGTGTTGCTACAGTCCGTGAGTAATCTAAACGAGCCCCTCAAAAATCATTTGAAACATGCCAGTGTTTAAAGGTAATTCTAAGACAATTCAGAATGAACTGGTAGATTGCAAGTTAGTGTCTGCCGATCAGAAATTCAGACTGAAATCGATGGTATTAGTTTTTTTTAGCGATTAGCAAATGATGTCACAGACATCTCCCAACTAAGTCAGAAAGTTTTGGTTTTTCGATATGTAGTGCATTTATTTTTGTCCTATACTTATTAGTAGACTTCGTTGAATTGCCACACGCAGCATGCAATCAGGTTGCCGATGTACGGTAGTATAGAAAAGGTGAGCGACCGCCCGGTCTCATAGTATAAGCAGTTCATGTTAAGAGATGTGACCGGTCCAAATAGATAGAGCAGCACTTGTTTTTGCATTACTGTGGTTGGAATAGTCAAAGCTTAACATTTGTTCAGTGCAGACAAGAATTCAATCAAACATACTACAATGAGAGTGTTGCTGTTCCAAACAATTGCCCATGGAACACCCTTACCCTCGCAGCCAGTACAACTCTCAGAAGCCCTTAATATAGTGTATAAAGTAACACAAACTTTATCCAAAATAACAATTCACTAATTTCAGAAAAAGTAAAATGTAAGTTGAGAAACATTATTGCTGAAAATTCTGCCTATTCACAACTTCGTATTATAAATGATGTACTATCAGGTCACGACAAGATGTCTGAAGTTGGTGTACTAAAAAGTAGTGACTTTCCGTTCTTCAAATATGCACCTATTACATCGTGTGATGTTGAACGTACATTTTCCCAATATAAAAACTATTTGAGTGACCATCGGAGGAGGTTCACTTTGCAGTCGCTCAAAACGTACGTAACTCTTCACTGCAATGCACATATTCAAGGACGATGTGAGTATATTACATTAAATTTTAAAAGTTAATATATCTCACTACAAAATAATTGTGTATTTATATGTTTAGATATTTCCTACTTCAATGATCATTCATTATATTTCTTGACTGCAGGATACAGGTTTTATTGTAACCGCAGTATACTGCTCAGTGTTTACATCAGAGGCATACTCCATCCGTTGCACGTCCCCTTCTCATACAGTCTATACCGCGTGCGTAGTAAACCTTACGATTCTCGTGGCAATTCCACGAAGTCTGCTTATTAGTAATAGTATCAAGAAGTAAAATTTGTATGTACCAAAATCTACTGCAGCTCTCCCAATCCACAAGTTCACGAGCCGCCACTAAAGATAGTAGAAAGCGGCGCGACGAATCGAATCGAAACGAATCGAACAGAACAGAATTCATGAGCTAGAATATTTATTCCACTGCGGGAATAGAATTTCTTGTTTCGGGTATGATCGTAAGTTCTCGTGAAGCCTTGGTGAAAAAACAAATGAACCACATCCATTCTTGGCAGCTTAATTTGCTTACTATTCAAAGTTATTGCAGAAATAGTACGTATACAAAAATCACAATTTAATATGGACGAGACCACACCTGTGGAGTAACGGTCAGCGCGTCTGGCCGCGAAACCAGGTGGCCCGGGTTCGATTCCCGGTAGGGGCAAGTTACCTGGTTGAGGTGTTTTCCGGGGTTTTCCCTCAACCCAAGATGAGCAAATGCTGGGTAACTTTCGGTGCTGGACCCCGGACTTGTTTCACCGGATTATCACCATCCACTTCAGACGCTAAATAACCTAAGCTGTTGATAAAGCGTCGTAAAATAAGCTACTATATATATATATATATATATATATATATATATATATATATATATTAGCTTATTTTATATGGACGAAGAAAAATTAATAAATCTTGTGTAAAATTATTCTTTTTTGTATGACAAAGCACAAAACACAAAAGTATTGTTCTATTGTTCGATTCGATTCCACTAGATGTCAGAGGCAGCAGACTTTTCGTTTCGGTTCGGTTCGATTCCGCAAAGTGCGAGCGGGCCTTTAGAATGTCAATAACTTTTCCAAACATTGCATGCAGTGTCGAAACTTGCACGTCAGAGAGTCAAAGTTTTTTTTTTTTCTGCGCACCAATAACAATTGGCCAATAAATCTGTGTATGTGTAATCCCAACATCTTGATTGCTCAATTTGTTTGACAGTTATATTTATTTTAGCTATGTTAGTAGTTTTATAATCACTCTATACACTTCCAAAAATTTATTTTTGATTGGCCACTGGAAAAAAACCACGTATGAATATGGGAAGCGTAATAACAAAAGGAGAGGCTACGAAATAAGACAGGATAGTAAATTGAACCATGGATATATATTTTGCTCAACCTTTCGAATTAAATCATGCTTAGAATGAGAGAGTTCACCTTTATGAAATACAGAAATTTTGCACACAAATTTCTTCCTTGTACTAAAGTATAATGAAAACGTAAGCGTAATAATTCACAGCTTAAAATAAATTACACGCGGTTAGGAGTCAGAAATAACAACTAGCACTACAAAACAACGATTCTTTTTCCTACACTAGAATTATAAACAAGTTTTATAAATGCTAAAAGTCGTTCATAATAGTTTATTTAAAGCTGCAACTGCAGAGGTTATATCAGCGTCGCCGGTGTGCCGGAATTTTGTCCCGCAGGAGTTCTTTTCCATGCCAGTAAATCTACTGACATGAGCCTGTCGCATTTAAACACATTTAAATGCCATCGACCGGAGCCGGAATCGAACCCGCAACCTCTAGCACAGAAGGCCAGCGCTATACTGACTACGCTACCGAAGTCTACTCCATAAAATTACATTTTATGATACGAGTGCAATAAAATTATCATAACAAGAATTAAATCATTAACTAGTCTGTATTAATAACAATGCAATGCCATAATACGTATAACTCGAAAAATCGAAAGAGAATTGGGAGCACAAATTTAAAAGGTACGCAAGGGGTTGGGGTTGTACAAAACTAAATATGTGAGCTCCAAGCCTGTTGGCCACTAGTCTCACTCCGGGTTTCGCTGCTCCACTGAAGGAGCTCTAGAAAATTTTGAAGGGAAAGCCGAAATTGGACGTAACCTCTTAGGTATCACATACGCGAGGGGGACGGAGATTTGGTCAAGTGATCACGAAACGGGGCGAGGAGGAGATGGCTGGTGTTTGCCGTTAGGATGGCAAGACGCTGTTATCTGTTGTTCGATGACAAGGCATGTGAAGGCCGTCGGAAGAAGCGCCGTGAAATCTAAATCTGCAATTTGAGAGGTCCCTGTCCTTTCAAATTGCGACTAATTGAGTGACCTCGTATATTTAATAGACAATTTATAGGTTCTGAACTAGGGCACGTCGTTTACAAAAAAAGGGGAATATATATGGGGAAGGGCATATAGGTCCGTGGCCCATTTCTTATAGGGCTCATCCCGACATTTGTCTTACGCCTTAGGAAAACCACGGAATATCTTAGGCAGGATGAGTTGTCTCATATATAAGAGACTAGCCAATTGGCTATTATGTAGGAGGTGATTGTTGTCATGAGCCTTGTTGAATCGTCTCAATTTAGAGACCAGCCATTTGGCTTTATGGTGACTCAATTACGAAGAGAGGGGAGAGATGTAATTATTAATTAATTTAGAGTAATTAGGGAGATTCATGGGGATATGAATGTAGGTCCGTGGCCCATTTCTTTTAGGGCTCATCCCGACATTTGTCTTAGCGCCTTAGGAAAACCACGGAAAAACCTTAGGCAGGATGAGTTATCTCAATATTAGAGACTAGCCATTTGGCTCTTAGGTAGAATGACTCTATGAATCGATGGATATATACTAGCCCATTGGCTCTATGATAGTTCCATCGATCAACAGAAGTAGATATTGTTAGGGAGGGATTTTGTTTAGCCCAGTTAAGACAAGGTCATTTTAAAGCGGTTGCACTATCCAAGGAGTCTCATGGAGTTGAGTCGTGGCTACCAAAACCTGGGAGTAACGCCAGCCTCCCTGTCCTCCTGAATACGCATAAATATTACTTACTGGCTTTTAAGGAAACCCGGAGGTTCACTGCCACCCTCACATAAGCCCGCCATTGGTCCCTATCCTGTGCAAGATTAATCCAGTCTCTATCATCATATCCCACCTGCCTCAAATCCATTTCAACATTATCTTCCCATCTACGTCTCGACCTCCCTAAAGGTCTTTTTCCCTCCGGCCTCCCAACTAACACTCTATATGCATTTCTGGATTTGCCCATACGTGCTACATGCCCTGCCCATCTCAAACGTCTGGATTTAATGTTCCTAATTATGTCAGGTAAAGAATACAATGCGTGCAGTTCTGTTTTGTGTAACTTTCTCCATTCTCCTGTAGCTTCAACCCTCTTAGCCACAAATATTTTCCTAAGCACCTTATACTCAAACACCATTAATCTCTGTTCCTCTCTCAAAGTGAGAGTCTAAGTTTCATAACCATACAGAACAACCTGTAATATAACTGTTTTATAAATTCTAACTTTCAGATTTTTCGACAGCAGAATGGATGATAAAAGTTTCTCAACCGAATAATAACAGTCATTTCCCTCATTTATTCTGTGTTTAATTTCCTCCCGAGTATCATTTATATTTGTTACTGTTGCTCCCAGATATTTGAACTTCTCCACCTCTTCAAAAGATAAATTTCAAATTTTTATATTTCCATTTCGTACATATTCTCGTCACGAGACATAATCACATACTTTGTCTTTTCGGGATTTACTTCCAAACCTATCTCTTTACTTGCTAATATAAATATTAATTAAAGCAAATAATTTCTAAAAGGAAGTACCGCCATTTTCCATAATTATGGTCCTGGAACACAACTATGGTCCACGATACAACCATTCAAAGAACATTATAGAAGTAACATACACCGTTCGTAGATAGCTGCAGTGACTTGACTTCAAACTACAGTACAGCAAAAATGTAAACGAGGTACTACGTTTTGGAGCACAAAATTTGAACGGTTGTATCTTGGACTATAGTTATGGGAAACGACGGTACCGAACATTTTTTTCTAACAACGCAAAATTACTAACATTGAAAATGAGTAGTAAAATTTAATCAACTGATCTGTATCGATAGATAAGTTAGAACTATTGTTTCTGACAACTCTTTCGGTTTCTTAAAGTAGTCTGTCACTCACCAAAACGGATTTGTTCGACTTGTTCGGATCTTTATTCTTTGCATTATTTTAAATGGATCATCGCTCACTTGGCCGTATCGCTTCTGTCCGTATGACCGGATTCCGTCCACAATTTTGGCTAGAGAAATATAGACGGATTTCCGTGCGGGCCAAAATATTTCTTTGTAATATAAATCATAAATACTGATTAGTTGTTATAATGTGTAGGCCTACTTCATTCTCAAGAACTGAACTGCTCTGAATAGAAGTCAGCTGTGTACTAATTCTCTAACCTTGACATCCCTTCAGCATTTGTTATCTGTCCGTCCTAAGCAACACAAAACATTTTCATGCTCGATTCAGGGCAAATGTAAAAACTATTTCGTCGACAATCGCGTTACATCTGTATCAGTAAGAGACCGGCATTTACCCGATAGGGAACGATCTCTGTCTGTGTGTTTTTTGTGTATGTGTATATATATATATATATATATATATATATATATATATATATACAGGATGTAAGTTATAACCGTGCATATTTTTGCAGAACGAATAGCTCATGTTGTATGTAACAAAAAAAAGTGTAATAGGCTACCACAGTGACGTCAAAGCAAGCGCATTTTTCTGACCTTGACATCGTGCGCGGGCAGCAAGCGCTAAGTATGGAAAGAGGAAGGGTTGTGTATATGAATAACCAACCTGTTGGATTAAGAAAACAGTGGTGCACAAACTTCAAACGGAACGTGAAATTTTGTCATTATTTTTATACAGCTTCTTTCTGTTTAATATCTATATATATAATTTGAACTGGTAATGGAAATTACGGGAAAATGGCTGAATGGATTTGAATGAGTGACCCCTCATTTTCATGCCTGGCATCCAAAGTTTTTCGGAAAAGTAGTAGTTTTCAGTGAAATGTCAATTTTCCTACATAATTTTCCTATTTTCCAAAATCCATCTGTTGTCAGTTTTGAGAACTAATTTTATTCAATCACGGCCGACTTGATTGAATTTCAGAACAAAACACACACTACAATAAACAATAGGCTATTACACGAAGGCCATGACCTGCAGGATTGCCGACATATTTAGAGCTCAATTCAATTTGTTATTAAAAACTGATTCTGCAGTTTATAATTTTCTGAGTACAGCTGTGTATTGGATATTCAAATCTACGAAACTTGAGGTGGTTTGATGACATTATTACCATTAGAAATTAAATATTATTATAGTTAATATCATGATGCATCTATTTTTTCAATAATTGTACATAATATTGATGCTATATTGATGACACGAAAGTGAAACGTTTTGTGGTTATGTAAGTAAATGTAAAGAATATTAATTTAGATCTTCATTTCCATAATTTACTGAGTTGCTGCTATATATAACTACAAAACTTAAGTTAATAATATTGTTATTAAAAATCAAATATTTTTATACTTATTAACCCAGTGGGGTTGGGTCTTTTTCATATACTTAATGGCGGTGTAGTGTAGATATTGGTATGTGTCATTGTTTTCAGTATTGGCTCGAGAGAGCGCAAAAATTACAGTTCCTAAGGAAAGATAAAAAGGTATTACTTACTGATAAAATAAGAAGCCTAGAAAATTTTGTAGTCTCCAGATAATTTCAGCAAGATCTCTTAGTAGGATAAAATGATTTTACGCTCTACATTTCAAGTTCTACATGCAGCAGCTATACGAAAATGCTATTGTTCGAAAGCTTAGCAAACCTGACATTTTTTTAACTTTTGCCTACAATCCACAGTGACCTGAAATAGCTACTGCTGTCGTCCTGACATTGATACTTGCGTTTTGGAGTTGAAACTCAAAAACTGAAGTTGTATAGGTTCAAGAAAAAGTATTTGGCCTAAAAGAATCCATTCAGAGGGAGTATGTTTCATTATTATGGAAGCAAATAACTATCAGAAAGACAAGTATTCTTCATTGAAAATAAATATGAAAAATTTTTATTTGAACGTCTAATGAACTTAGTTTGCAGCAGCATTTGCTGCACAAGCCACTAGTTATCTATATTGTCTGTAAAACAAAAGTACTAACACTGATTTCTTAATATTGCACTTGTGTTTTAAATCTTAATAACATAATAGAGAGTTAAGAAGGAATATTCACTTAAATTCCATAGTAGTATAATATTATACTGTATTAAGTGGTCGAAACACATCATTCATAAAGAAAGTGATATTCCAAAGAAAGAGATTGAGTATGACATGATAGTATCTTTAGCCTTACAAAAGTAATCAATAAACTAATCAAAACAATATTACAGTACAACGCAAAGTTACCTAGGTACTGTATCTGTTTTAAGTGTAACTAATATTACATAACAAAACTCTTATCGCATTATGCTTTTAAGGTGATATTTGTGAGCAACTTCCTATCATCAGAATATTAAACTATTTTCTCGAAATCTGCTGAAGCTATAGAGTTGACAGTTTTACAACACATGGGCACGTATCTTTTGCTTATGCTGTAACTGTAGTTGCTTTGTTAATTCATTTCCCTACAAACAATTTCCATGCGAATATTTTCAAAATTTTCAATACACTATCTTCAGTAATACGTATATACGGTATATTAGATTTACGAAAACATTCTGTAAAGCTACTAAATAAATAGGCCTATACCTGAAAATTTCACTTTTCTATACGAAAAGTTGAGAAAATATTTCTTTTGAATAAAAAAATCAAACTTGTGAAAAATGAGCATTAAAATTAAAACTTACATTCTTATAATGCACTTATACATCTCAGGCAAATCTAAAAATTAACATGAATACAGTTTTAATAAGTTCTCTTCCCTTTATCTATTGAATCAGTGCTAGCCATCCCTGAATATAGCTCGACCAAGCGGCATATACCACCTCTTTCTTCTGTCTCTTTCCTTTCCGCTGTAAAGCGGTCAGGCCCTCCTGGGCTCTAAAGCGCGCGCTTGCTCCTGTGGGCATCAATTGAAATGCATGGGCTACCATATTGGGGCACAAATCATACTTTTTACAGAAAACAATTTTTTTTTTCCAAATGTTTAACACCCTCTTATTCGGTAACTATTACGAGTAGGATTGCGGTTTTTGTCCATATCGATAGAAAATCTAATAAATAATCATTTATCCCTCTGGCGTATTTCAATAGCCTGAATGGTTTTCGTGTAAATCTAATTTAAAAACCACTCATTTCAAGTCGCTGAACGATGACACCAGATTGCAAGGTTGTAACCAGAGAGGTAGGTGGAAGATAGTTCATGTAGGGAGACAGACCTAAGTTCGTTGACCTCTTACATATGTAGGCCTATTACGAGAAAAAAGAATATTTGCAGCGATGTTGCCAGACTACTGAAACTTCCAACTGAATTTTGTAATTAACCGTGCATTTAATCACAAAACATAATAGCTATAGGTTTTCTATTAATTTAAGTGTACCCTATCGTCCCTTTTGTTCTGCAGGATTATTTCACTTCCACAGTGTGTATGAAATTATACCTACACATACTCAATTACAGGGAAAAAGAACGCTGGGAAACCAGACACGAGACGAAATATGCAATAATTCCCAAATTAATTGTTATAGTTTACCGGTGATTTAGTGGCTATCTTACTAATTGTTGGATCCAAAGTTCGCTAGTTCAAACCGGGTCGAGAGCGACGATTTTTAAAGGGCAATAGGGAAGTAAAGTTGTGAGTACCGTATCGTAGATTTACGGCACAAAATAAACGCTAGCTCTGATACAGGACTGCAGACGAAATTTGATGATCATTTCTCACTCACGTAGAATTTCGGAACTTAGTAGCTTCTAGGTCCAAAGTTTAAAGCGGCATTCAGTAAGTAATATAGCTTACTTATTCTGTCACTAAGTACTACGTAAGTTTAGTTCAATGTTGTAGGAAAACATAAATTCTTCCTCCTCTTCTTGGGCCCAGACATGTGAGTTGCCGTTTATCCATTTTCTTTACGATGATTTGAAGCCTACACTAGATACTCAAGCTGTAGGACTCCTAGACTGTGTGGTTGTTACGTCGCAGGGCCATCTTTGATACAACATTGGATAATACAAGATAACGGAGAATCATCCATTCTCATGGCAGAAAAATACATTTTCCACGGCAATGGAGCCAACTTGTATATAGCAAAGTGGAACCTAAGCTCACCCAATAATATATCGTGTTATTATTATTAGTAGGCTTCGTATTCCAGCTACCTAAAGACTGAAGTTAAACATACATTGGGTATATAGTATGCCGAACACAGGTATTGCAAAAGATTATGATATAAACAAACACGTCGTCACTGCGTGTTCGTGGAGTACAGTCAACTCCAGACATTCTGAAGCTATACTAGTAAACACATGCTTGAGCAGTGATGTTCATTTTCGTCGTGAATCTTTGTAATGAATAATAACGTGCATTCGTAAGTTACGGAACTTGAACATATGTGAATGTCACTTGAAATGATTTTATATCTCAAGAAATTCTTTCAATAGCACATGACGTTATTGGTGCATGGTGTAATACAAGATGTTCCTATTATCTGATATTTTTTCGTGTTTAATTAGGATATTGGATGTCGCTCATCTTTGTACTTTTCTAGAAATTCCCTAAAATGTAGATTATTTAATTTATTAATTGCGATGCTATCACTGAACATCATGGTAGGCTACACAAATCCATGGTATATCTTCATAATTTTCAGATTTTAATGGTACTGGTTCTTTTGGATTAGGTTAAACAAACTTTCTGTGCCTTTTGGTATTGCAGTGCCTTTCATTTTTACGTTTATTTTACACGATTTATATGTAATGTTGTCTGCATTGACAGAGAAAATATTAGTTCAAATATCTTCAACTATGCCCTGCAATACTACACGCTTGAGCGTCTTACCTAAGGCACTTGAATTCTCTAGATTCAAAACCCCCTAAAGACCATTTTGTTCATAATTGAGTTATGCCTACATATTTCTGGCTAAGAATGAATTCTAATGATTTATATAGTTTGAATTAAAAGAGCCATTAAATTTAAAGCAAGGGGTTTGTTAAAAGTCACTGTTAGGTTGAAAATTCCCACTATTTGGAACCAGTTACTATCAAAATCCTTCAATTTATGAAAGTGGATATAGAGGATTTTGAATCTATAGGATTCATTTTACCTCTGCAATGAGCCTTCAATCAGCCATAAAGATGTAGTTATTTAAATAATAGGTACGACTGGTAAGAACAGTGATCGATAAGTAATGTAGACTGCGTCCCGATTTTGATTTTCTAGAGCAAACATGGGCATCGTGCTCACTTGAGAATTAGTGCCTCACTGACCTTCACAGAGCTTATCGCTCTGAGTGACATTATCTTCAAAATCCCCGTTCTTCCCTCACGTAGCTCCTAGGCGTGGGCGGGTTATACATCAGTTTCATAAGCAATATCAGTGGTGGCATAATGGCATTATCAAAGCAGTGTGTACGCGTTAGAAAACGATAATTTCATGAGAAATGGGAGGATGAATTTTTTTTTGGTGTTTAGAAGGGGAGAACATACGATGTATGTTATGCTCGAAAATCCTATTAGGCATTAATAAATTTAATATACAACGACATTACTCCTTATGTCATAAAGAACATGCTGAATTAGAAGTTAAGACAAATTAAATGTTATTTTTTCGTGCTATTCCGAAGAAAATGTATGATCTCAACATTTGCATAGTATACTAAATACGATATTATACCTTTTAAACACGCTGCATTAAATGGTACTAGGAATTAAATGTTGTTTGTACGTATTATTTCCAAAAGAAATTTATAAAAAATATCAAATGTGTGTAGAAAACGAAATATGATTTTCTGAAATTATTTTAGGTCGAGAACGTGCAAATCTATTAAGTAATCTTGATAAATGCCAGAATATTCAAGAAAATAAATGTAGACAACGTGATGGAATATTATTGGCTAGTTACGCAATTTCTCGCCTGTGATTTAAATCAATTCAGCGACTGAGAAACAGTAAAGAGGTTTATGATTAACTTAAAGCTGCCGAATTAATTTGCCAAATTGAATAAAAGTTTTCGAGTCTCTCACGTTAACCAAGCGCTTTCCTAATAGTTCGCCACTGACCGCCTTAGCGATTACGATAAGGTGACGCAGGTCACAGCAGTTTATATTTCCAATCCTACTCTGCAGTCTCCTCTCCTAGTAAACAAACTATTTAAAATCGAGTGCCTCACGTAACCGAAAATTGTGCCCATGTATGTTCTAGAGGAAGAGGACAGAGGATGTATAACTATTTTGTATACGAACGTACTTGTACCTGCGCTGTGACGTCACATACACTTCGAATCAGGCAACTTCATTCCAGTTTATAGGTAGCTGGAATACGGAGCCTAATTATTAAGGCCCATTCACAATGAAAATTAAACATAAACATAACTTAAGCATAAAACTTTGTTTCCATGTTATTTAATGAAAACATTCACAATGAATTACATAAGCATAAACTTAATCTTAATCATAAGACGTTAACATGAAAGTTTGCAAACTCCAAACTTTCATGCTTATGTTTATGCGATTTGGAAACAGTACACAAGCGGAAAGCGTGTTTTCACTATTTGTTTAACATCTCATGGGCTTTGCTTACAGGCAATATTTTGATCTATTGGCCGTGATGATAGCAATCTGAAAGTTAGAATTTATAAAACAGTTATATTACCGGTTCTTCTGTATGGTTGTGAAACTTGGACTCTCACTCTGAGAGAGGAACATAGGTTCAGGGTGTTTGAGAATAAGGTGCTAAGGAAAATATTTGGGGCTAAGCGGGATGAAGTTAAAGGAGAATGGAGAAAGTTACACAACACAGAACTGCACGCATTGTATTCTTCACCTGACATAATTAGGAACATTACATCCAGACGTTTGAGATGGGCAGGGCATGTAGCACGTATGGGCGAATCCAGAAATGCATATAGAGTGTTAGTTGGGAGACCGGAGGGAAAAAGACCTTCAGGGAGCCCGAGACGTAGATGGGAGGATAATATTAAAATGGATTTGAGGGAGGTGGGGTATGATGATGGAGACTGGATTGGTCTTGCACAGGATAGGGACCGCTGGCGGGCTTATGTGAGGGCGGCAATGAACCTTCGGGTTCCTTAAAAGCCATTTGTAAGTAAGTAAGTAAGGCCGTGATGATAGCTAGGCGCGCAACATGGAATCATAGGACGAAAAGTTGATTATTTTACATCTCGGTCCTTTGATTTCAAGTATTGAAAGCCATATACTGATGCCATTGTAGTTATTAGAAACATAAATTGAATAGCTACATCGTCAGTCATTGTGCAATTCTCCATTTTTATGTAATAGATTCTGTAGTTTTGTTGATTCGGTATGTTTGTTTCCACACACGTGTTATGTTTACGTTATGTTTAATTTTCATTGTGAATGGGCTTTGGCTACTTAAGTTTGTGGCATATGTTTATGTGCTTATGTTAATGTTTACGTTATGTTTAATTTTCATTGTGAATGAGCCTTTAATATTCGTTTGTTATCGTCATTCGTAAATAAAAAAGTCTGTTATCAGATCTTTTTCTATTTTAGAAAGAAATCAGGTCCCAAAGTTAAAAAAGTTTACATAGTTTTTTATATCCAATTACTGAAGCTGGGTAGGCTAATTATGCAGAACAGCTGCGTACGAGACAATGCGTACAAAGCAGTGTTCTTTGAGGCATGACGCCAGTTTATGCGGCCAGCGAGTGTAGGCTCGGTCACCTGCCAGAATCTCACGACCTCTGTGGCAGAGGCCAGTCGATAAGTGCGCGCACTGACGGCTCCAGCGGGAGGGAAGCAGCGCCGATTTATGGAGCCAGATCCCCGCTAGCCGTGCTTTGCAACATGTGGTCCGCGAGCACCATGAACCCGCGATCGAGGAGTTTCTCCGCAGTGCTTGTGTAGCCGAGAATCCACTAGGCAGAGAATTCAAATGGCAGCACTGGCCGCTAAGTATATGATGGACTGGGGATGTGAGGTTGTCAAACCGGAATGACTAGGGGAGTGCCAACTTTCTACAGGGTTGTATTCTAGGGTTACTAGACTAGTCTTCAAGCAGTGAAGTAAACACTGCAGTGTATAGTGTGTTTCATAAATATGATTGCGTTTTCTATAGAAGAAAGTACCTATATTAATAATATCGTACTAAAAATTATATTCAAGAAACGATAAATTCAATTTCATAGAATATGCTTCAAAATGTTTTTAATAATATGCGTACTGAATTGAAGCCTGCATTGTAATGAACGCCAACCATTTTCAGCAACTTGTTTAAAAATTCAGATTAGCTTTTTTTGAATTGAGGTGGCTAGAAGCAAAGGAATGCTAGTGACATTTGTAATAACATGAGTTAAGTGCATCCAGTGTAAGCTAAAGTATCTAAAATTTTAGTGGCAAAGGTATATTTTAATCGCATCACACATTAAAATTTAAATAAAAAATTTCACCGATTTAACGAAAGCTTAAATATTTAAACCCCATTTTCTCAAAAGTAACTTAAGTGCACTTACAGCCCTTTACTTATGACCACCTCAATTTAAATGCACTCTCTATATTGTATGATAACATCAATAATTAATATGCTAAATAAAGTAGACATTACATAACGAACATAGCCGCCTGAAAAGTTGAGTTTTTGAAAAAAAAAATGTTACTACTCTACTGTATTTTGATAAATTCCGTAAAAGTGATGATCAAACTCAAACTGTAATATCGTATTTCCCTACAACATAAATGGATACACTATCTTTCTCTCCTCCTATACCTAGTAAAATGATTTGTTTACATATTGCACTAGTAACATCAGACTCCTGTAATGGAAGGGGGAAACAGTGTTTCCGAGTATAGCCAGGTTAATGTTTAAAATGTTAGTAAAAATAAAGTGATGTCCCTGTATATGCGCTGTAGCATTTCTGATATGTGACGTCACAAGCTTCTACAGTAGAACCAATCAGAATCAGTCTATAACAAGCACTTCCCTAGTTCGTTTGTTCACGTGTGAGTGTTTCAATACATTGAATAAGTAAAACTAACATTTACTGTGTGTATGTAAGGTAAATAAATGGAAGAAGAGACTGTAAAAAGACAAGTATTACACAAGCAGGCGCGGAAAATAGTGTTTAAGGTGTATAATTATTTTAAAAACGTTAACGAGCAGAACGCTGCCGGCCATCTTGATGCTGGCTGCAATGTTGCCAATGCGCAAGAAACGACTGCAGAAGCATGTGGTGTGGGATTGAGAACCGTGCAAAGAATATTGTTAGTGAAGGAAAGAGGGTTTGTTTGGTGTCATGCTTACAGTAATCAACGGCTAAGGTCATTATTGTCTTTTGATAATTTAAATTCTCTCCTGCGCTATTTGTATTGCACGTGCTCGTGAAGTACGATGTGGCAATGCTGTACGCTGCCTTGCTCTCTCTATCTGTCTCTCTCGACGCAAACACTAGCAGGCAATCGCTTTCCGAATTGCCGTCGATTCTAGAACTATTAGAGCTGCGGAGGGACTTTTAGATCGCACTGTATAGGAAGATTTTCTCGTCGTGATCCAAGGAAACACATCCATTTCCAACGGAAGAGATAAAAGTATCCACTATTACCGGGGAATGGAAATTAGTCATTGGCTTTTGAATGTAAACAGCCAGTCAGCTCCAAAATACTCATAAATAATTAAATAAAGAACAAGCGAGTTGTTCCTATTACTTGGTTGCCTTTCGTCCAACAACGCGCTCTCAGCTGCCGCTCAATGGCGTCCATACTGCTCACTGCTCTCATTTGCTCTAGTTGCCCGGCCCTATGGTATACAAAGCAAGATTGCTGAGAATTTATCTGGGGTTCTCCCGTTTCCCTCCACCATCTCATCGTCACTCACCATTTCAACATTCACTCTAAAATCATTACGCGAAACGGTTCCGGAGAGAGATGTGACTATCGTACATACTGCATGAATTGAAGAAGACTATTAGAAGGTGGAGATCACTGTAGAGGGACTCTACTGGAACCGTAAAGACGTGGAAGCTGAGTCGTGATTACAGTTCTGCGTTTGGTTACCTAGAGTCACCAAGCAACCCGCAACAGTGGGGGTATAGATCAGTGGCATTGAACACCAGACACAGAGTTCAGGTCAGCCTTCAGTGAGTAGGACAGTCAATGTGCCGAAACAAAACAAGTAGTGGTAGTCAGTGCAAATAATTTTGTTTTTACTGAAATCAATTGTATCATTTTAATTTCCACCATTTATTTATCTATTTATTTATTTACTTATTTATTTACTTCTTTATTTATTTAATTAGTTATTTATGTATTTATTTAATATTTCCTTATTTATTTATTCAGTTACTTATGTCCTTATTTATTTATATCCTTATTTACTTATGTATTTATTTCCTTATTTATTGAATTATTTTCTTATTTATTTATATATTTCTTTATTTACTTATTTATTTAATTAGTCCTTTATGTGTTTATTTAATATTTCCTTATTGATGTAATTATTTTCGTATTTACTTATATCCTTATTTATTTACTTATATCCTTATTTACTTATATATTTATTTCCTTATTTATCTATTTATTTATTTATTCACTTCTTTATTCATTTAATTAGTTCTTTATGTATTTATTTAATGCTTCCTTATTTATTTATTTACTTATTTATATCCTTATTTACTTTTATTTCCTTATTTATTTAATTATTTTCTTATTTATTTATATATTTATTTATTTACTTATTTATTTCATTAGTCCTTTATGTATTTATTTAATATTTCCTTATTTATTTAATTCTTTTCGTATTTACTTATATCCTTATTTACTTATATATTTATTTCCTTATTTATCTATTTATTTATTTACTTATTTATTTATTTCTTTTCGTATTTACTTATATCCTTATTTACTTATATATTTATTCCCTTATTTATCTATTTATTTATTTACTTATTTAATTAGTTCTTCATGTATTTATTTAATATTTCCTTATTTATTTAATTATTTTCGTATTTACTTATATCCTTATTTACTTATATATTTATTCCCTTATTTATCTATTTATTTACGTATTTATTTATTTAATTAGTTCTTCATGTATTTATTTAATATTTCCTTATTTATTTATTTATATCCTTATTTACTTATGTATTTATTTCCTTATTTATTTATTTTCTTATTTATTTATATATATATATATTTATTTACTTATTTATTTAATTAGTCCTTTATGTATTTATTTAATATTTCCTTATTTATTTAATTATTTCCTTATCTATTTAATTATTTTCTTATTTATTTATTTATTTATTTATATATATCGTTATTTATTTAATTATTTTCTTATTTATTTACATCCTTATTTATTTACTTATATCCTTATTTCCTTATTTTTATTTATTTACTTATTTATTCAAATAATTATTTTCTCATTTATACGTGTGTGCAGTGTCCAGTTCACGTGAAAAACAAGTATTCATAATTAATTTGTACAGTCTGGAATTAGAGACGGTAATACAAGGAGTCCGAGGCTTATTGTATGGTTTCGTAACAAGCTGATTATTACCGTGATGGGTTGTTAGCTCCGATGGCGGGCTTATGTGAGGGCGACAATGAACCTGCGAGTTCCTTAAAAGCCATTTGTAAGTAAGTAATACAAGGAGTAAACAAGAAAAATCTACAATTTTTTATAAATGAAAAGAAATTTAAAATATCAAGGCCGAAGTAGGCCTATATCTCATATATTTCAATATTAGCTTAATTTCGATCGTGAATATTCAAATTTCAGTTCCTTTTATAAATTGTCATATTATTTACTTCTAAACTCATTTTCGTTTAGATAAAATATAACTATATATTTTAAAAGGTGCAATTTAAATATTCAGAAATCTGTAAATAGGAGAAAAATAATGAGTATTGGTTTTTATTTTTTGGATGAAAAATATATTACCAAACAGAAAGTATCTATAGCTAATGTAGCTGCGTTTTATTTATTATGTGAATAAGCTTCTGTTGTCCATAAGCTGACTTTATTTAAATAGTTCGTTCGTTGTTAAATGCATGTGACAGTAGGCTATATTTCATAAGTGAGTACCGGTACTATTCTAATTGTTCAGTCCCTACACAGACAAACACAAGAATAAGCAGATGTAAACAAAAGAAACGAAGCTAGTAAATTATCATCCATGTACACTTAACTTGTACGCAAGACTCTAGTCACGTTATACAAAGAGCGCGACTGTTCAGACCTCAAACATCCCTAAGTTAGGAGCGAAATTGCACAATAACCCAATAAAGTTTATAGTAGATATACTACTAGCATTCGGATCTCTCTTCTCCCCCTCCCCCCGTAATACAGAAAAAAAAGTGAAAACGTTTATGCTCTCGGTTGGGTGTTTTTATGATATTTCGATTTTTAAGGAATGGCTTTTATTTATAAGGATTGTGAATATAATTGAGAATGAAGTAAGTACAGTTAACGCTTTACATTCCAGAAGATACCAGATAGCAGAGATAGATCGGAACATCAGTGCATTTTACGAAGCCTAGCTCTCGCATGACCATCCCCTGACCTAGCGAGTCACGCCGCAAGGCATCCATTATCTAGCAACAGAATAGGTTCCTGTATGACTGATAGAGCGACTCCGTCAGGCATCGGTGCACAGTGAGAAAGAAGTAGATTGACCTATCATCTCCATCCAACATCGAAGGTTTATACTTGATCCGGGAGGTCCACACCTGTGGAGTAACGGTCAGCGAGTCTGGCCGCGAAACCAGGTGGCCCGGGTTAGAATCCCGGTCGGGGCAAGTTACCTGGTTGAGGTTTTTTTCGGGGTTTTCCCTCAACCTAATACGAGTAAATGCTGGATAACTTTCGGTGCTGGACCCCGGACTCATTTCATCGGCATTATCACCTTCATTTCATTCAGAAGCCAAATAACCTAGCTGTTGATACAGCGTCGTAAAATAACCCAATAAAAATTGATTCTGGTCATACACACACAGATATGGAATGAAGGAAGAAGTAGGATGAAGGGAAAGTATTGGTGGTATGACATTTGTATTGGAGGAAGAAATGAAAGAATTGACAAAAAAAAAAAAATCGGCATGTGCATATACTGTATATTTATTACCGTCCGTCTCAGTGGTTATGTGGCACCTTGATTTTCCCTACCCGTTTCTGCTGGCCCATCTATAAAAGTTTTGGCTAGTCAATTTTAGCTATTTTCTGAAAACATTTCCTGTCCGGAATTGTGCTTCTACGTAGTATTCTAGAACTGTTCAAATAATTTAAAGAAAAAGGTCTCTTTAAGTAAGTAACTGTCACGTGATTTTCACCGTTTCGATGACCCTGCGACATAACCACTCGGACGGACAGTAGCTACGCTGCATATCTTTACGTAGAACTAAGCATGGGCGCGATCACTTGTCGAGAAGAAAAGCGAATAAGATGAATAAAACAACAAGGAGAAGACGAGACAATAAGGAGGGCGAGAAGAACACAAAAAGAACTACGGGAAAACAAGGAAAGTAAGCGAAAAAGGAGAATAGAGGGAGAACAAAGAAAACAAACGAAGGACAAGGGGAGTACAACGAGAATAAATGAGAACAGGGGGAATAAAGGCGAACAAGGCAACTACAATGAGACAGGATAAATAAAAAGAAAACAAGGAGAACAAGGAAAGTAAAGTGAGAACAAGGGGATAAAAAAACAAGAAAACGACAATTAGAATAAAGGAAAACAAGAAGAACAATGGAAAATGCAAGGAGAAGAATAGAGATACAATGATAACAAGGGAATGACGAGAACAAGAGGAATATAAGGAGAACAAGGTAGGTACATCAGAACAAGGGCAGCTTAAAGATAACAAGGACAATACAAAGAGAACAATTAAAATACAAGGAGAACAAGAAAACGACAAGTAGAACAAGTGAAAAACAAACAAAGAGAAGAAAAGTACAATAATAACAAGGGGATGAGAAGGAGAACAAGAAACATACAAAGAGAACAATGAAAATTCAGATAGAACAAGGCAAGAAAAGGAGAACAAGGGGAATACAAAGAGAACAAGAAAAAGGCAAGTAGAACAAGTGAAAAAACAAACAAGGAGAAGAAAAGTACAATAATAACAAGGGGATGAGAAGGAGAACAAGAAACATACAAAGAGAACAATGAAAATTCAGATAGAACAAGGGCAAGAAATGGAGAACAAGGGGAATATAAGGAGAACAAAAAAACGACAAGTAGAACAAGTGAAAAACAAACAAGGAGAAGAAAAGTACAATAATAACAAGGGAATGAGAAGGAGAACAAGAAACATACAAAGAGAACAATGAAAATTCAGATAGAACAAGGGCAAGAAAAGGAGAACAAGGGGAATATAAGGAGAACAAGGAAACGACAAGTAGAACAAGTGAAAAACAAACAAGGAAAAGAAAAGTACAATAATAACAAGGGGATGAGAAGGAGAACAAGAAACATACAAAGAGAACAATGAAAATTCAGATAGAACAAGGGCAAGAAAAGGAGAACAAGGGGAATACAAGGAGAACAAGAAAAAGACAAGTAGAACAAGTGAAAAACAAACATGAACAGAAGTACAAGAATAACAGAGGGATGAGAAGGAGCACAAGAGAAGATACGAGAAGAACAAGGTAAATAAAAGAGAACAAATGCATGAGAAGGAGGGGAAGAAAGTACAATGATAACAAGGGGATGACAAGAACAAGGGGAATACAAGGATAACAAGGTAAATACAACAGAACAGGGGTAAGAGAAGGAGAACAAGGGGAATACAAGGAGAACAATGAAAATACAAGGAGAACAAGGGAAAACAAACAAGGAAAACAAAAGTAGAAGAATAACAAGGGGATGAGAAGGAGAACAAGGGGGATACGAGAAGAACAAGGTAAATAAAAGAGAACAAATGCATGAGAAGGAGGGGAAAAAAGTACAATGATAACAAGGGGATGACAAGAACAAGGGGAATACAAGGATAACTAGGTAAATACAACAGAACAGGGGTAAGAGAAGGAGAACAAGGGGAATACAAGGAGAACAATGAAAATACAAGGAGAACAAGGGAAAACAAACAAGGAAAACAAAAGTAGAAGAATAACAAGGGGATGAGAAGGAGAACAAGGGGGATACGAGAAGAACAAGGTAAATAAAAGAGAACAAATGCATGAGAAGGAGGAGAAGAAAGTACAATGATAACAAGGGTATGACAAGAACAAGGGGAATACAAAGATAACAAGGTAAATACAACAGAACAGGGGTAAGAGAAGGAGAACAAGGGGAATAGAAGGAGAACAATGAAAATACAAGGAGGACAAGGGAAAACAAACAAGGAGAACAAAAGTAGAAGAATAACAAGGGGATGAGAAGGAGAACAAGGGGGATGCGAGAAGAGCAAGGTAAACAAAAGAGAACAAATGCATGAGAAGGAGAAGAAGAAAGTACAATGGTAACAAGGAGATGACAAGACCAAGAGGAATAAAAGGATAACAAGATAAATACAACAGAACAGGATCAAGAGAAGGAGAACAAGGTGAATACAAGGAGAACAATGAAAATACAAGAAGAACAAGGAAAAAACAAACAAAGAGAACAAGAGTAACAAGGGGATGAGAAGAAGAACAATGGAAATTCAGGGAGAACAAGGGAAATACAAGGAGGAAAAGGGAAAAGAAGAACAAGGGAAATGCAAGCAGAAGAATAGATACAAGCCGAACAAGTGAAGAAGGAGAACAAGGGGAATAGAATGATAAAGAGGGGAATAGAAGGAGAACAAGAGAAATACACTAAGAACAAGGGCAACACAAGGGGAATAATGTTAATACGAGGTCGATATGGAGTTGCATTTTTATGTGACGGTCAGTTCCCAAGTAAGGAGAAAGACGTACCTAGTTTTAGGCTACGTCAAAACGAATCAACAACTAAATGTGCGAGTGGATTAGTGACTGAGAATGCGAAGGAACTAGCAAATTAATGAATGGATGAGCGACAGACAGAATGAATGTGGAACAAAACGAAGGTAAACTGCATAGCGAGGTAAGGTCTGTATTGGAGTATGGACAAGGCGTCGTGATGGCTTCAGACTGGCCGCAGGGCCGTCCTGCCAGGCTGTTCAGCGGCGCACCAGATCCGAGAGAGTGGGACTCCGATAATGCTTCGTGACGATACGCAGACGTGGCTCCTCACCTTCTTGTCCTGGGCTCGCTCCCATATTGGCGCCAACACGTGTCGGGAACGCAGCGAGCTCCTTTCCCACCGACACATACGCCCTACCTCCCCCATCCTACACTACAGCTGCTATCTCCTGTTTTCGAACGACAGGTCACTTTCAGAATAATAGTAGTCTATCAGTCTTACTAATAAACTGTGTATAGTTTTTATACGAGACTTATGCAGAGTTAAGGCAGAAAACTTTACTAATAAACCATACATATAAGTAATGGATGTATAAACAGGCTGTAACTATACAATGGGAATTGCTTTGCAGTAGTTATATACACGAAACCCCTTGTTTAAGAGTTGTATATAGAGAAAAAAATGGCCGCCTCTCTAACAACTGTTCGTATCGACTGTCATTTTATGATGATAGTTGCCTTGTAACCACAGAAGAACAAACCAAAGAGCACAGAATAATTAGAATAATATTGCTGTAGCTTGTACTCTTTGACCAAAATATAATGTGGTAATCGATTAGAGCCAGTTGTATTATCGATACTTAACACGGTACACTAGAGCGCTCTACCGGATGCAATAGAGAATCTCAGATATTCTACTGGATGTTCAGTTCAAAGTGTGTCATGGCTCGCTGTATGCCGTCATGTGGCTAGCCGATGAGCCTAGAGAATTCAATATTCCTGCACTCCCGCAAAGGTGTATTACCTAGGAGGCAGAGAAGTTGCCTAGCAAGTACGGCGTTCATTCTGAAGAGTACGTACCGATACGTACTGTAACGCCAGTAGTGGCAGGAATGTGAACTGTTTGGAAATACGTACTTTCGGGATATGGGGAGAGGGTTAAGACGATTACTTACGTATTTGTTGACATTAACTTCGACGGTCAACATGGACACGGAGTATTTGATTTGTGTTGTGGAATGTTACCGTACGCAACCGATGATAACAAATACCCTGCGTACGACTTGCCGGCGCAAAACACAGTTCGAAAGAGGTTATGGTAGCACACAGACAGTACAGACCGCCATCTGTTGCTACGACGTTCAAGTTATACCGTACACGTTCTCAAGTTCAGATTGAAGAACGCCTTGAATAATAGGCAACTTCTCTGACATATAAGCTGAAACTCGCTTCAAATCGATGACTCAACAACAGTGACGTCATGACACACTTTGAAATGAACACCCAGTATTACCTTTCGAAACGAAGTAATGACGAAACTATGACGTAGCTGTGTAACAGTTATACTGTTATACACGACGTATATAGTAATTATTAGTAAGGAATTTACACACGACTTATAAACGAGCTATTCATTGTATAAGAATAAGACAGCTAAACGTCTGTATATAGAGTTTTTATTAGTAAGACCGTATGTGTCAACATATAACAAGTAGCAAGCCTTTCACTGCAAACCCAGCATTCTCCAATCTGTCCTTCTTTCGCCTTCCCCTTAGTCTCCGCATAAAATTCACGTGACTTAAAGTTGTCTATCATCTGATAGCTTCTTCTGCCCCGAACTATTATCCCGTTCACCCATAATTGAGAGGAGTCGACACTTCGGCACCAATTTGTAGGTCTACTTTTTAAGGGTATATGTACGTGAAGGACCACAAATAGTCGCAAAAAATGCAAGCTCTAAATTTATAAAATTTTATAAGGAAATGAACTCACAATTGGACAAAAATTACAAGGTACCACAACAAGACTTATTAGAGCTTAAATATCTGATAAGGTATAAAAAAGCTGATGATATTTGTGATATAAAATAATCACGTTGGCAAAACTAGCTGCATCACTGTTATGTGTTTGTAGTTGCTTCAATGGCGGAAATCACATTTTTAATAAATCACTATTTCTATCCATACAGTATTTCATGGAAGAAAACCGTTACTACAAAATAAAATAGTTTGCAAGTTTTATGTAATGAGTAGGACTTTATCCCATTTTAATTGAAACTGAACAAAAATTACATGATTATTCTCACAAGCTACAGAATTGAGTAAACATTTACATGTAGACACTAATAAAAATTTCTGTGTGTAAAAATTATTTTATTATGTATAAATATGTGTAGGCCTACCTAAATACCTTAAGAGGAGTTGGTCGTTATCGCATGCAAAATAATGGTAAAAATAGCCTATCTTCAAGCACTCATAATTGAAGGGTTCAGAACCATAGTGGACCAAGCGCCATTTACTAAAACCGTAGAAAACAAGGTTTAAAATGAAGTTATCACCATAATTCAATGGAAACATGTGGCAAGTGATATAAAGTATACACATTCAAACTAAATGATATGTCAATCTTCATTAAACTATGGTATTCACTTAATTTTAACCCTTGCTTTCTCCGTTTTTAATAAATGGCGCTTGGCCCACTATGGCTCTGAACCCTTCAATTATAATACTTTTTATCAGAGCTCTTTCATTTTCTAGTGATATGTGTGTACATGTGTGTAAATCTTTACCTTTAAATTAATTTTTGAATTTAAACATAATTTTTTAAAGTTCACTACATGACTGTGATTAGGTATACTCTAATCACTGATCATAGCACATATTGAATTGAAATTTTGGTCACTTACTGCTAATAGATACTAAAACATACCCTACTAAAATTATTAATATATCTGCAATATTATGGGCATACGGCTTATACCAATCTTCACCGTCAATAAATTAAAAAACAAAAATTGACGATGAAGATTTGTATGAGCCCCGTGCCTATAATATTACCGATATATTAATTATTCTAGTCGGGTATGTTTTAGTATCAATTAGCAGTAAGTAGCTAAAATTTCAATTCAATGTGTGCTAAAATAAGTGAATAGAGTGTACCTGATCTCAGGCATGTAGTAAATTTATATTAAAAATGTTTAAATTAAAAAATTATTATAAGGGTAAGGATTTACTCTAGAATAACCATTATTTCTTTTTATTTTAAAGGTTAATTTGTATACATATGAGGGGTTCACAATCAGAGTGGACCAAGTCCATCTGGAATAGTTCTGAGATATTGAGTCTTAAAGTTCCTGGCTCACGCTTAGCAACCTTCACCTTCCATAGGAAATGCTGCCCTCTGTGCAATAACAAATGAGTTATGGACTTTGGTTGTTACGGCAATGAATAAATCTAAGTTTTCTTCATCCGAAATTGTATTAATCCACAAACTGATCACTGGTGAACTTCTGATAAAAAAAATATTACATTTCTGGCTGCTTGAAGATAGGCTACTTTTACCATTGCATGCGATAACGGCCAACTTCCCTTAAATAACAGTTTATATTATGTTAATGAAATACTTAGGTTTTATAGGAAAATTATTTGGCGCGTTATTATTATTATTATTATTATTATTATTATTATTATTATCATCATCACTACTATTACTACTACTACTACTACTACTACTACTACTACTACTACTACTACTACTACTACTACTACTACTACTACTACTATTATTATTATTATTATCATTATTATTATGTTAAGCAACAGTGTACAGACGTTTGGATTTAAAACTGAAAATTATAAAATAAACTGCGGAACATTTAAATCTCTCAACAAATGTGCTAACAGAAAATAATTTTAAGTCAAAGGCTTAGCAAACGATGAAATTTAAAATAGCGCCTTATAAATGGTTCTGAATGATAGCAGAAAGTGATGGAAAACACACTGCCATCAGCAGTCTTCAGTCTTAGAATTCCCTGGCAGACAGCCAAACTATGTTCTAGTAACATAGGGGTAGTTAGTAAATTTCACAGATCAAAATTATAATAGTGGCATTAAAAACCAAAAGTTTATAGAAAATAATAATAATAATAATAATAATAATAATAATAATAATAATAATAATATTATTATTATTTTTTAAATTATAGGCCTTCATCATGTAAAGGATGATTTTATATCTATACTCTAATATATTAGACTTACATTAGGCTATGGTAATTTTCATTACCGGTATTATATTAGATTACATATCTTAACAGCTTTTGGGATGAGAATTCATCGAAGCACGTAGGCTGTATTTTTGTGTTTGATTACTATATAGGTATTTTGAGAAACGAACAAGTTGACTAATTGTCTAAATCTGCTACAAATCCCGACATAAATATTGTTTTAAACCCATGCCTTTGTTATAGACAAAACTGAAATTTTTAAAATCATTTATTATCATAATATACTGCTCTCTTATAATGACTAAGAGTATTGGGAATTAAATCAATGTCTTTCTCAAAACGCGCTATGAAATGTTTCATATAAAACCATTTTTATCTCGGAAAGGAAGCAAAAACGAGCAAAGTTGTATTAAACATTTTTGCTTGAAATGTCTCAAAGAATAACCCCTAAAATTGATGACAATATTTACGGTTTATCCTATACATATACACAAATTTGTTTTAGTAGGTTTACTTTTCTAAATTGGAGATTTATTCTTCGAAGAGATGGAAAAATTCAAATATCTTGGAGCAACAGTAACAAATATAAATGACACGCGGGAGGAAATTAAACGCAGAATAAATATTGGAAATGCTTATTATTATTATTCGGTTGAGAAGCTTTTGCCATCTAGTCTGCTGTCAAACAATCTGAAAGTTAGAATTTATAAAACAGTTATATTACCGGTTGTTTTGTATGGCTGTGAAACCTGGACTCTCACTTTGAGAGAGGAACAGAGATTAAGGGTGTTTGAGAATAAGGTTCTTATGAACATATTTGGGGCTAAGAGGGATGAAGTTACAGGAGAATGGAGAAAGTTACACAACGCAGAACTGCACGCAATGTATTCTTCACCTGACATAATTAGGAACATTAAATCCAGATGTTTGAGATAAGCAGGACATGTAGCACATAGAATGTTAGTTAGGAGACCGGAGGGAAAAATACCTTTAGGGAGGCCGTGACGCAGGTGGGAGAATAATATTAAAATGGATTTGAGGGAGGTGGAATATGATGAAAGAGACTGGATTAATCTTGCTCAGGATAGGGAATAATGGCGGCAATGAACCTGCGGGTTCCTTAAAAGCCATTTGTAAGTAAGTAAGTAAGGTTTACTCTTCTATTTATTTTTAGAATTTTTAAATTTTTTGTGTTTTTATGTTATTATAAATTGAACTACTTTTCAAAGATATTAATACTTTGGCTTTTTCTTATGTCCGGGCTATTCCATATGAAATCGATCAGTAAAAAACCTCGCATTTTTTAATACTCTAATTTTTTCCCTATTTATACAAGGTGCTGAGGAGAGTACACTTTCAAAAATTTACTATCGAAAGTCAAACGGTTTTCGTACTACTGAGCGACAAATTAGCGTATTTTATAAAAACAAGCCTCTTTCAGCGCTCAGAACTCTGGAACCATTTATTGCAGAACATTGATCGGGAGCTCGTTTTGAAGCTGACATTTGGTAGGTTATGTTAAGAAGTAATCCTTATTTTTATTGTATGCAGAGAGACAGATAATCTGATTTTACTTACTTTTAGGCTTTTTGCCAATTTGTAAAATTGTAAAAAATATTGAGAAAAAACCTTGCATTATTAAGAGGGATTCGGCATTGTTTGCTTAGTGGCTCGGCAATAAGTTTCGAGGGTATTAAATAAATTATTTTCACACGCCTAGACTTGAACAGCGCAGTATCCCAAGCACTGGCCGAGAGCTGAAGATAAGCGAGCATTGGGTGTCTTTTTACTCCTGTGTTTATGAAAACTTGTGATAAAGCTAGCCCAGCCATGACTGCTAGACGACACATCACGTGTTTGTCTCCTGGCCTTGCTTGTCTCGACTACGTACAGTCAGCTGGTTAGTTCACGCGCGTACTATTTATTTTCTTTATTTTATATTTTCAATACTTTCTTATCAACATACCATCAGTAAAAAATATGTTTATTTGTACTTTCAATGCGGAATCTAACTATATATTTTTAAAATATTTTTTCGTGGGCAAAGGCGTCTTAATGAAGAAAAATCTAAATTTCTCCATTTCCATAAAAAGTAAGAAAAACTGTTTACATGTCAATATAAACTTTAATTTCTCAGCAACAAAATAAACCATGATTTTGATCATTGGGTGAAAGGGTTTCGCAGCCACAACAGTTTAAAGTTGCTAATTTTATGAAAATACGATAAATTTAAATATTTTTAATTTAAACACTATGAAGTTCTGATGCCTCAAACTTTGCACAAAGCATTGTATCACAGTTGTCAACGGACAGAAAAAATTTCATTGTATTTAAAAATTGCAAGGTCAATTTTCTCTATATTTCGGTCGATTTGAGATGGAATAGCCCGTCCAGTCTTCAATTCCTTACAAACGTAACCAATTTCTTTCAAATATTGAATCTCGGCAAATTACAGTCACAAGAACCACGTGACCAACCCTACCGGTGTAGCCACGCACATTCCGCCAGTCCTATAAGTCACGGGAGACTTAACTAAGCACGCAGCGAAACAGTTCCCTCATCATCCTCCAATAGCGGAGGACTTCTTTATGGATCGAAATCATGTTTACTGGGGGAATCTATATGATGGAAATGTTTGTTTTACTCCCCATTGGTCCACATCTGTGGTAGTGGGCGTGGAGAGTGATGATCTTGTTTGGAGCTCCGTAGCGCACCGTGGCATCGGGGGAAGACGGGGGGGGGGTTCCAGAGGGGGTGTGAGAGCAGTGGACTGGGATCCCTTTATACTAGCGCGTGTGTGCGTGTATCACAATTAGTCTGTACGTCAGGCGGTCAAGTGTATAGCTGTCAGGGTTAACAGGTCCGGTTGTAATTAACTCTTGAGAAGATCCTGATAGTGACAGTGCTTCTAGTGTGTGACCAACGTTATCAACGAGAACGTCGGATTGTCTTATTATAGCCATCACATTGGCGATCATGTATGGATGGGTTTTCTATTCGGTACGCGACGAAAAAACTGAGTGACTTCACCGAATCGAGTTTAAGTGATAGTTATTTATGATTTTTAAGACTAGCTACGCCAGTTTCAGATGTGGATTGTTAATTTTCAGCAAAGATAGTGCGACTCTGTTGGAATATTCAGTGAAAGTTGGAACAAGAGATGGAAAGTAAAACGCAATTTGCTGTTCTTATTAAATTTGAAATTTATTATCGCAAGTGTAAGTAATTTACGAAGATATAAGTGAATACAAAGAACTCTATCTAATGTACTGTGAAAATAGTTGAGTGTCAAATATTAGTCAAGTTATTAGAGAGTGAAGAAAAAGTAATTATATGTGATAAAGAGTATAAATATGTAAGGACATTATCGATATATGTTATTTAGAAATCTCACAGACGAAGTGACATTTATAAGCAAGAATTTCGAATGAATGTCCATAAAAATATAGATGCCTGGTAATTTTGAATATGAAATTTAAGTTATGAATTCTAGTGACTGTAAAAGCAAAGGTAAACATTTTCATACTGAAAGTAATTTCTATATAAATAGTTTGACTGTAAGAAATAATAAGTGGTGATTTTTATTAAGGGGTATAGGCTTACACTAAAACGAAGTCAATTTTTGTAAAATAATTTAGACGCTGTAAGAAATTTTGAAAGAGACAAGTGGCTACGACCGTACAGTGCATCTTTCCCGAAAAAGTATCAAACATCTACTAATTGAAGAAGAAGAAGATTATTGTAAGTGTTAGTGTTTTAAATAGCGTCAGCTACTTGTCATATGAAAAGTTTGTAATAAACGGGAGTGAAATTAATTAATAAGTAAGAATGACAAGAGAAGTTAACGAATATTTTCTAAAAAAATATTAAGTGAAAAATAAAGGGAAACAAAGTTAAGGCTTTTAGATACAGAACAATTATATATAGGTAAAGTTAAATAATTAACAAGAAGTTTAGATAAGAAATTAATTTAATAAAAATCTCAGGTATAATTTTATTAAACTTATTTTGACGTGGTATTTAACATTTTTCATATACGAATTTGCAAATTTTTATAAAACACGACAGAACGAGATCTACAACACGAAATAAGGCGTAAATACAGCTCAAATAAATATGTTTGCCAAACAAATCAACTTTAATATCCATATGAATAAAATATTTGAAGCATGAAAATAAGGTACAACCATATAAAGATAGAAATTAATTTAAATTAGTTTGCAGACTTGTTAATTTTATCCTGATTCTTAATTGGAATTACTACGCTTAAATTTCTAGCAAATACCTACTATAAGAATTCTGGTGGGTGTAGTTGTTACAGGCCAATGTTTCCCGGATAGCTACAGTTAACAAATTCCTCTCATAACAAAATATCAAATATATTTCTCTTATTTTAGATTGAATTATAATTAAACATTTTATCCACGAAGTATTAAATAATGAAATAAATTATAGAATGCGCACTAAATCGCAGTATACTGGTGTTACAGCACAAGTAAAGTTAAATTAGGAGAAAGTGTTATGTATTACTGTTAGTAAACATAACGGTTACCTCCATCCGTATTTTTATTTCCGCGTAAAAAGCACATCATGATCTCCAGTCAGTACCCCCATTTCAACGGTAATAACCACTACGCAAACGGATCTAACTCCCTTATCGGAACGCCATTTTCAGTAAAAGACATACTGAACTTAGCTGAACAAGGCGGACAGTTCATGCCAATGATGGATTCAGCGCAAAGTTCCTTCTTCTTGGAGGACTATGGAAATGTTTCCAACAATATGAACTCTTCTTTCGCTTTCAATGGCGTCGATACGAATGGCGGAATGGGGGACCCGTTCTCAGTGGCATCTGGCGACTTCTACAGCTACCACAACAATAACAACGTCAACAAGCTTGCGGACTCTTACAACAATGGCAGCCCTGACGTGGCGATGAACGGGTACCACAGCCACCACCACCCCCACCACGCCCCCTCGCCTCTCCCTCCTGTCGCGCAGTACGCCACCCCTCCACCGGCGACAGCGATCAACAATACCATTCAGGTAGCAGGGGGAATACCCCCAATGACGTCACCTCACGTGCAACAATTGAGCCACTTGTGTCCGCCGTTTCCTGATGCTGTGGAAGGCAACAATGACGCTCTCACTGCGGTTCAGGACAACGGGACTGGTATCAATTCAAGCAAAGGTATTTAGTAGTATTATTATTATTATTTAGGCTATATAATCATATAAGAATATATTAATATACATGGCCATGTTTGGAAGAAACTTCACAAGTTACATATTTACGTATTATCATTGATCAATGTATGAGATGGGATAAAATAGACTAGCTTATTTGTGTAGAGGGCTTCAGAAAAGTATTTATATTCTTAGAAATTATTTTATCCATTCATATTTTTAGAACAATATATTTAGCAATATTTTGACTCTATCCCTAGATATGGTATAATAATAATAATAATAATAATAATAATAATAATAATAATAATAATAATAATTTATTTGAACAAACATAATAATGATACACTTTTGGTTCGCACTCCCGATGAAGCAAAAGCTTGTGGCCGGGAGTGGAGTTTACATTGAATAATGAAAAAGTAATATTACAAGTTTAATCCTACACCAAAATAATTATTTAATTGTTTAATTTAAATAATCAAATATATGTAAGCAAAAGTAAAGTGATGAATATCAAAATAATAATACAATAAAGAATAATATAAGAAATACATTGATATTATATCAAATATATGTAAGCAAACGAAAGTGATGCATATAATAATAACAATACAAGAAATGCAATGAAATTATATCAGGTAAAACATAGAAGATTCGGTTAAATAGAAAGTACAAATAATAAAATGAAATGAAATGAAATGAAAAATTGAAAGTGTTAAATCACATCTTATGCCGTTGTCTTTATTACAAAAAAAAATTAACATATCTTTGTCAAAACCTGTTTATTACCCAAAACATTTCAATTTTACAGAATTTTGTGTTCACAACATTGAACAAATTTACAATTAATTATTCTCTATTGAACTTTTGTTGTAAAAATCGTTGTATGTAAATATGACATAGTAACATTTTCATAGTACCCTATTAGGTGATCTTTCACTTGAACCAAAATACAATACAAAATCTGGGCAAATTCATTCTTCATATTATGGGCCAAGTATAAGCTTATGCAATTAGTTCATTGAAGTACCCTAAATACGAAATAAGTAACTTCAATAATATTTTCAGTAAAAGAATTAATATTACATTTATTTACATTAAAACTTTCCTTTCTTTAACTTTTTTCATTTTTAGTAAGAGATTTACATTAAAACTGTCCGTTGTTTAACTTTTTTGTATATATGTTTTTCTTTCTTTCATTTTTAGTAAAATATTTAATATTATGCTTGGTTACATTAAAACTGTCCATTGTTTAACTTTTTTGTATATACCATACATTTTTCTTTTCTTTTTTCATTCTGTTTAGTAAGAGAATTAATATTAGGCCTATATTTGCTTACATTAAAACTATCCATTTTTAATTTTTGTGTATATATATTTTTCTTTTCTTTTTTCATTTTTAGTAAGAGAATTAATATTATATTTGTTACAATAAAACTGTCCATTGCTTAACTTTTTTGTATATATATGTTTCTTTTCTTTTTTCATTTTTAATCAATTATTTAACTTATTTTGTATATACATTTTTCTTTTCTTTTTCATTTTTAATAACAGAATTAATATTATATTTGCTTACATTAAAACTGTCAATTATTTAACTTATTTTGTATATACATTTTTCTTTTCTTTTTCATTTTTAGTAAGAGAATTAATATTATATTTGCTTACATTAAAACTGTCAATTATTTAACTTATTTTGTATATACATTTTTCTTTTCTTTTTCATTTTTAGTAAGAGAATTAA
This sequence comes from Periplaneta americana, assembly GCF_040183065.1. Classification (NCBI taxonomy): domain Eukaryota; kingdom Metazoa; phylum Arthropoda; class Insecta; order Blattodea; family Blattidae; genus Periplaneta; species Periplaneta americana. Next base: position 31,818,773 of record NC_091117.1, read on the forward strand.
TATTATATTTGCTTACATTAAAACTGTCAATTATTTAACTTATTTTGTATATACATTTTTCTTTTCTTTTTCATTTTTAGTAAGAGAATTAATATTATATTTGCTTACATTAAAACTGTCAATTATTTAACTTATTTTGTATATAGTACATTTTTCTTTTCTTTTTCATTTTTAGTAAGAGAATTAATATTATATTTACTTACATTAAAACTGTCAATTATTTAACTTATTTTGTATATACATTTTTCTTTTCTTTTTCATTTTTAGTAAGAGAATTAATATTATATTTGCTTACATTAAAACTGTCAATTATTTAACTTATTTTGTATATACATTTTTCTTTTCTTTTTCATTTTTAGTAAGAGAATTAATATTATATTTGCTTATATTAAAACTGTACATTGTTTAACTTTTTTGTATATATATTTTTATTTTCTTTTTTCATTTTTAGTAAGAGAATTAATATTATATTTGCTTATATCAAAACTGTCCATTGTTTAACTTTTTTGTGTATATTTTTTTAATTTCTTTTTTCATTTTTAGTAAGAGAATTAATATTATATTTGCTTATATTAAAACTGTCCATTGTTTAACGTTTCTGTATATATATATATATATATATATATATATATATATATATATATATATATATAGTTATTTATTTATTTATTTTGTTTTTTTTCATTTTAGTAAGAGAATTAATGTTATATTTGCTTATATTATAACTGTCCAATTTTTAACTTTTTTGTACATATATTTTCCTTTTCTTTTTTCATTTTTGATAAGAGACTTAATATTATGTTTGTTTACATTAAAACTGTTCATTGTTGAACATTTTTGTATATATATTTTTATTTTCTTTTTTCATTTTTTGTAAGAGATTTAATATTATATTTGTTTATATTAAAACTATCTATTGTTTAAGTTTTTTGTATATATATTTTTATTTTCTTCTTTCATTTTTAGTAAGAGATTTAATATTATATTTGTTTATATTAAAACTGTCCAATGTTTAACTTTTTTGTATATATATTTTTATTTTTTTTTTCAAGTAATGTTCATTTCCTCAATTTCTACTTAAAATTTTAATTATATGATTTAACTTGTAGTATTATAATATTATGTCTGCCCAAAGCATGAACATTCCCTGTTTTGTGGCAAACTACATATTTTGAGTATTATATTGTCTATATATTTTATATACCTCTGATTGAGGTTCTGGCTGATATGTGCATCTACTGTATTATCAGGCAGTACATCTCACTTGACGATCTGTGTCAGAGAAAGAACAATTACTGTTTGTATGCATCTGAAGTCTGACTAGAGTTATATGTATCTAGTCAGCGATGTATGCAATGAAGGGGGAAAGAAACTAGCCACCCTACCCCATCATCTCCTGGCCTAGTTGGCTTATGTGTGATGTCTTGAACGTCTTACTCATGGAGTCCAGACCTGTCTTTGAACAGTTGATTAAACAACAAGAATATATAGCCTATTATAGTCTATAATATGTTTGTATCTTAATTTGTAATAATTTATAAGCCTATGATGATAATAATAATAATAATAATAATAATAATAATAATAATAATAATAATAATAATAATAATTTTTAACAATGTCAACTGGATCATACAATGTTAAAGAGAATTTATGAACGTATGTAGGAAACAGGGACTCTTGAGTTCGACGCTAACTAGCTACAGAGCCACAGGCGTAACTCAGGCGGTAGCGCGTTTATCTATTGATCGGAAGTTGCGCTTGAACGTGGGTTCGATTCCCGCTTGGGCTGACTACCTAAGTAGGTACATTCTGAGGTTTTCGCCACTATAAGACGAATGTCAGGTAATCTATGGAGAATCCTAGGCCTCACTCACCAAATAACATCTCGCTATCACCAATTCCATCGATGCTAAATAACAGAGTTGATACAGCGTCGTTAAATAAATATTTATAAATATCTGTGTTTGTATATTAATTTCAGGAACGCAAATTCACAACGGGAAGTCGGATTCAAGGAAAGGACAAACTACGGGGCGACAGAGAGTTAAAAGAAAACCAAGAGTTCTGTTCTCGCAGGTATGATAGTTTCTGCTTTACTCTAGGAACTGTAATTGAATTCTGTTAAATACTGTAGGAGAACATTATTCAATAGAAAAACATGTTACAATATTCTGCAGTGCTCGGGAAAAGTGACATAAGTCAGTTTCCACAAACCTTTTTTGATAATTTATTGACAATTTATTGGTTTATGTCGATTTGATTTTTTTTTCTCTATGAATTATTGTAATGGGAGAAATGCTTATGTATTTTTTTTCAAGCGAGCAGATGTTCCGTAAGTTGTCAATAAATTATCAAAAAAGGTTTATGCTCGACCATGCCGAAATGTAGGAATTATACACCTGTAGCAGCCCTTTAATGGACCTCATTAAAAACACCTATTCATTGTTCAGGTGTTCCACCAATCAGAAACCACCATTGTAGCAATATGAAAGCGCAAGTATCGATTATTCTCGGATATGCAATCGAAAGACAACTAGCGAAACGTCACGGAGGCTGGAAATCCAAAACTGTCGCAGAAGGTTATGTTCTATTACCATAATAATTAGCGTTAATTGTAAATAATATTCAAATAAATTCAATTTGTCATGTCGTTTTTCAATGTCTAAATCAATTACAATTTCATATCAAGATTAATGTTTATTTTACTCTCTAGATTATATCAAGGTCAATGAAATTTGTGTCTCAGAAAAAATCAATACTTTCGCGTCTGCGCACATCTCACAATTTACGAGATATTGCACAAGGCCAGTTCCGCTCCCCAGCCAGATAAGAATAACATGAATACTTATGAATAATTTCAAGTTAGAAATATGGTAGAGCATAAAAAGTCGTATGAAACTTGCCTATAATGGTAATTAAGACGCTCGTATGAAAATTATGACACTCGCTTGCGCTCATTTCATGAACATACTCGTGTCTTAATTACTACCATTATAGGCTCGTTGCATAATGTACTATTGTGGAAACTGACTTATGTCACTTTTCCCGAGCACTGCAGTTATAATAACTGTGAACGTGTTTAAAATCAGAATGAATCATACATTATACCGTATGTATAGGCCTATTTTATTTAAAATCTTGAACGTTCCCGTGTTCAAATCCTGTTTGAGTCAAATTACCTGGTTGAGATTTCTTCCGTGGTTTTCCCTTAACTAATTAAGAGAAAATGCTAGGTAACTTTCGGCACTGGACCCTGGACTAATTTCGCTAGCATTATCACCTTCATTTCATTCGGACGCTAGATAATCATCGCAGTTGATAAAGCGCCGTAAAATATACTAATTAAACATTATAATTCTTAAATACGAATAGAATTGTGAGAGCGACATTACATTCTTCTTTCAACGTATCTTCAAAAACACGTCAGTGAATTTACAGACTATTAATTACATTAAGCCTATCAGAAATAATTATTAGAGAAATATTATTAGAGAAATTAAATTGTGCTGGAATTAAAAATAATGCTTTTAATTTATTAAAATCTTATTTAAATGATAGAGTTCAAGCTACTAAAATTGATAATGTATTAAGTAAATTTATTAAAATTAAAATAGGTGTTCCGCAAGGAATAATCCTTGGACCGATTTTATTTTTAATATATATTAATAACCTTTTAATGATAGACTTACAGAATATGAAGGTGATTTATATTCGTATGCTGATGATACTGTTTTACTTTTTAGTGGAAAAACTTGGACTGATGCTTATTATTATGCAAATTGCGGCTTAAAATTAATAAAAAAAATGGTTCGATTTAAATTCACTTGTAAATAATAGAGATAAAACAATAGCTATCCCATTGTCTTTAAATAATAAAGGTAATAGACCAATTTCATCTATATTACAAATTAAAATGCATAATTCTAATTGTTCCGATATAAATTGTAATTGTTCAGTTATTAATGAAGTTAATGAGGTTAAATACTTAGGTACAATTATTGATAATCATTTAAAATGGAATAATCATATTCATTATATTTGTGATAAATTACGTAAAACATTATGTTACTTTGTTATTCTAAGAAATATTTTGTCAATTAACTGTTTACGTGTAATTCATTTAGCATTATTTCAATCTATATTTATGGTATTATAGGTTGGGATGGAACTTATAAATCCAACCTTTATCCGTTAATTTTACTACAGAAAAAAGTATTAAAATGTGTTTTAAAAAGCAGAAAGATTACCCAACTGAATTGTTGTTTAAACATTTCAAAGTTTTCAACATTAAACAAATGTATTATTTTATTTTATTAAAATATTTTCATAGAAATTTTAATAACTTTGAAAGGTATATACATAAATATAGAACTAAAAATCTGAATTCTCTGCGTTTGTCTGAACCAAAATGTAAAACCAATGCAGCTTTTTATCATAGCATGAGTTAAGGTCCCAGATTATTAAACAAATTTTATTCCAATAATATTTCAACCACGAATCCTCTCCAAATTAATAAAAAAATATATAAAAAATTGTATTGAATTTCTAGTTTCGGTTTAAGCAAATTAAACACTATTTAATCTGTATTCACTCACAATTTTAAATTTATTTTGTCTGTATTGGAATCCCCTCCTGAGCACGAGTTTTACTCATTCAGGAGTGGGCTAGTTTATCTTTCATTGTATTTATTAACTTGTATTCATTTCAAACTTACTAGCAATAATAAATAAATAAATAAATAAGAGTCTAGGAAACCCGAATTACTCGCAGGAAACCTAATGTTTAGGTTGTTCAGTTACATCTAGTGTCGTAGCAACTATTCGGGACTCAACTCGATTTATTGTTGAGAAGCCGCAAAAGGTAACGGAAGTAGATTATTTTCCAGAGAATATCGTATTGTCCTACATTCTATTTTAATATTTTTCCCACTATAGTCGTTTCATTCCTAATTAATGTCCTTCAGTACTTACCCTGTAGTTTAAAGGAACCTTAAATAAAGACGTAACTGTGGTTACCTTTGCTCGGAGTACTAAACTCAGCAGACATACAATTTCGGAACGATCATAAAGCGGATAAATCAGTGGCGGTTCCTCGGGGGAGGGAAGGGAGGAACGTCCTCCTCACATTTTTCTTTTGAAAGTAAATACCAAATGAAATATATGCTTTGAAATTCGAGGAAGATTCGATAATTTTTAACTTCACAGCTATAACAAAACCTCCGTTGATCGAGTTTTCAACGACGCGCACTCATGTGCTACTAGAAAACTGCCAGAAGGATGCGAGATTGTTTGTGTGGAGGAAAGTCAATCCATTCCTCCTTTACTGCAATTAACACACATAGACAACAGCGCGCTAGCGGCCAGAGAAAGAAGCAGAGTTTTAAAACAAGGAAATGAACGGATAGGGAGGAGATCCTCCTCTGAATCAGCGCATGGGCGGGACATAGGAACCGACTGGTCTTGCAGCAAACTCGCTACCGCTGCCATCTAACGATGCTGCATTCAACCAGACTATAACACATCTAGGAGGAGGCACAATAAAAACAGTTTTAACGCAAAGCTATGGAAGATATCATATAAACTTTTTAAAATTATAAATCAAAATATATTATTCATTGTACTTTGTATAGGCTACTATTCATAGTTTGACACTTTCGAGGATAACTGAAAGTTGAAGTTGGATTTATATAAAACAAAGAGGAAGTAGTTCTACATTAGTATCGCAGATCTTTTTGGCCTCTGAAATTCACTTCCATTCATTGTCTACTAGACAGGACAACAGCCAAGTTGTCAGTTGTGTACAAATATATTTGAAATTGAAGGTACTGCAAACTACATTATTTTTAACAAAAAAAAAATCAGCCACCGGCAGCTTTGAACAATAATGGTACCGGTAGTATGAAGGAAGGCCAACCCTAACACTACCTGGTCTTACATGTATGCATGTAGGCTAATTTGTAGCATGTTTATCTCAAGAAGGTAACTTCTTTCCTCCTCTTAAGAAATACGCAGGAGCCGCCACTGGGATAAATTGTAACAAAATAGAGTCCCACCATTTTATAAAATAAATTCTCACTATGCTAATACTCGAACCTGGATATTCAGCTCCACATGCTAACGCTTTATCCACTAAGCCACACCCGATTCCAGTTCCGATGCCGGATCGAATTCTCTCAGTTTAAGTTATAGGCCTACCTCTCAGTCTTCCCTTTTGGTCGCCTATCCTCATGTACTGTGTCACAGAATGTGTGACAGTGGCACAATGTCCAACACTATGTACAGAGGTGCACTCATTACGAGTGACTAAGTGGCCGGGATCCGACGGGATGAACGCCGTCTCGAATCTCTAAGTCAGTGATGTCAACTGATGCCCATAGGAGCAAGCGCGCGCTTTAGAGCCCAGGAAAGCCTGAGCGGAAAGGAAAGAGACAGACGAAAGAGGTAGTATATGCCGATTCGTCGATTCAATGGATAAAGGGAAGAGAACTTATTAAAACTGTATCCATGTTAATTTTTAGATTTGTCTGAGAAGTATAAGTGCATTATAAGAATGTAAGTTTTAATTTTAATGTTTATTTTTCACGAGTTTGCTTTTTTATTCAAAAGGAATATTTCCCCAACTTTTTTACAGAAAAGTGAAATTTTCAGATATGTTTGTTTAGTAGCCTTATAGGTATTAAAACAATGTTTTCGTAAATCTAATATATCGTAAATACGTAGACCTCTATTGCTAAAGATAGTGTATTAAAATGTTTAAAAATATTCGCATGAAAAATGTTTGTATGTATTTATTTACACTGCAAGTGGGCAAGCACCCGGTGGCAGTGGTAGACACAATACAAACAATACACAATAAAATGATAAGCAATACACAATACAATTATACAATACACGATACAATTATATATAGAATGCAATAAGAATACACAATACAATTTAACACGATAATTACAATTAATAATAAAACATAAAATACATAATTTTACAATACATCCTGCATTTGTATAGGCACTACATAAGTTTCAATAGTCTTTCACTTTACTCTCATCTCACTCACTGTAGTGGCACTATGACGCATTTCACTGACACTTTAGAACACATTTCACTGACACTCTATAACACATTTCACTGACACTATAGAACACATTTCATTGACGCTATAAATTATCACTGATCTGAACTATTCACTGCACTGTAAAACCATAAGGAAATGAATTAACAAAGCAAATGCTGTTACATCACAAACAAAAGATATGTGCCTATGTGTTGGTAAATCGTCAGCTCTATAGCTTCAGCAGATTTCGAGATAATTTAATATTCTGATAACAGAAAGTTGCGCACCAATATCACCTAAAAGCATAATGCGATAACAATTTTATTATGTAATATTAGTTACAGTTAAAACATATACCTAGACAACTTTGCTTTGTAATATAATATTGTTTTGATTACTTTTATAAGGCTAAAGATACCATCAATATCAATTTCAACTTATCATGTCATATTCAGTGTCTTTCTTTGGGATAACACTTTCTTTGTGTTTAATTCACTTAGGTCCGGTTTCTTCAACCTTTGTTAAAATGCACCTAACATAGCGTTAATTAACTGTAAGTTAAAAGTATGAATTGCTGTTAAAAATATTGCGTTTCTTCAACTTCACATTTCACATTTTAACATTCTGTTTGTTAACTCTCTGTTAGGATCAGAGATTCTAGAGTTTAACCATAACCTATAAACAAGTATAGGCTCACTTCTGTTTTCTGAACTCTGACAATTGCGATTCTCGCTTGTTTCCGTTGTTTGATTCAGAGAGGATAGAAGTCTTTCTATTCTCTCAGGTTTGATTTCTGCTTCTTTCCTCGTCTGTATCACAATAGCGTGGAGCGGCGTATTGGTTTTGCTGTTATGAAATGGAAAACACTGGAACAAAAAGAAATCGTGGGACTAATTTCTCTTCGTTCGAAAGAAACCTTCTGCTGGAAATTATTTCGCAGTATAAACCAATTAATGAGAACAAATAAGCAAATGGATCTAAGTTGAAAGCGAAAAGTGAGGCTTGGCAGAAAATATCCTATACCTTTGTATGAACGTCTGGTCTGTCAAATCACAGAAATCATCCCCTCTGTTTATGTATTCATGGATATCATTTCTAAATAATCCAAATATATAAGTTCAGCATCTAATCCACTAGCCATATTGGATACTTCTATGCTAACAGAGAGTTAAATGATTTAACTGCATAAAATTGGGCAGTTAAATTAACATTGGTTTTAACAACCTGTTAGTACTAACAGTAGTTGAAGAAATGCTTCAACTGTTAAGTTTACAGTTAAATGGAATAACACACTATTATAATTTAACAACGGTTGAAGAAACCGGGCCTTAGTACAGTATAGTTGTAGTTATTATGGAATATGTGTGAATATTCCTTCTTTACTCTTTATTATGTTATTAACGTTTAAAACACAACTGCAATATTAGGTTAAGAAATAGGTGTTAGTACTTTTGTTTTATAGACAATATAAAAAATAACAAACAGAAAGAAGCCATATAAAAATACCTACATAAAATTTTACGTTCCGTTTGAAGTTTGTGCACCACTGTTTTCTTAATTCAACAGGCTGCTTATTCCTCCTAGCATACATAGCGCTTAATGCCCGCGCACGACGTCAAGGTCAGAAAAATGCGCTTGCTTTGACATCACTGCTCTAAGTAATTACTTACGCATATTATATTATTATGATGTACCGAAGTACAACATCAATCGTAGTATTTTGTTAATTCTTATACAGGGCCATCATTTTATTTGTACTTCAATTTTTGTTGTACCTGAGTTTTTGAATGTACTTCACTCCACACCCTCTACTAGTAAACTTCCAACTGTTCTCCTCACAGAACCAAGCGTATGCAGTCAAAGTCGCCTTAATGTCATAGTAAACACAAATAGTATTGAGTTAATGAGTATAGTACGTTCCAGAAATATGTTCGCGTTTTGCAGTGACGAAAGAGTTTTCAATATTGAATCATATTTTCGCACAGGTACTGTCGTCCGTTTGCCTACGTCGCATCCCGATTTCCCTCACCCGCAACTGTTTAAAATAACTTAAATAAAAGTAATTAACTGTCACGTGATTTCCACCCTTTCTACGATCCTGCGACATAACCACTTGGACGGACTGTAGATAGCATGTCTGAGTAATTTTATCTTTTCGGGTCGGGCAGAAGTGAAGATTGAATTTACAGTACGTAAGGTACGCTTTTATAGAGTAGGTACGGAATTATTTCAACATGAGTTAGTAGTACGAAGGACGAAACTGGTAATTAGAATTATATGCAATAGTCTATAGTGCGATAATATGCACAAAAGAACTGAAGCCTTTATCTAAATGAACGGCCACCATTTTCAAAAATGTGTTTAAATACTCATATTATGATTATTTTTCAATTTAACTTCATTCTCTATATTGTACGCTAATGTGCTGTAGACAGTATAATATACACTGCATAATGAATACGTTCGCATGGATAACTCAGTTCGTGAGTAAAAACACGTATTGCTAATACTTTACTGTATTTTGATTAAACAAAAACCTAATGAAAATTATCAAAATCAAAATTACGATATCTCCTAGTTTACGTAAACGGATGAACTACTTATCTTTTCTCCTATACCTAGTAAAGTGATTTGTTTGTATTTTACGCCAGTATCATCGAACTTCAATCGTGGAAGGAGGTAGCAAACGGTGTTTCTGGCTCTGAACCATTAAACCAAATGTATAGCCAGGTTAATATTAAATATGTTAGTAAAAATAAAATGATGTCCCTGTATAATTGCCATGCAGTTTAGGGGTACAAATATATTTTAGGAGCAGGCTAGCAAAAAATATTGAATATCACTCACCTAGGTCATAACGAACAAAATAGATACGAAATCCATTCCCTACTCATAATACACAAAACCTTGTTCAGTGTTTGCTTATATTTCAGGTGCAAGTACACGAGCTAGAGAGGCGTTTCAAACAGCAACGATACCTGTCAGCACCGGAACGCGAGCACCTAGCCAACGCCCTGAAACTGACATCGACCCAAGTGAAGATCTGGTTCCAGAACAGGCGTTACAAGAACAAGAGGCAGCGACATCTCATGGACAGCAGCAAGTGCCCCGGTTTCCAGCAACAACAGCAACAGCAACCTCGTCGCATCGCGGTGCCAGTGTTAGTGCGAGACGGCAAGCCCACTTCCAGTTCCCCCTCTGCGGTCCACCTGATCACCAGTACTTCACACTATCTTCCGCAGCATCCGCCTCCAGCGTACACAAGTCTAGTTACCCCCAAGTTCGAGCCACCCTCGCCACCGGGAATCGAAGCGTATGTGGAAGAGCATCCACACTTTCCCAGACAAACGCCAGGGATGGACCAAAACAGCTTCAGGACATGGTAAAGTGTCGTGACATGGACGTACATTCAGGAATCTTACGAGTACAAGTGCACCTTGAGAATAATCAATTACTGAAGCAGGAATCTACTTTTTATTACTTTTTACCACTCAAATTTACATAAAATTTAGAGATACGTACAGGATGTCGCTAAATATTATGGATGTTTGGTTACATAATTTATAACAAACTAGACAATAGTAATATGCGTTACAAGAGCGGTATGTTGAAGTTTTCATGTTCGAGGAAAGTATTGAAAAAGCGAAACGTAGTTGAGCTTTTTAATTTCCGAGAATTGAAAGAGAACATACCGCTCGTGTATCGTACATTATTTTGTGGGAAGATCGTTTATTACATACCTGAAAGAGGAATTTCTAATTAGTTGCAATGAAATCTCCATCTTGGTTTCTGTTCAATGACGGCAAATTTGCAAAACAAAAATATCTATCTTCAACATTTTTGCTTTAAAATGTTTTCTGTGTTTACTATACTCCAGCAGGCCGTGATATATGTCTGTCTTTTTTTCCCCAGTCTATGGAATCTTGTTGATTTTTTCACGGCTTCCTTAATGTTACTTGCATCACGAATGCAGTAACTTCAGTGGAGTTGCAGAGTTTACTTAATTTTTGCAAATATTTAAAAACAATAATTAACATTGCAATTTAGGTGAAATTACAGTGGTAAGTTTCCAATTTATAATTATTACTATATTGAACGTCTCTAAAAATAATATGTTAAAGGCCTAAAGCAGTAAAATCAATATGTCACTTAAGCGGTAAGAAGAGGTAAATTGTTATGTGTGTTAGGTTGGGAATACTGAATGTGGAATTTTAGACTTTCCGCGGATTGGTTTTGTGCGGAAACCAAGCAAATACGCACGATCTTGCACAAAATATATTTCAAATGCGCGATAAACTGTGAAAATTATTCTCAAATTCTTTCACTTAAATAAATAAATAAATAAATAAATAAATAAATAAATAAATAAATAAATAAATAAATAAAAATAGATAAACAGGTAAATAAGTAAATAAAAATAAATATATAAATGAGTAAATAAGTAAATAAATAAACACAAACATTCATAATTTATACAGAATCAATTACGACGGTTCAATAGCACTTAGGAATTCTGTTCTATGGAAAATGAATATGTGCAGCAAAAATAGTTAAAGAAACGTGGATCCGATTTTCAATAGTATGTGAATTATTTGTAAAATTGTATTTCGTCGCATTGTGGATGAACGTACGAGGTGTGATCATTAAATTCCGAGACCTGTCCCATGAACGGAAATAAAATTACTGGATTAAAATTTGGCTGTCATCTCCTTCAAAGTAGTCCCCTTGGGCATCTATACACTGATCCCAACGTGTCTGCCATTTTTTGAATGCCTCCTGGAAGTCGCGTTCTTGAAACCTGCCAAGAACCTTCTGTGATTCGCGCTGGATCATCTCCATCGTGTCAATCACTTTATCCCTTCGCCCACAACATATTCTCGAAATTTAATGATCACACCTCGTATTTACCATTGCGCATGAATCAACGCTGGAACGCAGCAAACACTACGCGCATGGTGCACTCTTTTTCGGCAAAATGCTTAGAAATGGTAAGAGAAATAGACTATTTGAACATCTGCTTTAAAAACTGTGGTCCATTAATGTGTTAGACAATTAATAGTTTGTAAAGCATTTTGCTTGTATATTTATCATTTATTGCCTTACGTTTTGTTTACGACATTTCTAATTTTCTTTATTTTCAAACAAATATAGCCTACAATATATCCTTGTCCACACCTGTGGAGTAACGGTCAGGGCGTCTGGCCGCGAAACCAGGCGGCCCGGGTTCGATTCCCGGTCGGGGCAAGTTAACTGGTTGAGGTTTTTTCCGGGGTTTTCCCTCAACCCAATATGAGTAAATGCTGGGTAACTTTCGGTGCTGGACCCCGGACTCATTTCACCGGCATTATCACTTTCATCTCATTCAGACGCTAAATAACCTGAGATGTTGATAAAGCGTCGTAAAACAACCTACTAAAAAAAACAATATATCCTTAAAGCTGACAATATGGCACGTGTTTATATGAAGTTTGTACTCAAAATAATCCATAGAATTGTATCATCGAGTGTTGTTAAATTTTCGTGAACAATTTTGTATATCTTACCACCATCTTCTGCGATAGGTCTGCTATTTATTCTTAACAATATCTTTCCGGCAACGTCCCTTCTAGCAAGCATGAGTGTAATAAAAGTATTGTGCAAAAATCCGATAGAAATATATAGAACCTATTTTATAAATATAAAAATTATATTAGTCCTACATATGAATAATTAATATATAGGATGTAAAAGAAATAAACTACTAAAATTTTGTAGACAGTACCTACCGGTCTACTGAACAAAATGATTAACGAAATTTAATCATTTCTCATAATTTTAATTTTAATTTGTAAAATACCATTTTTTTAGGCTGATAGTAGACTAGTCTAATTATTTGTTTACATTTTGACTGAACGTGAATGTCATAACAAATGACAGATTCAGCGTACGTATCGTGGAAAGTAAATGACTGTTTACTCTCATTTTCAAAAAGATAGACTCGCAAAACACTTTTTTTTTCTGGGAAAACCTTAACTGTTACAGAAAAACATAATTTGACTTTTTTCTTCAGTTATTTATACTCTACTACCAGTATTTTTTTTGGCAGTTTTAAATCTATCATTTACTCTTACGAGTATATCTGTAGGATATAAACGAAATTAGATACAACGTAAGTTCCTACGTATAAAGATGGTAAACTATATCCCACTAAATGAAAAAGTCTAGTAAGTAATGTTTGTTCTAATAGGAATATTGTTTCTTCAGTTAAACACGCTTTTTTAAGTTTTTGTAAAAGTAGATAATAAAGTAGGACGGTAATCTTCAAACTGTGGTACCCGGCTAAATTGGATATTAGGCTACGGCCCTCCTACAGAAGTACCTACCGTAGTTTCTTGGGAAAATTGCAATCGTGCGTCATGAAAATTATCTGAGCATTAGTAACCACTAGTGTTTTTGCAGTTTCTCTTTACAATATTTTTCTCCAGACTTCAAGTCCTTAAAAATTCAAGTATAAAGACTACGGAATCACAGTACAGTAAAATCTCTCGTATCCGGCACCCAAATAACCGGCAATAACAAAACAACGGCACTTTTGGCTAGGTCAAAAAAATAGTCATTCATGCGAAAGGGAAGAGTAGGACGAAGATGTGAACGGTTTTCGTGGATCGCACACGGCGCATATTGTGCTTACTCTTTACATTGCTCACGCGTGAAAACATAGACTGAAAACCCCGTTATGTCCCTGGAGTAGATCGGGTAGCATCGGTAAGCTGTCACTTGGACCTTGCAAACAGTGCGCAGAGACGATATCTTTAAACTTACCACTTGAACTCGCCCGTTTCGAAGGGGTGTTGGATGAGTCTAAATAGAAAAATGTGAAATTCTCTGTACCTACAGCGCGTAAAAGTTTCATTCGAGTGATAAATACTATCATGGATATTACCGCTAAGTGCTGCTGTTGCACAAAGGAAACGCAAGTGAAATGTTTTTACGCTCAAATCATCGAGCGCTACTTCATCGTCTTCATAGTTGCGACGTTGGCTACACTGCTCTTAATGTCTCATGTCCGCCATTTAAAATTGTCATAAGATTATGAAAACTTTCGGTATTTTTTTTTACTCTATTACGTATTACTGTAGCTATTACAATAATTATGAACTGATGAATGAACATTACCGTATTCAGTACTAAAAATAAACACTGTACGTATTTAAAAACTTTATTTTTAAATATCTAGGCCTATATGAAAATTACTAAATATAAACATGGAAAAAAAATGTTTGTGCAGTACAGTATGTATTTACATAACATATAAACGTATTTTCCAATTATCCGGCAAAATTAGTTATCCGGCATTGGGTATGTCCCACAGTTGCCGAGGAATTCTACTATACTTCACAGAATTCAGTATCTAATGTCCATTTCTCAATCATCATAATATTGTTGAAACTCAGTGATATTTAGCGACTTTCTATATCTCTCGATAATTCAATTTATACATGGTTCCAGATCTTTACTGTGAACTATTCAGGAAATAGATCTTATTTAATTAATGCTCAAATTAAAATATATTATTTTGCCGAATTATCTATGTTAGGAAATATATATTTCATTTTACAGTTTATTTATTTATAGTGTAATTTCTATTGTAATTTAAGATAATTTAAACTGTTTAAGTTTTCTTTCATATTACTTAAATTTTCCGAAACAGAATATTTAAAGAAAATTAAGTGATAATACAGTATAGCATTTGTATTAAACTTCCTAAATATTGAAGTAAGCCATACCAGTACACAAAAAAAAAACACTCTACTGTGTAGACTTCGCCAGAATTGTGGTGAAATACTGTGTAAATATAGTGAATATGAGACACTGACAAATCGTACAATGATATAATTATTATTCAACAAGAAGAATGTTACGTGTGAAACAGTGCTTCTGAACCACTTTAAGTGTCATTGAGACTGCTTCAGGTGCTTTATTGATGTGTTTCTGTACAGATAATATGCTTCGATGTAGAGAAGAAGTAATTAAAACTGGTGAATATTCTATAAAAATCTGATTTGTGCTTCATTGCAATTGCAAGTTAAAAAGTAAGTTTCGTATTATGGATAAAGTAAACAAAACATAGATCAATAGTAATTCTTAATATTTCCCGCTGCCCATAAATCTAGAATATTCGAAATATGCTCTCGAACCCCCTAAAAATCGTTATCATTTTATTTAGGAATGTATTTTAGTTATTATAACAATTGGCTACGGACCGGAAGGTGCCATGTTCAGTCAGGGAGTGGTGAAGAATATTTTCTCAATGCCATAACTTTTAGAACGATCCCGGAGTCATTCAGCCCTCTGCCAAATTGAATACAGAGTTTTTCCTGGGGTAAAAATTAGTAGGAACGTGGTACCATTACATAACCTCATTCTGGTGCCGTCGTCATGGAAGCATGCAGTTCCTTCAGGGCTTTTAATTTAGTAGGAATTATGCACACTTTGAGAAATAATTAGGTACGAGTTTACAACTTAAAAAAAAAGTATCATTATTCTCATTTCGTAACTTTTCATTTCTCATTCGAAAAAGATATAAACAAATGACTCATCTAGATTAATTTATTATCTTAATTAGGCTATTATTAGATGGCTCCTTCATTTGAAAAAATATCCACATGACAAAAGAAAGTCAAGAATTGGCCTGGCGTGAAATCTACATGGCAGCCTAATAAAATTTTAATTGATTTTGAGAATATAATGAAGTAAAATTATTCAATACTTTTAGAAATAGCAGAAATTATCTTCTTCTTCTTCTTTGGCACTACGGCCCTTATAGTCTAGCTTTGGCCTCCCTTAGGATCTTGGTCCATTCCTGTCCAACCAGAGCCTTCTGCCTCCATCTTCTCACGCCTAGAGTCCTTAAATCGTCCTCCACTCCATCCAACCATCTTAGTTTCTGTCTGCCAATATTGCGCCTGCCTTCTGGTTTTGTGTTTAGAATCTTTTTTGGTATTCTCTGATCATTCATCCTGATTACATGTCCTAACCATTCCAACCTGCGGGCTTTGATTTCAGCAACAATATCTGGAGATTTATAATGAGTTTTCAGCTCTGTATTATATCTAATTCTCCAGTGCCCATTCTCATATTTAGGACCATAGATTTTCCGTAGAATTTTTCTTTCCCATGTCATCAGTTGTTGTTCCATTTTCTTCGACAGAATCCAAGTTTCACTGCCATAAAGCACAATTGGTCTTACGACTGTTTTATATAATGTAAGTTTTGCTTTTTTACTTATGCATCTTGCTATCAAAGTTTTGTTAAGGGCTCTCAGGCATCTATTTTCCCCAGCAATTGTTTGCCTCATATCCGCATCTGCAGTGTTTTCTTGGGTAATTAGAACTCCTAAATATGTAAAAGAATCTACTTCCTCATATTTCTGTCCATTTATTATAATATCTTTATTACAAACGCCACTTGGTCTTATGTTTCTCATATATTTAGTTTTCTCTTTATTAATTTTTAACCCCGTGTGCTCTGCTTCTATTTGAATTTGGGTTACTATTTCATTTAGCACTCCAAGAGATCTACTCATGACCACAATATCATCCGCATAGGCCATGCACTGTCTGGTCCTATTAAATATGGTAGGCCTACCATTAAAATTTATATCAATGCAGAAATTATCAATAATATGTAATTTTACTCCTCTTTATACTCATAAAATCTTCGAAGACTATAATACTCGAATAAAAATTCGTAACACTTTTCTTGTTTCAATATTAATGTATGCCAGCGAAATTTACACACTGAAAGCCAAGGATAAATCAAGAACATCTGAAATGAAACACTTTAGGCCTATATGAGAAAAACTATATCCTTAGTCAGATATTAAAAAGAAGTGAATAAATTGTAAGTGAAATAAAATTATGAGTCACATCACTTTTAGATTAACTTTAGGAATACAAAAATAATGGTCTGCACATGACCTACGGATACCACGAGAACATTTCCCATGAATATATTGTCTACAAATTATTTATTGAAAGATTATTATTGTTGTAATAAGCCTAGTATTTTTTCACTAATACTGAACAGACATGATATACAGTCTAGTATATACAGTCACGAAGCTTGAGTTGTTGAGAGTACTAGGAACAATATAGCCTATTGTGCCGGTACTATTTCGCATTGTTTGTGATGTGGCGATAGTAGCGATCCTAGTGGTTAGCAACTATCTATGGATGCATATTCCCTAAGTATTGAGCTTCGTGACTGTATATACTAAACCTGCTTTTGTTTATCTTGTCTCAGTAGCAATAAAACCAAGTCCCTTCAAATGAGGGTGGAGATTATAGGAGGGTTGTAAATTTTCAGGATTCCTTTCAAAACCTTGTTATTGTACAGACTGCCGGAACTCAGTTTCTTGAAAGACAAGCTCAGCGACGGAACTACACAGTACGAAGAGAGATATTTTATTATTTTTTTGTGCTACAGAATGTATCAACTAGTCCCTTCCGCCACTGGATGGATGGACGGATCCCTCCAATCCCCCCAACGCCATAACAACACAGACGAAGTAAGACATATCTCCTATCTCTCTCTTTTCACAGCGAGACAAGATTCATCACACAGGCTATAGACTGTGATATTACCATTTGAAAGAGGGATATTTCAAGTTTCGTACTGCCATCCGAGCTTCATTTGTTACTTAGCGAGAAACGTGTACATCATTGTTGGAGAAAATGGCTGCCCTACGAACATACCGTAGTTTGTGAATGCTCGAACATGCGCGATGTAACAGTGTTGTTGTGGTTCACCACGTGTTCCAACAGCAATTTGGACGTCCTGGTCCTCCTGCGTCGTTATCAATCCGAAGGTGGTACTTACAGTTTCGCGACAGAGGATCCATCTTCCATCAAAGAAAATAACGTGTGTTACCACAGTCTAGTATATACAGTCACGAAGCTTCAGTTGTGAGGGTACTAGGAACAATAGACTGTGCAGGTACTATTTCGCATTGTCTGTGATAAGGCGATAGTAGCGATCCTAGTGGTTAGCAACTATCTATGGATGCATATTTACCACGTATTGAGCTTCGTGACTGTATATAGTCCCTACTATACTGTGGTGTCACTGAAGAGACGGCCGATAGAGTGCGTAAAAGTCACACGTGAGGCGCACGTAATATGCATTTTAAGGTCAACTTCACATGGTAATAATATGATGTACTTCTGTTCAATTTTAGTTTAAATATAAGCTAGTATTGATTGAATGATTTCACGTTGGCTGGATCCGGGACAGATTCTTGCACTTAGGACGTTTAGGCCTATTACACCATACATGTGATAACTATCTAAGTCCGACGTATGACCCGGATGACATTCGTAAGTCCGATGCTGACAGGAGGGCCATCCTTCTTGGGCCCTGCAGGTAAGGTCCCATCGTCCAATGATGAGCCCGAACTCAGAGCCCGAAGCCTCAAGCCTTTAGCACCTACCGGGACATCATTTTATTTTTACTAACATTTCTAATATTAACCTGGCTATACCTTTGAATTAAAGTTTGAGGATCGGAAACACTGTTTGTTACCCCTTCCACGACCGGAGTTTGATGATACTAGCGTAAAATAAAAACAAATCACTTTAATAGGTATAGGAAGGGAGAAAAGTAGTGCATACATTTACGTAGATAAGGAAATATTACGATTTTGATTTTTACAATTTTCGTTCGACTTTTATTTATTCAAATATAGTACAATATTAGAAATACGTGTTTTTTTTTTTACTTACTAACTGAACTATCCAGGCGAACGTATTCATCATGCAATGTATAATAATTATACTGTCTACAGCACATTAGCATGCAATATGGAGAGTGCATTTAAATTGAAAAGTAATCAAAATCTGGATATTTAAACAAATTGTTGAAAATGATGGACGTTCATTTCGATACAGGCTTCAATTCTTTTGTACATATTATCAAAGACGTTTTTAAGCATTGAATGTATTTATTGTTTCTTGAATGTAATTTTTTAATTTTTCTGTTGTTGTAGGATGTTTAGCAAACACAACTGTTTTACAGTAATCCCAAAAGAAATAATGCAAACCACTCAAATCAGGCGAGATGGAGAGCTATAATCCTGCTCACGCTTAAATAGTTCTCTACCTACTCTATAACAATGTACCTAACATATTGTAAATTCAATCTTCACTTCTGCTCGATCCGTACAGAAAAATTTACTCAGACATGCTCTCTGTTATCCGTCCAAGTGATTATGTCGCAGGGTCGTATAAAGTGGGAAAATCATATGACAGTTACTTAACGAGGCCCTTTTATTAAAATTATTTTAAAAATTGTGTATAATATTACGTTATCACTAGCCTTTACAGAGGGGCCAGCAGAAATGTGTGGGGGAAACCGGGATGTGTTGTAACCAAAGGACGTAACAGTATCTGTGCGAAAATACCTATGATTCAATAAATGAATACTCTTTCTTCACTGAAAAATCCGACCATATTTCGGGAACGTACTGTACTCACTCACTCAGTGCTGTATACTGTACTATGACCGTACGACGCTGACTGCGTATGTAGCCTTGGACGGGTGGAAGTTTGCTAGTAGAAGGGGTGGGAGTGAAGTACATTCAAAAACTCAGGTACAATAAAAATTGAAGTAAAAATAAAATGATGTCCCTGTATATCAGTATGGGAAACCTGTACTATCCCGAGATATCACCTCATCCTATTTTTACTATTAAAGAAGATAGATGAATTGAATGAGAAGTGGAGAGTGTTGATGGCATTAAACAAGAAAACAAAAGTATCCCGAGAAAAATCTGTGCAACGTCTATTTTGCCCAGTACAAATTCCACTCAAACCTAACTGGGGATCGAACCCGAGCCGTGTGGATAGAACATCAGGGCGCTAGACGCGGCAAATAGAGTACCTATTACAAAATCTAATAGTACTCCAATAATTTGTGGAAACGGTATTATCAACAATACGAGTAAATTAATGTAAATAATAAATGTAGATAATATGGAAACAGCGATAGACATATTTAACTTTCTTATCTTCTTAAGCTATGAATCCTCCACTAATAAGATATTATAGTTTTCTTGTTACATACTACATGAGCTATTCGCTCTGAAAATCTGCAGGACTATTTAACTTCCAAACTGTATATTTATAGTCTTAATTTCGTAGACTTTTATGTAATGGACATAAGAAAGTAGACTTTAAATTTTTGGACATTGGAAAATGGACTTTCTGCCTGTTTTTCCTAAGCGCTGCTGCATAAAGCAATGAAGATACGAAGAGAGGCTATTACTTGTACAAGAACAAAATGGTGGACACATACAACATCAACAATGAAGTTATGACAATGGATGGTGATGCAAATAATCCGACTTCTTGTGTAATATTAGTGCCAGAATATTTAAGATTGTGCAGAAAATGAATATAGTTACCCCTTGCCTTTGAAAAACCCTATACTATTACTTATGACAGGTAAGTATATTGTAAATACAACATTGTATTTGTGAAAAATTACAAGATATTTTTGAAGTCCCCAGGGTTGCATGAAACATTTGTTATTCAATCTTGATATGTAAATTTAGCTTGTGTAAGGATGGATTTAGGGATTAATTTTTTTTTTAAGTTAATACTGTATACTAGAATGTATTTTCCTGTTTGTGATTATGTATTCAGTCTCTTTTTTATTAAGTTATATATATATATTTTTTTATTATTGTTATTTTAAAGCTAATACTGATTTTGTATGTGTATTCAATCTCTCTTTTTTACTTAATCATGTTTATTATTATTTTTAAATTAATATTTGTATATCGGTATGTATATTTCTGTATGTGATTTGATCCTGGTTGAGTGGAAGAGAAGTCCTGATTGCCTTAAATCTGCCAGGGAAAATAAAACTATTATTATTATTATTATTATTAGTATTATTATTATTATTATTATTATTATTATTATTATTATTATTATTATTGTTAAATAAATAAACTACTACCACAGGCAGGATGAGTGCACCTTTTCAATAATTATTACATCATGGAATGAGACGGACCTTTTGGAAAGAGGCAATGAAATGTTTATTTTTATCAACTGTTATATTTATTTACTGTCTGAGTGATTTAAAGGTGACAATGTTGGGACGAAAATAATGAATGCAGAGTCCAGCGCCGAGAGCTACTCACCATTTGCTCTTAATGGGTTGAGGCAAAACTCCGGATTTGAACCCGGGCCCGCTCGTTTCACGGTCAGGAATGCTAACAGTTACTCCACAGCGGTGGACAAGAGGCAGTGAAACAAGGGGAAATGGCAGGAGAAGTAATTGAAAAGTAAACGATCGCGCGTCCTTGTAGACGAATTTGGGATTGAAAGGAAGTGTTTATGTGAGCTCCAAGCCTGTTGACCATTTGTCTTACTCCGATTTTGACCGATCCGTTGAAGAGAAATATTAAGGGGAAAAGTAAAAAGTGGACGTAACCTAATAGTTACCGCACGAAGGGCAGAACAGTGTGTAAAACCGCAAGTAATATTAAGTGGAGAATAGAGCGAGACGAACCGCGTGGAAAACTACGAGGCACAAAGTTCATCTTACACTTTTGTTTTCATGGTACAACGAGTGACGTCAGATAAACCTTTACGTGAAGACGTTACAATTTGTCTATTCTTGTAAGCGGAATATGGACTATTACGTAAAAGAATTGTGTCTGAAGTTATGAAGTATTTCCTATTGTTCCACATTAAATAGAAGAGAATATAAAACTTGTTATAATATCATAATAATGAATTTTATTTCCACGTACTGAGATTTTAAAGTAGTTTCATTCATAGCAAAGGGTACACACAGATATATTACATCATATGAAAAAATATAAAATTCTAGACGGATCTGAGTCCAAGTGGAATATATCTTGGTGTTAAATTATTAGAAAAAATAAATTAAGTATTTAGATTATTTCCTCTCGCAATAAAAGTTATATAGATATTTCAATTAACAGTGGTATGCTCACCCTATTTTGGACTCAATACAGGTCACCTGGGGTATGTTGTCATCGTTGAAGAGCCCAAGATATTATTGATTGTCAGACAAACTACAGAAAAAAATGGAGTCATCTGGGGTGACGCGTCACCCCGGGGACATTGCAGAATTAACAATAAAATGTATACAACCTTAGAGATCCTATAAATTCAGTTACAAGACCGTCTTAGGTGCAGAAACGTACTAGGATTTAAATCTTTATAGTTCTAACTCTACCTAAATGATCGTATGTAAGTGAAATAGTAATAATAATAATAATAATAATAATAATAATAATAATAATAATATAATTATTATCATAATGATAATGATAATAATAATATTAATAATAATAATTTATTTTGTTTTACCTGGCAGTGTTAAGGCCTAGAGTCCTTCTCTTTCATTCAGTCATGTCTACAATTAATTCAAATACGTAAATCATAATTTGATTAACTGGTTAACTAGCGGACTTGCTCGTGTTAATTATGTAAGAGTTGTGCGGCTTACAGCTGTTTCAGTGTTTCACGCACCATCCTCAGAGCCTCAAAATGGATCATAATTTGACTTCGCATTTCATTTTTAACGTATGGCATGTAGGGTTAAATTATAAGTTACAACGTGATTTACCTAAACAGTATTTCGAAATTTTGCGATAATTTCTCTCGGAAAGACTATTTCGGGTTAAACATGGGAGTGAGTACTCAGAATTCAAGGAAATATCTGTAGCAGTCCCACAAGGAAATGTCCTTGGACCAATATTATGCTTGCTGTCAGGGGAGAATGTTGGTCACGAAAGTTAGGCTTGCTCTTTTACTGATGGGGGAAGATGGGAGAATATAATTCATCTGGTTTGCAGACTTTTCGTGTCTTGTAATAGACAATGTTAAAGTATTTAAATTGTCAAAGCCACTTTTACACCAAACACCGTTATCTGTAGAAAATAACAAACACGGCCAACAAAACAGTTTATTCAGTTTTTTTCGACCCTGCCAACCAATGCGTATTGTTGTATTGAGATGCACTGAACGAGCGCACATATTCTCTATTTTCCTCCTTATGCTGTCTTTTTAAATCTGGGAGCTCTGGACATGGTCTGCCGTTCTTTATAATGTCGGTCTTCACTTGAATAGTCCTCCGGGAAAATGGATTTGATAATAAAGTTTCAATAACACACATTTCCGAACTCATTGCAACACTTCAAATTAACGTTTAAGAACTAATAATACATGCAGCAGCTAACATATGCATTCCGCTCATAAAATTACATTACACTCGCAAATCACAGCACATTCACTGGTAAAAACTGCTGCCAATCAGTGTTGCGAACTCGATTCTTAAACATCCGTTGTGGAGCCTTGCAGAAACCGCTAAATTGCTATATTGTCAATGTAAAATTATATTATTTTGCCGCTGTGAGTGCTAAAAATACCCGCTAAATCCCTAGATCAGCAATACAAGTTTCATAAATTGTACCCGCTAAACTAACGCCGAAAAACGCTAGATCTAGCGGGAAAACCGCTGAATTGGCAACACTGCTGCTATCTGTGTAACGTTAAATAGTCGGTGTAGCTCTCGGACCAGAGCTTCAAACAACACATAACAGAAGCATGTGCGACTGGGACGGATTAGGAGGAAGGCACTTGCGCGCGCATCATATTCTCGCTGTTTCTACGTCTTTCCTGTAGCTCCGAGAAACGAGCAAGCGTTGCGATCTTGCGGTGTGCAACCTGCGGATGGTATTATGCCTAGACATTATTACAAAAATCAAAAGAAATTTTAATGTACGTAATCCCATTTTTAGAAATACACATTATACGAAAATATTGGGCTTGCGCAGCAAGCATAGCATGCCCGGAGAAATCGCCCCTGCTTGCTGTACACTAACGATATACCATAAATTCAAGATACAACAATGGCTACCTTTGCTGATGACACAGCCATTTTGGCTGTTGGAAAAACTGAAGAAGAAGCAATTCATAAGCTTCAAAAAGCAGTTAATCAAGTTAGTGTTTGGACCAATAAGTGGCGTATTAAACTTAATAAGACGAAATTAATCCATGTAAATTTTACAAACAAGAAAGTGAGGAAACTGCCTATATTTATTAATAAACAAATAATTCCATATGCATGTACTTGGACATGACACTTGATGTCAAGTTAAAGTGGAAGACTCATGTTAAAAAGAAAAAAGAAAAACTTGCTATTAAGTAATTTGGATGTAGGCCTATGGGTTGCAAATTTGGGGCTCTACCAAGAAATCTAATATTAAAGTAATTATACAGAACTTTCAAAACAAAGTGCTACGAGGAATTGTTAATGCGCCATGGTACATTAGGAATGACAACATCCATAGAGACTTTAAAATGGATACGGTCAATGAAGAAATAAGAAATGTGGCAGTGAAGCATGAAAATAGACTTCATAGCCATCAAATCCCGACTGTACTTCAGATTCTAGACAACAGTAACGTAGTAACAAGACTCAAAAGATAAAACCTGAAGACTTAGTGCAGTGATTTTGTGTTCTTGCATGAATTATTCAAATTTTTAGCAGAATTATTCATTGCAATAATTTTTGACTAACAGTGACTATTATATTGAAGCTACTAGATAAGTATTTTACTTAGTTGTAGTATGTATGTAATGCATTTAGCATTTTAATTTAAAAGTTTCATTTTTAAGCGTCTATAACAAAATTTAGATAACTGGATTTGATACAATTATCCTACGACAAGTATGAAATAAGAGAGGAACAAAATATGCGTTCTATAACTGATATAATTAATATATTAATGTATTTATTTAACACCATTCTTAATCTCCTGAAGTTATCCAGCACACACGAGGTTCCACAGAAATAAAGAGGAGACATAATTAAGGGATTATCTAGAAGTAATAATGCTGTAAAATCATGAATTACAGATAGGCCTACTAATTCGGTGAGAAGCTACCACTAGTTGAATTGTGGCTGGTCTAACATAATTTATTCTAAGCCAGAAGTTTCGAGATGCTTGTCAGTCTCTGTTGCCGGTTGTTCAAGAAGGTGTGAACGATCAAACTCGACAAGGTAGCAAAGTTCAATATTCATAACATAAATATGTACTACAGGAGAGATGGGAGCCCCTTAATACGAGAAGTGGGGTGAAGTAGGGGCACTCGACACTGGACTTGACTCTTCAAGTGCTCCTTCACTCCTGCCAACAAGAGTAGCAAATCCCTTCATCGCGAGCTTTCACATCCGACTTACGGACATGTGAACAACCGTGTGCACAAGTTCAGCAAATATACCAGTACTTCGGCATTCTCCTCCTTCTTTGTCCTCTGAGCGTATTTTTATAATAATAATAATAATAATAATAATAATAATAATAATAATAATTATTATTATTATTATTATTATTATTATTATTATTATTATTATTAGTGTTCTATTTAATCGATTAATCGATCAATTTCTGTTGTGAGATTAATCGATCAAAAATATTTAATCTAATAATAGAGTCGATTAAAATTAATCGGTTGTAGTTGATATTAATTATTATTTTGTTCATACAAACTCACACTAAACATTCCGACAATATTTCTTTCTCGGAAATTGCTTACTTAAAAGCACAATAGTATTGTTATTTTCTAACTGTAAACCAGGTAGCGTAGGGAAAATCTTTACACAAACACTTCCGAAAGAGATGGAGATATGAGGATAGTGACCTATTCTACCTCTATTGAAAGTTGAAACACAATGCGAAACCCTTATTAAGTTTTATGATTTTCCAAGAAAACTTGCACCCTGTTGTCAGCTCATCTTCTTAACATATGAAATACATACTTTTCTGGGATTTGTCCTCCTCATCCCTTATAAAATAGCCATGTCTACACTGTGTGCAAGTGAGAGCGTAACTATTTTCTTTCTAAAATCTGGTAATTCGATTACAATAGGGGCCAGTCTTCTGTTTCAACCGCTGTACTTTTGCAGTTACAGTTTCTGTACTGAGTTTGTATATGAAGGTTTTGTGTTTAGTTTGATAAAAAAAAATCAGTTTTCTGTGGTTTGTGAAAAGTGTAAACTCCATTAGGGTCATATGAGAATTTGAGAGATAAACTCCTTGAAATGTTTGGATTGAAATTGAACGATCGTGGAAAAGTGCTTGACAGAAAAAAAGTTTTTTTCGTGTTTAGTTTTGCAGGAAAAATTGTTACTAAACGCAGAGCGGCACTTAATTCGGAGCATGTGAATGCACTCACATGTTTAAAATGATGGATGAAGCAGTATTAACTAGGTGAGTCTTCATACTTTTTGTTATTTATGTTCGTCTCAAAAATTCCCGGAGAAATTGACACAATAAATTATAAGCCTCATAATAAAAATGTTAGTAAGTAATTAAAATAGTTGTTTTGTAACATAACGATACATAACACTGCAACACTAAAATTGAGCATACACCCGGTGTCAATGATATATATAACATTAAAATAATTACACCAATAAAAAATAAAATAAGCGTAAATTTAAATTTAACTATAAATAAATAAATGCAATAAACCTAGTACTATAAATAAGAACTATGCTATAATAATGCCTACTATTCCATAATAACGCCTACCATAAGCAAAAGTAACCTAATTTACAAGTACAGAACTTCTATTAGCCCAAATGCTATCGATTTAAGTAATTATAAGTCACCTGAATTAATTGCATATCAACTTAATTAATTACATATCAACTTAATTAATTACATGACAATTTAATTAATTACACGACAACTTAATTACACTGCATCTACAACTGCCAATAATAATAATAATAATAATAATAATAATAGTAATAATAATGGTTTATAATTGTCATCATCATCATCCTAAATCTTGCTCGCCCAATAAAGAAATATGAAACGATAGGTTGAGACCCTCACATACAAACCCAAATTGATTCAATAGGAAAGGTACAACGCAGGGTAGCAGAATATCTGTAAATAGGGAAGAGACATGGCGAAGGGATAATAAAAGAATTGCTCTAATCAAGGCGACCAAAAGCCAAACTTAACGCATTGTTTAAAGCACAAACGGGACATAAGCATGGGCCTATATCAATACTAGAGTAGTGACACCATTATACTTAGGCAGGGCTGATCATATTAAGAAGTTTAAATGCAGAAAACAAAGAACAGACGTGGAAAAATTTTCCTTTGTAAGCCATACAACAGTAGATTGGAATAGCTTACCTGCGGCAATCTTTCAGGACCGAACTCTCAAAATCAACAAATTTAAGGAAAATATTAGGTTGAGATTTAATAGTAATGTAGGTGCAATGTAATTATTTAAGTTGATATGTAATTATTTGAGTTAACATGTAATTTTATACATGTAAACCAGTAAAGTTGTCATGTAATTAATGAAGCTGACATGTAATTAATTAAGGTGACTTGTAATTGAGGGGTTGGGTGCAAGAAAGCCACTTCTCTCAAATGCAAGTTTTGAGAAAATTGATGTTGAAAATTCAAACCGTACTAATGTTTATGCACGCCTTTACATTTTGTGTAGTCCTGACCTCTATGATCATAGTATTGAACTACAACTTGGTGATCATATGCATAACAGATCAGAGAACACAATACAGCGTTTTACTCAAAAAGGGCACATCTTCTAAAATGCTCCTCTTGCACCCAGTCCCTCAATTACAGTACTGAATTAGAAGATGACATCACTCTTAAGATAATTTTGACTTTGATTGTTTTTCCCCATTTCTTTAAACCTTTTAGAAATTATCTAACGTTCACTGTTGAGACTGGGATTTAAAAAATTCACGGAATGATAACTTGAAAAATATTTAAAATAAATATTAAATGCATGGGAACGAAACAAAAATAGTTTGAAAAACTGTTAAATATGAACTAAATGACAAAGTGCTTGAGTACTGTAGTTCCTTAACATTATGTACAGCAATTTCCTTTCTCATGCATTCTAAAACAAATCTACTTCCCTGTACCTTGAACACTCCGTTAGGTTGGACAATTTTTCATTGAACCATACGTATCCAGGTTAGATAATACGAAGAATAGAATGTAAGACATCGGTAGATTGGAATAGCTTATAGTTCGTACAACTTACTCGTATGCAGTTCTATGGCTTCTTTGAATGGCCAACTGCACTTGAGAAAATTAAACGAACTATACCTGCGGCAATCTTTCAGAATCGTTCCCTCAAAATCAATACATTTAAGGAAAGATTGAAAATAATAGATTGAGATTTAATAGTAATCTATGTGCAATGTAATTATTTAAGTTGTTATGCAATTATTTGAGTTAATATGTAATTAATTAGACATGTAAGCTAATTAAGTTGTAGTGTAATTAATTAAGTTGTCGTGTAATTAATTAAGTTGAGATGTAATTGAATCGGTTATTGTTGAAAGGAACTAAGTCCACTTTTTAAAGTTTTGAGATAATCGAAAAAAACTGTTTTGTGGATAATCTATCGAAGATTAAACCAACATATATTGCACATATAAAAATATGTGTACAATATACATGTTGGTTTAATCTTCGATAGATTATCCACAAAACAGTTTTTTTCGATTATCTCAAAACTTTAAAAAGTGGACTTAGTTCCTTTCAACAATAACCGATTCAATTAATTAAGGTGACTTGTACTGAATTAGAAGATGACATCACTCTTAAGATAATTTACACTTTGATTGTTTTTCCCCTGTAGGCTACTCTTCATATACATTTTCCTTTCTTTAAATCTTTTAGAAATTATCTAACATTCATTATTGAGACTAGGATTTAACAAATTCACGGAATGATAACTTGAAAAATATTTAAAATCAATATTAAATGCATGGGAAAGAAACAAAAATAGTTTTCAAAACTGTTAAAGATGAACTAAATGACAAAGTGCTTGAGTACTGTAGTTCCTTAACATTATGTACAGCAATTTCCTTTCTCATGCATTCTAAAACAAATCTACTTCCCTCTACCTTGAATACTCCATTAGGTTGGACAATTTTTCATTGAACCATATGTATCCAGGTTAGATAATACGAAGAACAGAATGTAAGACATCGGTAGATTGGAATAGCTTACCTGCGGCAATCTTTCAGAATCGTCCTCTCAAAATCAACATATTTAAGGAAAGGTTGAAAATATTAGTTTGAGATTTAATAGTAATGTAGGTGCAATGTAATTATTTCAGTTGATATGTAATTATTTGAGTTAACATGTAATTAATTTAACATGCAAACTAATTAAGTTGTAATGTAATTAATGAAGCTGACATGTAATTAAGGTGACTTGTAATTACTGTACTGAATTAGAAGATGACATCACTCTTAAGATAATTTTGACTGATTGTTTTTCCCTTGTAGGCTACTCTTCATATACATTTTCCTTTCTTTAAATCTTTTAGAAATTATCTAACGTTCATTATTGAGACTGAGATTTAACAAATTCACGGAATGATAACTTGAAAATTATTTAAAATCAATATTAAATGCATGGGAACGAAATTACAGTGGAGAAAACAAAAGTAGTTTGCAAAACTGTTAAAGATGAACTAAATGACAAAGTGTTTGAATATTGTATTTCCTTAACATTATGTACAGCAATTTCCTTTCTAATCCATTCTAAAAAAAATCTACTTCCCTCTACCTTGGACACTTCGTTAGGTTGGACAATTTTTCATTGAACCATACGTATCCAGGTTAGAGAAGTTTCACTGTAAGAAGAACAGATAGGATGGATGTGAGAGAAAGGAGAGAATAACAGAAGGAATGTATGGCGTAATGTAAAGATGTGTTTAATTGATATCGAGAGGCAAGAGATTGAGTTCCAATGTTCAGAAAAGTCCTCACTACATTTACAATCAGATCTCATGCTTAACTGGATGAGGTGTGACTACATAAATTCTTGTAACAAAGACAATAGTGCAGGCTTAGCGTGGCTAAGATTGAGGGTAATGAAATTGTCAACGAAGAAGTAGAGCGCCTTTGTCCACTGTGCAGAAAAAAGGACTCCTATAAACATATTTTATTACAGTGTGCCGAATTTGAACGTGTACGAAGAAAATATCTACCACCCTCGATGCTATGTCAGATTAGGGGTTCGCTTGCATGTCTTGACCTCATGGGGAATAGAGAATACGAACAAAAGGCTGGATTGTTCCTCTTGAAGGCGAGACAGATTAGAACTTGAGCTGTTGAAGTTTGCGACACGAACTGACGAAGCGATAATGGTATCTGCCCAATTATACACTTTTATGTCTGTTTTAGGTTAGGATATATTATATAATGTGTTTTTGTGTCATTTTCATTTTAATATGCGTGTTATTTTAGAGAGTGGTTGGATATAATCGTAGGTGAGGGGAGTGACACCTACAAAGTAGGACTTGTTTTAGGTACAAAACACGTACAGTCAGAAGACCCGTGCATTGGATTTTAGAAAAAAAATATGATAATATAAAATCTGTATGTAAGAAGAACAGAAAGTGAGACATCGGGATTGAATTTGGCAACGGGAAATGACTGCATACTTTTGACACCCGGCTAATTTGTAGGGCGATAATAAAGTGCTCGAACCTGTGGCACGATTCATACATCACAGAAAACGATTTTCATGTTAATCCAGAGAGAAATAAGTAAGAATCCCACGTGCTCAGATGCATCTGGCGGTCGGAAATGACAAACGGCGGGGCTGGCGTTAGACGAAGCAGCTCCCTTCCATTTGTCAATCAGTTGCGGCTAATAATAAAGATAACGCGAGCCATCATAACGACGCAAGTGCTTCGTAATACGCATGGCCGCCATAACGAGCTCCGACGCGCCTCGCCTAATGGATATGACTAAGTAGGTTAATGGCTGCAGGTTGGCGCGCATGGCCGTTTAAATAACGCGATGTGCGATTCGGCCGCCATTTATCATCGCATTGGTCGTTATTACCTATTAGATCCACTCAACCGCTAATTAATGCCCCAGGGGATTCAACGTCTCTAGGGGACATTCTTATTCCTAGCTCGGGTCCCTGTTCAGACTAAAATGATCCTAAATGGTGATGTTGAAGATTACCTAATGTTACGATGACGACTACTGTCTTCCTCCGACGAGTTTAGCGCTGGGACCTGAGGTATTCTTGCCATCGGTGCGGGGGTTGCAGGTAGATTCTTTTGTTGCTACAGGCAAGCCGAGCCGAGCGGAGTGGGAAGTATTAATCGTCAAAAAATAAGCAGTCTTCAGTTTGTAGTAGTGTGTGAATATTTCATATACATATTGTTTACCTAGGCCTTTATGGTTTTGTTATTAATATATTAAATATATTGTTGCAATTTTTGCTCAAACATCTCCCTGATGTTAGCTATGTTAATATTATATGAATTACTCATATTAAATATTTCACAGTTACAAGTCATTTTTAAGGAAACATGCTGTGAAAAACTTTTTGGTTTTATTCTATTGGAATTTTAGAATATGTGTGATTGATATCGTCAAAAACAGATTCCTATAATGTCATGCGAAAATTATTTGTTGGTGATATCTTACAATACAAATCAAGTAGTTTTACTTCTCAAGTGAGTTCAGCAGTACAGTATATTTAAATTGATTACTTTACTAATTTAATTCAATTCTACTAATCACTAAATTGTATAGTATAATTCTTCTTTTCATTTAAATTATTGTAGTTGTACTATGATTTTTCTTTCTATTTATTTTATTGTATTTGTATTTCTAGTGGTGTGATGGCCTTAACTTCACCACAATAAATAAATAAATAAATAAATAAATAAATAAAATTTTCTACAATACTCTCCTTCTCTGAACACGTAAGTACGAATGGTTTTATCTCTATCTCGCCAAAAATACGTTAGAAAACTAATAGGCATACTGCTCTCGTAAATTGGGCGAATGTTTTCAGTATGATTGTACTTCCTTCCAGACTGCCGCTGTCTCTGTCCCTCCCACTCCAGTACCGCGCTAGACTAGTCGGAACCGCATTCCTCTCAGCACTAAACTTCTCAGAGGATGACAGTAGGTGGTGTTGGAAGCAGAAGGAAAGTGAAAAGAAACGTTGAACGATAATGGTCTTACTTACTTACAAATGGCTTTTAAGGAACCCGCAGGTTTATGCCGCCGAATGCCCTCACATAAGCTCGCCATCGGTCCCTATCCTGTGCAATAATAATCCAATATCTATCGGTTGAGAAGCTGTTGTCACCCAGTCTGCTCTCAAAAATTCTAAAAGTTAGAATTTATAAGACAGTTATATTACCGGGTAATCTGTATGGTTGTGAAACTTGGACTCTCACTTCTAGAGAGGAACAGAGGTTAAGGGTGTTTGAGAATAAGGTGCTTAGGAAAATATGTGGGGCTAAGAGGGATGGAGTTACAGAGAATGAAGAAAGTTACACAACACAGAACTGCACGCATTGTATTCTTCACCTGACATCATTAGGAACATCAAATCCAGACGTTCGAGATGAGCAGGGCATGTAGCACGTAAGGGCGAATCCAGAAATGCATATAGATTGTTAATTGGGATTCCGGAGGAAAAAAGGCCTTTGAGGAGATCGAGACTTAGATGGGAAGGATAATATTAAAATGGATTTGAGGGAGGTGGGGTATATTATGGAGAGTGGATTAATCTTGCTCAGGATAGGGACCGAAGGTGGGCTTATGTGAGGGCGGAAATGAACCTCCGGGTTTCTTAAAAGCCATAAATAAGTAAGTAAGTGGGAGGTACACCATTGGGCTGCAAAAATTTAGTAAAATTCATTCTTTTTTATGTCTCAGCTATTATAAAAGCAAAATTAATCAAACTTTTCATGCTTAATATACATACATTACGCTTTACAAAACACTATTCAGAATAGTAAAATAGATAATAATTACCTGTAAAAGTAATATCAAATTTGCATATTTGTTTACAACCGTAAAACATTTACATAATAAAATATACAATTAATTAAATATCTCCATGATTATTTTACTGGATTGTTTTAAAGACATACATCAACAACATAGTGTAGGATCTTTTACCTATTCATTCAGGAAATATTTTTTTGATCGTTACTTTCAATATTAAATTTTCTAAAAAAAAATATTAAGAAAACAAACAATTTACAGTGCTTTAATTTTTTCCATTAATACAGATAGAATATAGACGCTACATGTTAAAAAAAAAGATGGGACGTTAGAATTTTTGCACTTTTTACGTACGACTAGTATGCATATGTACGAGAATTCTTTTACATAAGTAAGATGGTAACTTTGGGAGGTGTATAACTTTTTAAAAATACAGACTAGGCCTATATAATCGGGAGCTTAGTTTTTACTGCCAAAATTTAATAGCCAGTCGACAAATCACTTTCACTGGCAACTTTCGACAAAAAAAAAGTGGTTAAGAATCGTCAGATCTTGGAGCAAAGTTCAAAAAAATTGTTAATGACCGCTTTAAACAAAGTTCAGAATTTTACTTTAGGGGGGAAAAAAGGCGTTTCTGGATAGTGTTTGAAAAAGTTTATTAAGCTGAAAATGTTTGTTCAAAGATAAAGTATAACCAATTAAATCCCATTTATTTCCGAAGGTTGAATACGTGTTCCCAATTTATTACATTTCAGTTATTTAAACTCTGTAAACTAGTCAATACTGCAAAAACACTTACTGTATGAAAGAAGTTAGTTGTAGTAATAACTGCAAAGAACTTACAGAGAAAGACCAAGTGATAGAAGGAAAAGAAAAGAGAAGGAAGGCAATACCAGCAGAGTTCTTCGCCACGGATGTCAAGAGGACCGAAGAGAGGAAAGGCGCGAATTTCTCACTCAGCCATCTTTACACAAGATTCGCAATCCACGGGTTTCACGAGAAGTTGTGTCGGAAAAAAGGGTTCCACACACGAGTCGATACCTGAATATTATGCACAGCACGTGTTCAACAGTGCATACTGTAGCCTACCATTTCAAAGACTGCCTAGAACGAACAATCTCACTTAGTGAAATGACATAGTGATTAATTGTATTTATATCATGCACATTGTGCTCAATAAATCATAATATAATATACTAGTGGCTTGTGCAGCAAATGCTGCAAACTAAGTTCATTAGACGTTCAAATAGAAATTTGTCAGATTTATTTTCAACGAAAAATACCAGACATTTTGAAAGTTATTTGCTTCCGTAATAATGAAACATACTCCCGCTGAATTACTTTTTTATGCCAAATACTTTTTCTTGAACCTATCCACCTTCAGTCTCTGTGTTTCAACGCGAAAACGCAAGTAACAATGTCAGAACAATCAGTGGGTTTGTCATGTGGGAGTAAAGCAATAACTATTTCAGGTCATTGTGGATTATAGGTGAAAGTTAATAAAATATCAGGTTTACTATGCTTTCGAACATAGACATAGCATCTCGGTATAGCTGCTGCATGTAGAGTTTGAAATGTAGAAGGTAAAAATCATTTTATCCTGCTAAGAGTTCTTGCTGAAATGATCGGG
Source organism: Periplaneta americana (assembly GCF_040183065.1). Classification (NCBI taxonomy): domain Eukaryota; kingdom Metazoa; phylum Arthropoda; class Insecta; order Blattodea; family Blattidae; genus Periplaneta; species Periplaneta americana. The sequence goes on from NC_091117.1 coordinate 31,853,328, forward strand.
AGATTACAAAATTTTGTAGGCCTCTTATTTTATAAGTAAGTAATACCTTTTGCTCTTTCCTTAGGAACTGTAATTTTTGCGCTGTCTCGAGCCAATACTGAAGAGAATGAGGCATATAAATATCTACACCACACCGCCATTAAGTAGGCCTATATGAAAAAGACCCAACCCCACTTGATTAATACTGTAACTATAAAAATATTTGAATTTTAATAACAATATTATTATCTTACCAAAGTTTTGTAGTTATATATACTGTATAGCCGCCACTCAGTAAATTACAGAAATGAAGATCTAATTTAAGATATTCTCTACATCTACTTATGCAACCCCAAAATGTTTCACTTTCGTATCAATATAGTCTTAATATGTATAATTATTAATGAAAAATAGTCACATCATGGCATTAACTATAAAAATATTTAATTTCTAATGGTAATAATGTCATCAAACCATCTCAAGTTTTGTAGATTTTAATATCTAATATACAGCTGTACTCAGAAAATTACAAATCGCAGAATTAGACCTGTGAATTATTTTAGTAAGTCTTAAAGTTTTTAATAACCAATAGAATTTGAGCTCTAAATATGTCGGCAATCCTGCAGGTCATGGTCTTCGTGTAATATCCTATAATTTATTGTAGCGTGTGTTTTGTTTTTTTTTCTGAAATGCAACAGTTCTGAAACTGACGAAAGATGGATTTTGGAAAATAGGAAAATTATGTAGGAAAATTGACATTTCACTGAAAACTACTATTTTTCTGAAAAATTTTGGGTTTCAAGCTTCAAAATGAGGGACCATTTAAAATCCGTTCAGCCGTTTTCCCGTAATTTCCATTACCAGTTCAAATTATATTTATTTATTTATTTATTTATTTATTTATTTATTTATTTATTTATTTATTTATTTATTTATTTATTTCATCAATCATTGTTCACGTCATGGCGGATTAGATGTACTCCAGTTCTTAATCCGCCATCACTCTCAATACAAATATAACAAAAACTAATACATAATGAACATATGAGCATCCTCTGTTTACAATACTAATAATAATAATAATAATAATAATAATAATAATAATAATAATAATAATAGTAATAATAATAATGGTACACAACTAATAATAAGTATAGCTCTTGTATTTAAAACTCCTACCTTAGCTTTTCCATTTTATGCTCAATCTCTTAAGAATTATTCTGTTTACTTCATTGACTACTCTTCGTAGTTTCTTATCGTGTGACTACTCGACATTTATAATTCCATCTCCGTTAGAGCTCTGACTTTCTCTTCCCATCTAATTTTAACTCTAAAAAGAAAATTTCCTAATTTATGCAAATTGCTGGCGTTTAGGTGACCATTCATTTTTTATAAGCTACTATAGCTTTTATTTGTAGAACTTTTTTATCTACCCAACTGTGTCTCAAATCATTCGTTGCCTGGCACTTTAGCGCAATATGCATTGCGTCTTCAGCTAGTCCACACAAAGGACATTTATCCTTCTCTACATTCCCTCTCCTATTCTTGAGTCTCCAGATACCTAATCTCCACCATGCCATTCCCGTTTTCTCTTCCCTTGAATTTAGTCTAACATATTCTTCCTGTTCCCAAAACTGCTTAACCTCCCTATAGTTTTTTAGTGATCCTAGGTCTTTAATATTACTAAAAATATCTTGTCTCGAAGTTTCGTTTGCCCTCTCTTTTACTATTCTTCCAATAGTTTTCGTGTTTATAGACCCTAGTTCTCTCCATAGCCAATTTAGACCTAATCTGCTTATTTCTCGTTCCAGCTCCTTCAGCCAATTCGATTTCCAATTAGCGGCTTTCATACAAAAGATACATGTTTTCATAACAGCCGAATCATTCCTACACAGAATATTACCTAAATATTTCATTTTTCTTTCTAGAATAATTCCCAAACTCGAATCGATTCCCATCTCTAGTAACGCTGCCAGGTTAGAAGCATTCTCCGGTATTTCTAGACATTTTTTTTACACATTTTGGCTCTTACTTTATCGATGTTTCTGCTGGATAACCTACTACCCCAGATCTTAATATTATATAATATCTTAAATTATATATATATATATATATATATATATATATATATATATATATATATAACAGAGAAAGTATATATTGTTGTAATGTCTGCAAAGAAATTGACGAAGCAGATCAGATCAGATCTAAAAGTTGGAGAATTGTGGACTGTGCATACATGGCGGGAGTCTGGCTTGATTACGCCGGAGTGACGTAATAGATAGTCGTAGTCGCCTTGACGCAAGCAAGTCCCCCGCGGAGTGCAGTCTACTGTTTTTATGTCGTGAAAAATCTTAACGGTACCAGATTGTGCGTCACTTTTCTCTTCGGTACCCTTGCAATTCACCAGCATCTGCGATCACTAGCGAAAAATTCCGATTCCCTTCTAGCAACAGAATAGGTCTGTCAGCAAATTTAAATTTATCGTAACTCAACAATCCAGATATATATTCAACAGTAATCTCACTAGAGGTTTTGATTTATCTAGATAAAATCAAAACTCGAGTGAGATTTAATTGACTATTACACTCTTACTACGTCATACTACTTTTGACCAATAAAACGGTACGAAAGGACGTATTTCAACCAATCATGGCTGCTTATCGCACAATTTTATCGCGTCCCTAGCATTTGTTTAATTTTATCGCGTCCCTAGCATTTGTTTAATTTTATCGCGTCCCTAGCATTTGTTTCTTTGTTTGCCAACATTTGAAACTGCGCTGGTCTGGACGTCAAAAAATATATAAAATTACAAACCACTCCAGTCGATGCACAGCAGTTTCAAATATGACTCGCATTGGCATTCAAGAACAAGAATTAATAAAAATCACTGATCATACCTATGCATCTTCTGAAATCGGATTTACAAATAAATGAAGAGCACCATTCGGAAATCCTGAATAAGGTGAATACACCATGTAGGCACACGTCCAATATAACATCAATTGAACCACCAACCACATTCAAATTTGAAAATTGTACATTCAATAATTATTCCTTTTAAAATTATTCATGTTTATTTTTTATGTCATCGTCGTTAATTAAAACTTTTCTAACACTTGTGTATATTAGTTAGGTTATGTTATAGCTTCTGCTCTGAGAGGATAAAAAGAACTTCTGCCATATGATATTATGGATAGTCACGTATCAGAGATTGTTTAATATTAAGATTTATTGAATAGTAATAATTACAGTGTCTGTATAAAGACACTACTGCCATCTAGCATGCATCTAGCATAATATTTGTAATGTTGAGATGGTACAATAATACATTTGAAGACAGTTGTATTTTCGTAAGTCAATATTTTATTGTATTGGAGTACTTCGTTACTTCTAATCTTTATATACTTTCTTCTAATCGTGTAATAGTCAATTAAATCCCACTCGAGTTTTGATTTTCTCTAGATAAATCAAAACGTCTAGTGAGATTACTGTTGATAAAATCAAAACTCGAGTGAGATTTAATTGACTATTACACGATTAGAAGAAATTATAGGCTATAAAGATTGCAAGAAATAAAGTATTCTAATACAATAAAATATATATTAATTGACTTACTAAAATTCTATTTCACTAATGTTACCTTCACCAAAATGTTTGAACGGAGCCGCCATTTTCAGTCGACTGTCTATGCGGGAAACAAATTATGATTGCAAAGCATGTTTTATATAGAAGAATTTGCAGTTTGAAATGCTAACAAACAAAGAAACAAATGCTAGGGTAGTGATAAAAACAAAAAAACAAACAAATGCTAGGGAAAGGATAAAATTAAACAAATGCTAGGTAAACGATAAAATTGTGCGACAAGCAGCCATGATTGGTTGAAAGTCGTCCTTTCGTACCGTGTTATTGATTAAAAGTAGTATGACGTAGCAAAAGTGTAATAGTCACAATAAAAAAGTGATAAGTTAACTCACCAAAAAATTAAGCGTAAATAACGTAATTCGAAAGAGCCAATTACCAATAAAATTTTAAATCAATGAAATCCGAATTTCTGCTCAGCTCAAGCCACAATAATTTCACTGCGTCAGCTTAACGTATCGAGACAAGTGCGAAGTTCGCATAAGGATATACAGAGTGTACCAAAAGATAAGATCAATTGTTAAGGAGGTCACAGAATTTTATTTGCTGCAAAATACGTTTAACTATTTTGATTTATTTATTTGTTTATTTATTTATTTATTTATTTATTTTTTTATAATTCGTTCCCCTATGGACCCATTTGGTATTTCCTTTATAAGCATAAACTACTCCGACATATCATTAAAGCAATGGGGGCAGATGTTGAAAATGTCTCAAACAAGTCTAATCTCATATTGCAAGATCTACACTCCCTGTTGTACGAGGCGCATCCAGAAAGTAAGTTTCCCGATTTTTTCCCCCTGAAAGTAAACGTAATTAGCCGTGTCAATTGCGCATGCGTAACAGATCTATGACGTATCAATCATATGCCAGCCAGACAGGTCCCGCCTGGTGCCAGTAGCGTGGAAGCAATGGTCCGAAATGGAAGCTCTTATTCCTTCTCCCGCCGCCTGCGAGGTTCGGTTGGTGATAAAGTTCTTTAATGCACAAAGCATTGCGCCAATTGAAATTTATCGGCAGCTCTGTCAGGTCTATGGGCCGAACATCATGAGTAAGCAGATGGTGCGTCGCTGGTGTAGGCAGTTTTCCGAAGGTCGTCAAAGTGTCCATGATGAAGAGCGCAGTGGGCGACCGTCCCTCATCAATGATGATCGTGTTGAGCTGGTGCGGCAGTGCATTATGGAGAACCGTCGCTTCACGATTACGGAGCTGAGCAGCCATTTTCCGCAGATATCGCGATCCTTGTTGAATGAGATTGTCACTAAGCACCTGCTGTTCAAAAAAGTGTGTGCCAGGTGGGTGCCGAAAAACCTGACACCCGAACACAGGGGCAGCACTGACATTTCTGCAACGGTATCACGATGACGGCGACGAGTTCCTCGACAGGATCGTCACGTGCTATGAGACTTGGATTTCGCACTTCACCCCGGAAACCAAGCAGCAGTCAATGCATTGGCGGCATTGTGGATCTCCGGTCAGGACGAAATTCAAACAGACGCTGTCGGTACGGAAAGTGATGTGCACGGTGTTCTGGGACAGGAAGGGCATTCTGCTCATTGACTTCCTTCCAAGAGGTGAAACAGTGAACGCTGACCGTTACTGTGAAACACTGCGAAAATTGCGACGTGCCATTCAAAACAAGAGGCGTGGAATGCTTACTGCAGGTGTTGTGCTCCTCCATGACAATGCTCGTCCACATACGGCTCGGCGCACAGCAGCTGTTTTGACGGAATTTGGCTGGGAATTGTTTGATCCACCACCCTACAGTCCTGATCTTGCTCCCAGCGATTTTCACGTTTTCTTGCACCTCAAGAAATTCCTGTCCTCAGGTGAGCGTTTTGGCAACGACGAAGAGCTGAAGACGTCTGTCACACGCTGGTTCCATTCACAGGCGGCAGAGTTCTACGACAGAGGGATACAAAAGTTGATCCCACGATACGACAAGTGTCTCAATTCTGATGGTGGCTATGTTGAAAAATAGTTGAAACATTGCTGTACCTGTTGCCAATAAATGTTTTCCTGAAAGTGTGTGTTCTTTTTTAAAAAATAGGGAAACTTACTTTCTGGATTCGCCTCGTATTCCGCTGTAGCTGTGTGAATCTTTATGACTAGATCATTTTTATTAGCTATCTCAGAACTGTAAGCACATTCATTTATGGAACTACATAGATAAATCCAGTGGTGTCAAGCCTGGAGACCGTGCCGGCCAAGAAACCGGACCATCGCTAATTACAAATTGGAAAACCATCACAACAGAGCTTACTTGGGTTCTCAGAGTATGACAACTAAAGGAGCGTTTGCCGTCGTAAAGCTCGAAAACGAGGACGAATTCAGAAAAAATATATTACAATTTGAATCGCTATTTGTTAAAAGGGCGGAAGTCCAAAAATACAAATTTTACAGGAGAGAAAAAAAAACTGTCAAGGATATTCGCACTTTTAACATAAATTATTCAAAATGTCATGTTTCATTTTAACCAATTTTACTCTTTTTTTTTAAGTTCTTCTAACATAAATTCATGCGTCTATGGTAAGAGAACACATTTCAATATAAAAATGAATTTTGAAAAAAATGTGACCCGCCCTTTTAAAAATGGCGATTTATTTACCTTTCATAATTATTCATTTACCTTCCATCTTATGAAATTGAATTGACAAATCTGAAATACAACTGATAATTTCTGAAATTATTATTGACTTATCGGAAATACATTTGATAATTTATGAAATTAGGAACATTAAATCCAGACGTTTGAGATGGGCAGGACATGCAGCACGTATGGGCGAATCCAGAAATGCATATAGAGTGTTAGTTGGGAGGCCGGAGGGAAAAATACCTTTGGGGAGGCCGAGACGTAGATGGGAAGATAATATTAAAATGGATTTGAGGGAGGTGAGATATGATGATAGAGACTGGATTAATCTTGCTCGGGATAGGGACCAATGGCGGGCTTATGTGAGGACGGCAATGAACCTTCGGTTTCCTTAAAAGCCAGTAAGTAGGCGTAGTACGTAAGTAAGTGAGTAAGTAAGTAATTAATTTCTGAAATACAATTGATATTTTCTGAAATACAACTGGAAAAGGTGTAAATTTAAAGAAAGTCTGGAACTTTGAACATCGTCACAAAGGTGTTTTATCCACAAGTTTCGTCAAAAATCTCATATCATAACACAAGGTTTCCTTTATGGTCGCCAGCACACATTCTGGAACAGCACTCGATTTAAAGGCTGGCGACTAGCTGGGCATTAAAATAAGAATATATCAGAGGCCGTGATGAAATATGATACAGATAAAGAAGCTGCGGAGTGCAACAAGCCACCTTCCGGCTTTTAGTGAGCGGAAGCCTGCCCGTGGTCCGGCCGGCAGGCGGCGCCAGCAGCACCTCGGTCGGCTCTTGGCGTCGCCCCGCCGTGGGAACCTCCAGGGGCCGCGCTCGTCCACCCCGCACCACACATTGCGTGTTTGCTTTCCGGATTACACAGGCGACATTGCTCACCCTGAATCCTTTGAGTGGCAGGACGTCACTGCACCTACTTAGGGTAGGCCTACTGTTTTCGGAATATTCATTCTGCACAAGGCCAGGTCTTTCACTGCAAACCCAGTATTCTCCAATCATTCGTATTTTTCGCCTTCCTCTTAGTCTCCGCATATGATCCTTATATGAGCCGTTCAGAGCAAAAGCGGTGTAAGTCAAAATTGAGTAATGAGGTTTAAAGTAAATTTCTGTAAAATACAGCGCAAAGTAGCAATTAATATAGCCTTCTTGCTATCCACTGACTACTAATAGTTTAAATAAATTGAATATTAATTGCTACTTTGCGCTGTATTTTACAGAGTGTTTACTTTAACCCTCATTACCCATTTTTGACTTACACCACTTCTGCTCTGAAAGGCATATATTAATGTTGTCTATAACCTTTTACTTCCTTCTGACCCGAACTTTTCTTCCGTTCACCATTCCTTCCCGTGTACCCATCAGTAGGCAGTTTCTTTTTATCCAGTGGCCCAGATAGGCCTAATTTCTTCTTCTCTTTCTGATCAGTTTCAGCATTATTTTTTGCAAAATTAACAGTGAATATAAGAATTGTATGTATGTATATATGTATGTATGTATGTATGTATTTTTTTTTAATATTAGTTGAACGGCATGTCCCATTACAATAAAGGTAATACTACATGTCTTGCCAGCTGTATGTTTACAATATAACACATTATGTCTCGTTTCTGTCACTCTCTAAGCGTATGTAGGTCTGTTATTGTGTTGTGAAAATTTTAGTCTTTCACTATATTTAATGCCTATTATTATCTATTATAGATTAATTATCCTAAGTGTACTCGTCTAAATTTATAGCATTATGTATGTATGTATGTATGTATGTATGTATGTATGTATGTATGTATGTATGTATGTATGTATGTATGTATGTATTTTTTTAATATCAGTTGAACGGCATGTCCCATTACAATAAAGGTAATACTACATGCCTTGCTACCTGTATGTTTACAATATAACACATTATGTCTCGTTTCTGTCACTCTCCAGGCGTATGTAGGTCTGTTATTCTGTTATGAAAATTTTAGTCTTTCACTATATTTAATGCCTATTATTATCTATTATAGATTAATTATCCTAAGTGTACTCGTCTAAATTTATAGCATTATGTATGTATGTATGTATGTATGTATGTATGTATGTATGTATGTATGTATGTATGTATGTATGTATGTATGTATGTATGTATGTATGTATGTACAGTAGTGGCAAAAAAAAAACCGGACCGACCCTTGTAGCTGATTTCAGAGTCACAGATTCAAATTTTGCTAGTCACAAAACACATCCATCTTGTATAATTAATTGTAACAATGACATTTATTGTATTTGTTCGATTCTTACCGTCTTTTGGTTCCTTCAATGCCTCAAACTTACAGACGAAAAAATTCTGAGACTTTTATTTTCATCTGGCAACAATATTACATTTCTACCTCTATTCGGCAAAGACAACTGAGTATTTTTACATTAAATAGCAGTACATACCTCTGGCTTCACTATCCATATTGAAATTACCACAGTTTGACACAATACACAAAACAGGACTCTTTTGTATCAGCTACAAGACCGGTCAGGTTTTTTTTTGCCACTACTGTACATAATAATATTTCTCGACAGTAGCGCTTCATCTACAACAGTAAAATGCCATCGACATTTACCTCAGCGAACCCTGTTTCCTGGCGAAAGCTCAGTTTCGTGACAAAATGTGTGTAACATCCGTGAAGAAACAGCTATAAAAACCTACCGATTATGTTTTTGTGTACTAATTGGATGCCGTGAGATTTGCATAACTTTCACATGAATACTATGAGAATGAATCTCTTTTTGCTTGCGGCAGAGACCTGTGTTGTACACATTTTTGTTAATAATATGTGAAGTGAGTTCATAAATCTTGTATTATCCGTGACGGAAACTTTTCTTTATTTTCTGCAATAATAATAAAATTTTATTACAACTTTTTTTCTGTAAAATTATACAGGTCTTGTAAATGAATTCTAATAATAAAAGTTGACAAAAGTAATTTCATTTTCAATATACAGAGTTTGAAAATAGTAAAAATGTAACATCCGTGACAATTGAAATGACTATTCTATCAATCTTTTAATTTGTCGTAATAGTGTCGATCGAATATAAAATATACATAAATATACATGTAAATAGTCAGAAGTAACTTTGTTTCTCTGACTTTTGTTGTTGTTGTCGGTACTATTACTATTACTATTACTATTATTATTATTATTATTATTATTATTATTATTATTATTATTAATATTATTATTGTTATTATATTTTATTCCATTCGTCATTTATATGATTCCATTATTTCATTTGTAATTATCATTTTATTTAATTGCCACTGTTTTAATTATTTCATTGTACTTTATTGCAATTTATATCGTTGCTGATGTTTTTGTTATATTCTTTATGCTGAACTGTTATTGGCCACTGGCTATTGACAGCACATTAAATATAAGTAAATAAATAATAAATTATTGTTATTATTACTGTTATTATTATTATTATTATTATTATTATTATTATTATTATTATTATTATTATTATATCTGATTCCATTCTTCATTTATATGATTCCATTATTTCATTTGTAATTATCACTTTATTTAATTGCTACAATTTTAATTATTTCATTGTACTTTTATTGTAATTTATATCATTGCTGATGTTTTTGTTTTATTCTTTGTGCTGAACTGTAATTGGCCACTGGTGTTGTACAGCACATTAAATATAAGTAAATAAATAAATAAATAAATAAATAATTTTATTATTACTGTTATTATTACTATTATTGTTATTATTATTACTATTATTATTATTGTTATTATTATTATTACTGCTGTTCTCCAGCAGAGAAGTATCAATTAGATCTAATTATTATTAGTAGTATTATTATTATTATTATTATTATTATTATTACTGTTATTATTACTATTATTATTATTATTATTATTATTATTATTATTATCGTTCTTGTTATAATATTTCACTGGTCACTAGAACTTTAAAACGGGACGATGGTCCTGAAAGTTTTATAGGCCTACATCTCTGTCTGAACACAATATTTTGGCCAACTCTCATGTAATTCAAAAGCAAACGGCACATTTGACACACCGTTCGGAATTCAAAGAAATGTTTCCGATCAGGTGGCAGAGTGAAGGTGTTCAATCTACGGCGTTGGTTTATATTCGAGTGAGATGTTGCAGGGCCGTGGTTTTTATGTACAGTATCGAATTACTGACCGTGACGCAGACGATGGATGGCGGACAGACGGGCTTTTATCTAAACATTGCTAAGCTTCTGAACCTCGGCTCCAGCTAATGAACAGCTCAGAACTTGCGGGCACGGTTGCACCACCTCCAGTCAGCACGTAGCCCAAACATTTTAGTTCCCTCCCCCCATTTACTGCACATGTTCTGATTGACCACTCACTCATTGCAATTTGTCAAGCGATGCAAATGATTCTTTTATAGATCACATAAGCAAATGAAGGTGGTGTGGTTTCAGAAAAAAATTTGCACTGTGCCATCAAATAAGTTGTTGCAAACATTTCCGAACTTCACTGAACATTTATTCGCAAGCTTGTTAGACAGGCACAGAAACATTAACTTATAGACTTCAAGACAGATAACACTTTTTAAGGTAATATAAAAACAATAATGATAAAGTGGATAATAAAATTCATGATGTAGCACAATACAGAGCGTTTTACAGGAATAATAATAATAATAATAATAATAATAATAATAATAATAATAATAATAATGTTTTGTTTTAATTGGCAGAGTTAAGGCCATTCGGCCTTCTCTTCCACTCAGCCAGTATGTTAGAGAATTACATAATTAATATAATAAAGTAACAGTTCCTTTTATCTTTCCAACACACCAATAAAATAATTATATATAGTAATAATGATAATATTAATAACAATAATAATATAATTATTATTATTTATTTATTTATTTATTTACTTATATTTAATATGGTTGTGAAACTTGGACTCTCACTTTGAGAGAGTACATAGGTTAAGGGTGTTTGAGAATAAGGTGCTTAGGAAAATATTTGGGGCAAAGAGGGATGAAGTTACAGGAGAATGGAGAAAGTTACACAACACAGAACTGCACGCATTCTATTCTCCACCTGACATAATTAGGAACATTAAATCCAGACGTTTGAGATGGGCAGGGCATGTAGCACGTATGGGCGAATCCAGAAATGCATATAGAGTGTTAGTTGGGAGGTCGGAGGAAAAAATACCTTTAGGGAGGCCGAGACGTAGATGGTAAGATACTATTAAAATGGATTTGAGGGTGGTGGGATATGATGATAGAGAATGGATTAAACTTGCACAAGATAGGGACAAATGGCAGGCTTATGTGAGGGCGGCAATGAACCTCCGGGTTCCTCAAAAGCCAGTAAGTAAGTAAGTAAGTAATGTTTTGTTTAAACAAGCAGAAAAATCATCTTTCCAACGATATATCATTTATGGCCTTTATTATTATGGAAATATATTTAAAAAAATTATCTACAACGAGGAATTTGCAGCAGGGGTGTTCTCATAACTTCGGCAGCCATTTTCCGTAAGTCTGTATTTTTCTGTATAACGTTTACTATATCTCAGCTTCTAGTGGTTAGATTTATTTCAAATTTTCGTTTTGTATTTAGTTGGTATTGTAGCATAAACAATTATTGACAAAGGGTTTTTTAAAAATGATGATTTTTAAAGCAGATTTCTTGAAAAATCAACAAAAAAAAGTAGGTAAAAATTTGTATATTAAGAAAAAATTCATAAATCTATAAAATGTTGTTATTTTTTTAAACTCTTCCATCAGATTACTTGTAAGAGTGAAATAAGCTGTAGAAGTTTCATTCTTCTACCCCCAACAGTTGTAGGGAAAAGGTATTGTAAATATCACTAATTTAACATGTGTCAAGATAGATTATTCCCGATTCCCTTATATATTCAGAAAAAAAAATGTTTGGTTAGGCTGATTTAATCGCCACAAAAATATTAATGTTTAAACAAGAGTCACTATTATTTCTATTTTCTTATTTCACAATAAAAAGAAGACACAAAACGAAATATAAAACGACTTTTTTATTGTCTTTTCTTGTGCGAAAATAACCTTACGACTTCACTCATACTGAGGAAAAAAATACTACTGAAATAAGCAAAATGGATTAATTCCCATAAAATAATAAACAATTTAAAATATAGAACATTTTCAATAAAAATCATATTTTACAAAAATGACTCGAAAATTAATTTTCATATCCTAACGTTTAGGACCAACAGCTTATTTTAAAAATAATAATTTCCTGGTCTTACACTTTTCTTAGTAAATTTGTCGTGGATATTTTTCAAATAATTTTGTTTTCGAGAGATAGATCTATTTATAAAATAAGCTATTGGTCCTAAACTTTTGTTAAGCACTATAGTGTTCCTTTAAGAAAACGTATTAATTACGGCATCTAAATTATATTTAATTTATTTTCTGGAACAACTGGATAATACGCACGGCAGACCAATATCGATAGTCGACTCTACTCGCTGGCCACTAGTCACCGGGCCGTACCGACCCGTATCAAACAAAATATAATCGAAATGGTGGTAGTCAAATTCGCGACTATATTCTTAAATAATTCACTCAATTAGTCAAGTTCAAGGTTTTATGTAGTACAACGGCGGTTTTTTGAATGCATTAAAAGAAAATGAAGATGTAATAAGATAATAAACTAGGTTATCACAAGGAAATTAACAGGAAAAAAGGTGTGTTTCACGGAATACAATTAAAATGACGGAAAGTAAATTTCCGGTTAATGTTCGCCAAAGCGTAAAGTACGTAATTATGACGGCGTTGCTGTTTTATTTCTGGCCTATAGAAAAATACCTAGCCTTTTACGAAAAAAAATTTAAGGACCATGAAATTATTCACCGCTTTCATTATAGGCCTATTATTTTTTAACAATATTACGAATCAAAAACTGTCATATTATATAATTTTAACTACTACATGGACGAATCAAATCAAGCTAACCTAACCAAAGCTAACCTAACCTAACCAAAGCTAACCTAACCTAACCAAAGCTAAGCTAACCTAACCAAAACTAATCTAATCTAATCAAAGCTAATCTAACCTAACCAAAGCTAATCTAACCTAACCTAAGCTAACCTAACCTAACCTAAGCTAAGCTAATCTAAGCTAACCTAACATAACATAACCTTCGTAAATGCAAGGCCTGTAACCGGAGCAAGAAGGGATCTCAATCATTTAATCTGCAAGTACACGCAAAAATAAATTCAAGTAAGGATCACGCTCCCACTGCATGAGAGGTCCGCGCATGCGCTACAGCAAAACTGTTTCTGTCCCGAGCCTCTCATCTAAGGCACTCGTCATAATTTACTCGCAATATTTACGCAAATACACATTGTCGCTAACAGTGGTGCTATCTCTCAATAATGTTCAGAACGAAGGAGGTAGACAGAGAGAGAAAAAATTTCTCCCGCCAACTACGCCACACACCAACGTCATGTTCTTATGTTGGTGACATTGTGTATTTACTTAAATTTGGTGGTAAACGTAACGGCACGGTTCAAAGTGACCGTGCTAATTCTCCAGTATAGCGTATTTTCTACATCATTAATTTTCATTGTATGATGCTGTACATCTACATGGACTCATTCTATTTCGATTCTTGTTTTTATGATTTACGAGGTGCCTATAAAGGCCATTATTCTTAACTCATTTACAAATAAACTGTTCAAATTTAAAATCATGTATCCCTTTTATTCCAAGATATATTGTGATTAAGAAAAACAACGGATCAATAATAAGTGTTTTTACTTTAGTTACCGGAAGTAAGTAAAAGTTCGATGATTTTCAATGGCGTACAAATTCTTGGATGTTACTGCTCATTGTTAGCTTCTGCTTTAAGCCAAGGAAAATAGCAAAATCTCTTATTCTATTGTTTCAAACTTAACAGGAAGCTAACTACAATACGTTACAGCATTAGCCGAAAACTAGAATAACATGACAGGATATATTAAAATATAAACTGCACGTGTTTCGAACTCGTGATATGCTGTGATGTGTTTTAAAAAGCACGCCTCTAATCGTCCTCGGTGGTCCAGCGGTTCCTATGATAGCCATTGGATCCGAGTTTCACTCCAGACGGCATAAAAAAATTGTCACCATTCTTCGTGAAAAGCTCTGTATATTCAGCATGTAGAAACGGTTTACTACAAAGTTCATTTGCTGATAGCCTAACATTAGTTAAACGTTAACTTGATTTGGTGCAGCACACAATCGGTGTAGGACTCTAGTGGGAGACCCTCCATAAATAAACGTTGAAAGTGATCTGTATGTATTTGTATAAATCGTAGCCTGCAAGTAGTTGCAGCAAGTAACACGAGATGGCATCCCAGTGCTGAACAGTGGAAAATAAACTGATAACTCTGGAATCTGTGACTGCCAGCTACCGGTTTACATCATAAACAATTTGTGCTCAGCTTAATGGAAACTTTTTTTATGAAAATAGGTTTATCAGATTGTCTGTCATTTTGTTATTTGCTTGTCTTTAACCTCTTGAAATTCTGAAACTACAAAAATTTATGTATGAACCGACTTTGAGGACTCCAATATACAAAGTAGGGGAAGATTATCCATATTGTACCGGCTATGTACTGTATATTTTTAGTTGAGCCACCAATATAGCTCAGTCGGTAGAGTCGCTGGCCTGCTGATCCGGAGCTGCGCTCGGGCTTGGATTGGATTGGATCTCACGTTTGGTTTGATTGGCTTCTCCCGAGGTTTTCCCCAGCTTTGGGGCGGATGCCGGGTGGTTTATGGCGAGTCCTCGGCCTCACTTCACTTCATCCCCGTTTGGTCTGATTACATGGTTAAGTTTTTTCGAGGTTTTCCCCAAACTTAAGGCAAATGCCAGGTAATCTGTTCGCGAATCGTCGGCCTCAATCTCGCTATATTATTTTAATGTACCGAAGTACATATGATATTTCCATGCAGAAATTCATTGCGTCATCATACGATGACAGAGTAATGGAACGGATTTGAACCCAGGTTTTCAGCTCTACGTGCTGATGCTTTATCCACTAAGCCACACCGGATACCCATCCCGGTGTCGGGCAGAATCGTCTCAGCTTAAGTTTCAACTCTTGGGTTCCCTCTAGTGGCCGCCCTCTGCACTATGTCATAGATGTCTATGAACGTAGGACCGAAGTCCACACATGTGCTGAGGTGCACTCGTTATGAGTGACTAGTTGGCCGGGATCCGACGGAATAAGCGCCGTCTTAAATCACGAAGTGATTTACGCATATCATATATATTGTTTTAATGTACCGAAGTACATGTGATATTTCCATGCAGATATTCTGCGTCATCATACGATGAAAGAGTAATGGAACGGAGAAAAATTCTCTCCGGCACCGGGATTTGAACCCGGGTTTTCAGCTCTACGTGCTGATGCTTTATCCACTAAGCCACACCGGATACCCATCCCGGTGTCGGACAGAATCGTCTCAGTTTAAGTTCTAACTCTTGGGTTCCCTCTAGTGGCCGCCCTCTGCACTATGTCATAGATGTCTATGAACGTAGGACTGAAGTCCACACATGTGCTGAGGTGCACTCGTTATGAGTGACTAGTTGTCCGGGGTACGACGGAATAAGCGCCGTCTTAAATCATGAAGTGATTTACGCATATCACATATATTATTTTAATGTACCGAAGTACATTAGATATTTCCATGCAGATATTCTGCGTCATATACGATGAAAGAGTACTGGAACGGAAAAAATTCTCTCCGGCACTGGGATTTGAACCCGGGTTTTCAGCTCTACTTGCCGGAGAGAATTTTTCTCCGTTCCAGTACTCTTTCACCTCATCTCACTACATCTCGCCAAACAAATGAAAAAAAGGAAAAGAAAGAAGAGATAAAGAAAGGAAAAAAAGAAGTGAGAAAAGAGGAAAAGAGAATGAAATCAATTAAGAGAAGAAAGGAAAGAAATTGTGTGACTGGCAAAGGATGAAAGAGAAGGAAAAAGAAAGGGAGGAATAACGAAATAAGATAAAGAGAAACAGCAATACATGAAAGACAGAGTAAAAGAGAAAAATAAACAAAAATAGAGAAAGGAAGAGAATGAAGCAGATAAATAAAAGGGAAGGAAAAAAATATGTGAAAGATAAAATATGAGAGAGAGGGATAAAGAAAGGGCGGAATAGAGAAGTAAGGAGACGAGAGCGAACAATATGGAAAGAACTGAAAAGAAGAGAAATGGGATAGAGAGAGAGAGAGAGGTAGGAAATTGAGGAAATAATTACGAGGAGGCAAAAAAATAAACTGAGTGATTTACAAAGAAAGAGCCGAAAAGATAAAGAAAGGGAACACTAGAAGTACATAAGGCAAGAAAGAGAGCGAGTAATGTAGAAGAGAAAAATAAAGAAATACAAAAGACAGAAAGGAAGAGAATGAAGGAAATAAATTAAGAGAAGGAAGAAGAAAAATATAGTGACTGACAAATAATGAGCGAGAAGGATAAAGAAAGATAGAAACAGAGATTGATTAAGACAAGAAAGAGAAAGACAAATATAGAAACGACAGAAGAGAAAGAAAAATAAATATATTCAAAATAGAGAAATAATAGTACATTATGCAACGAGCCTATAATGTTAGTACAGTAATTAAGACGCGAGTATGTTTATGAAACGAGCGCAAGTGAGTTTCGTAATTTTCATACGAGCGTCTTAATTACCATTATAGTCAAGTTTCATACGACTTTTTATGCTCGACCATATTTCTAACTTGAAATTATTCATAAGTATTCATTTTATTCTTATCTGACTGAGGAGCGGAACTGACCTTGTGCAAAGCTCGTAAATTGTGAGATGTGCGCAGACGCGAAATGTCCACATTGACCTTGATATAATCTAGAGAGTAAAATAAACCTTGATATAACATTGAAATTAAATTAGACATTAAAAAACGAGATGACAAATTGAATTTATTTGAATATTATTTACAATTAACGCTAATTATTATAGTAACAGAACTGACTTTATTTCAAATGTAGGTGATTTATTGTGCATTTGGTGAAATGAATTTGCGGGAATGTGCTTTGTGAGAGGCTGGAATTGATGTTAATTTGTGTGTTTTTTTTCGACTGAGTTTAATATTGTATTTGAGATTTCTATTTTATTTTGGATTGATTCTTCAACATAACCTTCTGCGACAGTATTGGATTTCCAGCCTCCGTGACGTTTCGCTAGTTGTCTTTCGATTGCATATCCGAGAATAATCGATACTTGCGCTTTCATATTGCTACAATGCTATTTTCTGATTGGTGGAACACCTGAATTTTAATGAATAGCTGTACTTTAACAAGGTCCATTAAAGGGCTGCTACCAGGTGTATAATTACTACATTTCGGCATGGTCGAGCATAAAAGAATGAAGCAAATGAATTAAGAGAAGGAAGAAAATTAATAGACTGATTCATAGAGAATGAAATAGAAGGGTAACAAAAGCAGAAATAGAGACAGATAAGGCAATAAAGAGAACGAGCATTATAGAATGGAAATAAGGGCATAAAAGAATGAAGCAAATGAATTAAGAGAAGGAAGAAAATTAATAGACTGATTCATAGAGAATGAAATAGAAGGGTAACAAAAGGAGAAATGAGACAGATAAGGCAATAAAGAGAACGAGCATTATAGAATGGAAATAAGGGCATAAAAGAATGAAGCAAATGAATTAAGAGAAGGAAGAAAATTAATAGACTGATTCATAGAGAATTAAATAGAAGTTCAACAAAAGGAGAAATGAGACAGATAAGGCAATAAAGAGAGCGAGCATTGTAGAATGGAAATAAGAGGCAAGAAAAATAAGTAAACAAGGGAGAGAGGAAGAGAAAGAAACAAATAAATTAAGAGAACGAAGGAAAAATTGAGTGATTCACATGCATGAGATAGATAGATAGATAGATAGATAGATAGATAGATAGATAGATAGATAGATAGATAGATAGATAGATAGATAGATAGATAGATAGATAGGTAGGTAGGTAGGTAGGTAGGTAGGTAGGTAGGTAGGTAGGTAGGTAGGGAGGCAGGCAGGCAGGCAGACAGACAGACAGACAGACAGACAGACAGACAGACAGACAGACAGACAGACAGACAGACAGACAGACAGACAGATAGATAGATAGATAGATAGATAGATAGATAGATAGATAGATAGATAGATAGATAGATAGATAGATAGATAGATAGAGATTTATTCGTTCCATAATACTCTTACATTTGCTTTATAGCATAGTATAAAGAACATGTCCAATTCTTACGTTTAAATATAAATGCAATACATATAAAATGCAAGGATAAGCAAAGAAGGATAAGCAAAGGAGAAATAGAGATAGATAAGGAATAAAAGAGAGGGAGCATTATAGAATGGACATAAGAGGCAAGATAAATAAGAAAAGAAGAGAGAGAGAGAGCAAGAGAACGAAGCAAATAAATTAAGAGAAGGAAGAAAAAATTGAGTAATTCACAAAGAAAGATAAGAGAAGAAATTAAGAGAATGAAAAAAGAAACTGAATGAATGATAAAGGATGAGAGAGAAGGATAAAGAAAAGAAGGAATAGGAAGAGAGCGAAAAATATGGAGAGACAGAAGAACTAGGAATGTAGGCCGTAATAAAGGCATAGTGAAATCGGAGGAACGAGAAAGATTAGCGAGAGAAAAAGTAAGCGAAGACTATAAAAAAAAGGTACGAAAAGTGAGCGGATGACTGCACTAAACTGCCAGAACAGACTAGGTCATCTAACGAACAAAATTTGAATTGAAGGCATCGTAATAGTTAGCGTGAAGCTCAGAAGATGGCATCAGCGTACCACTACTGTTGGTGATGAAACTAATTTATTTCCATTCACCTCATCACTATAGAAATCATTATCCTTGGCAGTTCACTAATACAAGACACTTAAATCGAATTGCTGAATATTCGTCTGTAAGTCTGCATAGTTTGGCAAGAAAGAACCGCCGAATCAGCTCTACACTCATGAACTCAGGTCTGAATAACACCATTCCGTCCCTTATTCATTGCAGTAGAATTGTCAGAATTCCTAATGGTATGAAATAACGATACGTGTTATTTTTTTAATCAATTTGCAAAAAGTCGTACATTTCATTTAAAAACTACAGTGGGATAAATCATTCCTTATCAGATTCTCTAATGACAAGTATTTATCGAGTAAAACAGTGTTAACATTTAAGGTAACATTATTTTATGCTGAGAAAAGTATCCATTTGCGACTAATAATATGCTGTTAGTATTTTTTGTTGCTCCCTATCCAAGGAATACTCTGTTAAATATGCACAGTTATATTACTTCCACTCTGTATATATTATAATATATAATATCATATTATACAAGTAAATAATAAATATATTTCTATTGTTAAGCAGGGATAATAAGATGAGAGATTAGTAAATACCGTTAAAATTAACAATTCTCAGCATGAAATCGCGTTTCCTTCATCAAAGCAAGAATCACGGCGGAAGTTAGAAATGAAGGTATCGTAGTAGTTGAAACCGAGCTCACTAGATGGCCTCAGCGCACTACTGATGTTCGTGATTTAAAATAAATCTGTTATTTTGCTATTACGTTCACAGACGATGTCATGTAAAACTATTAAGAGAATCCTATATATAAAAAAACGTTTTTCGGTGTTGGTCGAAAAATTCAGCATTTTATGTAGATTAAACACATGTAAGTATTGGTTTCTATTATTAGAGTATTATCGAGCCTTAAAAATGTATTTTGTTAACAAGCAACTTATCCACTTAAATGCCGGATTTCTAAATTAATTACTGTATTTTTTTTTTACTTAACATCTTTATAAACATAACTTTGTCCTTCTTAAGAGGAGATTCCACTGAAAATCATGAACATTTTCCAAACAATTTTCATTGGCTATTTCACTTCTTTAGAATGTATAGTTTCATATCCCCAAATGGATTTAGTTCAATTCTGATTACAAATATGTTTTTTTATTAGGGCAGTCAGGGGACGTGGCATTTAAAGAGCTGTAAAAATAGTTTTCCATCAAAGAATTCCTTTTTAAAATTTCCGATTACAAATCTAGTAACTTTTCGTTATAAAGTTGGCTCCCTGGACTTACTACATGAATTTTAATTTACATAAATATTTATTTCACTTTCAAATCCATTTTTCCGTAAGTTTATTTTTCTTCATTCAACAACTTTTTATGCCAAATATTAATCAAACTGGATTAAATTATGAGGTAGCTGCATGTTTCTATGCATTTATTTTGTGAGAAATGCTGCTCGTTTATTTTATTACTTTTTTCGTGAATTATAGGAAATGTAATTTTAAATTTTCAAAAAATTTGTTCAAAATAAATAAATGAGATATTTCATAAAATGAATGCATAGAAATGTTTCTCTACGGTATGTTTTGTCAATGTAACAAAAAAAAAAATAAGGCTTAAAAATTGAGATCTTCTACTAAAACCTTGGTTTTGAAAATATTTTTAAATATAATAGAAAAAAAATAAAACGCTAGAAACATTTGGGAGTTCAAAATTTACGTAGTAAACATGCTCTCAAAATATTGTTGAAAAAATGATTAGGAAAAAAGTTGTCACATTTACCAGAGTGTCCTCTTAAATATACAGTTCTTACATGTTGTACACACTTCCTAAGTGCTGTTGTCCATATGTAAATAAACTTTCATTAATATAATGTAAATAATCATTCAGATGAGATTAAATTTGTATGAAAATTACTTTTATTCTTCACATCATAGTAGTTTTTGAGGAACAGAAGCACTTATAAGGCCAATTTTTGTCGTATTTTTCAAATCAAATAATTTCAAATCAAGTGTAGCCACTAGAAACTTAAAATTTTACAAGTTAATTTTAATAATCTTAAAATGAAGAATGGATCTAAAAACAATTAGTCAACCACAATGTAGAGGCAGATAAGATATGACTGAGTCGGTCTGGATATGATTCACGAATGAATGAATGAATGAATGAATGAATGAAGAGTTGTAAGAAATTGAAAGCGCGATAACAGATAATTCGGAATAGAAGTATGCATGATTCTAAAGAGAAGAGACAGTGAATGTATTGTTCCTCGTCCCTTCAGACGCACCCATGAAAGTAACTGGAGGGAAGGTGTTATATGGTCAAATTTACGAGTATTGCAGATGAATCGTATGCACACATTATGAACACGTTGTAGTCTCTCAGCTAAGAGTGAACTTACATTAGTTAGCAAGGAATCGCAATAATCAAAATGGGGCATTACAAGCGTCTGAATAAGATTCTTTTTTAGAGTAAGTGGTAGAAATTCTTTCATATGGAACAAGGAGTGAAGTTGAGAAAATATTTTTTTTTTTTGCAAATGTGTGTTACTTGAGTGTTCAAATTTAGATCGCTATCCATAAAAATGCCAAGATTTTTAACTGTTTCACTGTATTTAACAATAATCTCATTCAATATTAGCCTATATGTGGTATAGTACTACTATCAAGAGTGCTTCGTAGACGATGATGTGTCGACTTTGTATCGTGAGAGCAAAATAATTATAAATATACCTTTCAATTTTAAATTACCTATATTTAAATGGCTGTATTACGTTCAAGATTAGAAAAAGTTGAAATCAATTTGACAATGAGACTGCAATTTGCTTCGTGTGAATGTTACCGTGAAGGCGAAGAGGTGTTCATCGCGCCCGTGGCGTGAATCTATTTCGGTCAGTGAAAATATTTAGCACATACTTTGAGCGCACTTTATGGCGTCGTAAAATGGCGGGAAGCACAATTCGACGAAAGAATAAAAGAGTAACGACTCTGAATGTGTTTAATAAACAGTTCTCGCAGTTCATTTAGAGCGCATATTAAGTGTCTGCGAGAACAACGCGAGTGCCACAGGTGGAACATGCAGACACGTATAAGTGCCTCCGAGATACCACCATCACCAGGCCTATTACAAGCACAGAGACTGGCCCAAAGTAGGTTCCGAGTTATTACTAGGGCTAGGATTCTTAGGTAAATAAATATTTTACTTGCACTGTAATAGAAACTCGTAATTGCGTTTTAATTTTCGGATGTCCACACCTGTGGAGTAACGGTTAGAGTGTCTGACCGCGAACCCAGGTGGCCCGGGTTCGAATCCCGGTCGGGAAAAGTTACCTGGTTGAGGTTTTTCTGGGGTTTTCCCTCAAGCAAATGCTGGGTAACTTTCGGTGCTGGACCCCGGACTCATTTCACCGGCATTTACACCTTCATCTCATTCAGACTCTAAATGACCTGAGATGTTGATAAAGCGTCGTAAAATAACCTACTAAAATTAAAAAAAAAAAATTTCGGATAAGGTCACCTGAGCATATATGTTAAATTTTATTTCACATAAAACCACATATTTTTATTTTTTTACTAGCCGTACCCGTGCGCTCCGCTGCACCTGTTAGAAATAAATATAAAGTAATTACATAGTTAAAATAGGACATTTGATCCAGGGAATATTCGTGTTTGATAGAAGGATAAATCGTTTAATATGTTACTTAATTTAAATTGTATTTAAATAATTAAAATGTGATCATTTTCGTCCAGAGAGCAATCATTTGGTGCAATGACAATTCCTTTATCATGTTTCTTAATTGTTATTACATGCAACTATAGTTTAATATCCACATATCATTAGTTTTAATGTGTATACTTTATATTACTTGCTATATGTTTCAGAAGTTACTATAATAACATTGTAGAATTATGTCCATCTAGAGAAACTACAATTTCCAATGGTGAAATAATAATTAAACAATTAATTAGCTTCCGATATTACATCATATAAACACAGAAACATTCTCTGTAGGCTATGTTTAATAGCTTTCGATTCTTATTGTCCAAGGCTCCTTATAGACGAAGTCATTTTTTTTTTATTTCAGTACAGCGCCTTAGATGGCGTTATTGTAATTTTAAAACTCATTTATCTCATTAAATATCAGTCCTATCAAAATTTTGTATAGAATAAAACTTATTGGAAATTATTTGTAAAGAAACTTTCGTTATGTAACATTTTTCATGAGAATTAATAATAAGGGAGATATTTAGAGTTATTTAATACAAGCCCCCTTATAACCTCCCTTTTACATAAAGCATTTTGAATGCCATATAGCCTAAAATCTAAGTTACAACGAACTTAATTTATATTCCAATTTTCATATAAATCGGTTCAGCCATTATCGCGTGAAAAGGTAACAAACATCCAGACAGACAGACATACAAACAAAAATTTCAAAAAGCGATTTTCGGTTTCAGGATGGTTAATTATACATGTTAACACCAATTATTTTTGGAAAGTCGAAAATTACCAGAAAAATTTCGGCTACAGATTTACTATTAGTATAGATATGTATATACAGTGGAAGCTCTTGCTTTCGACAGAAATCAAGTTCGACATCCTATAGTGCGACTGCTTACGTAGGAGAATTAGACACGCCCCTATACGAGCACTAAGAAATGGATTTGCCATTTAAATGGAAATTGGCTCTGTGTCTTGTAGTGATACTTTTGTTAAAGGAAAATAGTATATTTTATTGATTAGGACACCCACACTGATCACTGATTTTAAATTAATGAACTCTTCTTTTTCTATTTGAAAATTGTGCTGTTTATGAGACGGAACTGTGGTACTAGAAGCGCATACACAAGACTCGGGGCGGGTAGGAAATGCAAGCACAGTACTGTATTCGTTGATGGATAACCAATAAGAATTTGTATTCAATTCATCTGCCACACCCACTACCCTTATTGGACTGAACTTTCAATTCTGTTTTGTCGAAATTAGGAGAGTCCACTGTAGGCCTACACATTTTCAAATATTCACATAAAACACATAAAAATTAAGTTTTCATAAAATAATTTTCGACAAAAGCCCCATTTCAGATTAATCATCACCCGAATGTTCAGTGCAGTTGCTTAGACGTAACAGCTGGCAACTGTTTCTCCGAATTGCCTGTTTGTGGATCTGTGGAACTGCAGTCTGCTTTCTGACCACAGACGACAAAATCTGTTACCACTAAAAAATTGTACTGCAACTAATACACATAAATACTGATGTGTCATTTAGGAGTGCCTTGTAAGTTATCATAACGCTGATTCAGCAAGCAATTATAATTTCAGAAATATCAGTTGCCCTGTTTTCGTTTCAAACCATAAACTTATCTCTAGGGAGTGCATGTTGTTTCTCAGTGACCACGGCGCTCTTTTTTCCCAGTACAAGGCAGTGTTCCGCGATAATCGTCATTCATTTATGATGGACAACTTGAGGATGAATCTTACTGTGTATCGTAATGCTTCAGCAGTTGACGAGACGGCATAATTTATACTGGTCAGTACTACGTATTGTTTATAATCACATAAAATAATTGAAACATAATTAAATATTTTCACTTTTATGTCACATATTTTTGCGATTTCTAGCATATAAAAATGAACATTTTCCCAATTTTTAGCACCTAAAATCCTGACCCCTAGTTACTACTGCCGTGTTATTTCTTCATTAGATGTCCTCTTTGTCTATTTCTCTTCCATCCATCCGTCCATCCATTCATCCACCCTTTCATCCATCCATCCATCTGTCCATCCATCCATCCATCCATCCATCCATCCATCCATCCATCCATCCATCCATCCATCCATCCATCCATCCATCCATCCAACAATCCATCCATTCACCTACTCACCCAATCTCCCAACCATCTCTTTAGGTGAATGTGTATTATAGGTATGGGTTTTAGTGGGATCGCTGTGAATGAGAAAGCGAATGTTCAATCGGTTTCAGTGTGAGTGAGAAAGGAGTGAATGGTTTCCCAGTACTGCAATGAAAAAGAAAGGACAAGTTGGGATAGTATGGAGACATCACAGTGTAATTGATCCTCTGCCTAAAACCTCTGTGTACTTAACTTCATAGCTAAAAACACTATAGAAAATTAAGCTAGTTCTGAAACAGTAATATTTTAGAGTAATATGTACGTACCTATATCGAAATGGTAAGGAGCAAGATTATATGATTATTCAAACATACACATAAGCAGAAATATTTTCTTTCACTACTATCATTCATTACTTCATAGTATTGCCTAAAAGAAACATTTCAGTTTATCCTATTCATTTCTTCTGTCTGATGGTCATATGGGTCATTTGATGGATTTGCATAACATAATAAATTTCATTGTAATAAATATAGGTATGTCTTTTTTCCTGTAAAAAAAAAAGAGCAAAATGCTTTTATTGCAGTCAAATGAAACCCTATCATCTTCACTCACTGTCACACATCGATTATTTTACATGAACAACTATGTCTCAATTGATTGCACTAGCTGCGATTTGAACATGCGATTTTAGGCTAGTTATATTGGCTACAATAGAATGTAACTTATGTACTTATTTTCTCTTCTATTTAGCAAGTAATTGTAATTTATTCTATTCTTGCATTTCATTACACACCAAATTTCATATGCATTACACTTACTGTATTTCCTTTCTTGTTACCGGTGTCCATTTATTTATTTATTTATTTATTTATTTTGCTAATACCTTTATTGTAACATAAAATATAAATAAACAGAAAAACTTTAGCTCGCCCCTGAAAGAGTAGAACTCGTGCTCAGAGGCGGATTCCTGAATTGAAATGAAGAAGTGTATAATACAACTTGTATTATGTCTACTACGCAATAAGAATATATAAATTTAAATTTACTAGTTTTCAATTTTTTATAAAATCAATACGTAACTTTTTAAATGTAATACTAGAACTATTAGAATTGACAATATTAGGATATTTAAATATAAATTTGTTACCGTATATATTCTTGGGCCTAAATTACTACTATGATTAAATACTGTAGTAGTGTTGTATTTTGGTTCAAACAATCTTAAAGAAATATTTCATAATTATGAGAATACAATTCAAAATTATGTCGATTTTTATATATGAATTTTATTAATACAGTATAATAAATTTGTCTTATTTTAAGATCATTAAAGTCTAAAAACAATGTTTGAGATGGAAAATCAATAGATTTATGAAGACATATTTTAATCATTTTCTTTTGTAATAAATAAAGTGGATTAAAATTGGATTTAAATTAGCTACCCCACCCTATAATTCCATACATAATTACCGATTGAAATAAAGTTAAGTGTATTGTGCGTAATAAACTTATATATTATGTTATGAAGACAAGTATAATAAAGTATGCAATCAATTGCAGGCCTATATTAACCGAATATATTTTTTAAAATTACACATGGTAAATTTCCTTCACCATGGCAGAAACCACGGCTCAAGTGAAGATATATGGTGGTTCAATAGAACACTTTAATGTTGATAATGGGCTGAAACAAGGGGATGCTCTAGCACCAATGCTCTTCAATCTTGCTTTACACTGGGTGATAACACAGACAGGTATAGATCCTAACAGCACTTTATTTTACAAAAGCGTTCAAATAGTAGGATACGCAGATGACTTGGATGTTATGGGACGGTCGTTGACAGCAATAGAAGAAGTGTATAAAGACCTGGAACAAGGAGGCGCTAAAATCTGGTTGCAGATTAATACAAGTAAAACCAAACAGATGACACAAATAAGAAATAAACAGAATATGTACAACCCTCCTAATCTGACGATAGACATGTTTGAAGAAACTGAGAAGTTTAAATATCTTGGAACAGTAATGACAAGTAACAATAACGAATTAATTGAAGTATAGAGTCGAATCACTGCAGCCAATAAGGCCTATTTTGCATTAAGCGTAATATTGAAATCTAACTGTGTGCACAAGGAAACAAAACTTAAAATATACAAAACAATTATTAGAAGTATTCTCTGTTATGCAAGCGAAACTTGGACATTATCTAAGGAGACAGAAGCTAAACTAGGTATATTTGAACGCAAAATACTCAGAAGAATTTTAGGACCGGTGCAAGAAAATATGCAGTGGAGAATACGTTATAATAACGAGCTATATAAATTATATAGAAGTTTCGATATTGTTACTTTCATCAAATTAAGGAGGCTTGAATGGGCCGGACATGTCTATCGGATGGACGGGAACAGATTACCAAAGAAGATCTTAGAAGGGAAAATACATGGTAAAAGACCAATTGGAAGACCCAAAAATAGATGGATAGATGCGGTAACGATCGATTCTCAGGACTATCTCGGAAAAACTGCCTGGAGGAGATTAGCACAGGATAGGGACAGTTGGAGGAAGAAAATTGAGGAGGCTAAGGCTCGACTTTGGGCTGTGATGCCATCGTAGTAGTAGTAAATTTCCTTCAATTATTGTTACTCATTTTGTGTACTCAGAAAATGTCTAGCCTGCAAAACATCAAGGACAACCGGTTGAAATTGGAACATTCGGTCGGATGCTCTACCTTGACGGATGCTCTCTGACCGGTCGAATGAAAACCGGTTTTAAACCCTATTCTGCAGCGCTCTAGTTTGCAGTAGTCGTTTACGAAATTATCAAATACAGCGTAAAAATATCGATAATTTACGAAAGTCTTTAAGATTATCATGATAATCATTACATTTGGAACTTAATCCTCGTGGGTTTAGCTAGAGCGAGGCAGACTGAGAGGAGAAAGGGGGATGTGTAAAACGTTTTAATAATATCCACTCAAAACGGAGCCTGTGGTAGGTTATTAATACCTCCCATCTTTGTGAAAGATGTAGCTACAGAGTCAGGTCCATCGGATGAAAATATAAATACTGCCAGAAACATAAATAAACTGAACAGAGAGTGAAATGGGAAGACGAGAAGTGGAAAATGAAAGATGAGGAGGAACCCAACCCCCTAAGTAGTAAAGACCCCCCGTAGCTACAACAAAACCCCTCCGACCAGATCCTGTTTAGTCTATGTTAAACACAAGCTATCACCTTTCAAGGAACTCTATTGCTGACTATACCCGTTGTTTATACTTGCTCCGACCCCAGAACCCATTCTTCCCTCGCCTGACCCAGAGATAATAAATGAGACGGAACAGATGACACTTCAGAATTCCAAGCGACTTGTGACCCCACAGAACATTTCATTAGTTTTAAGTGAGTTATAAACAGGCTTCTGCACTTCCGATCCCTTATCAGCGAGCAAACACGACTTTCGCTTAAGTTTGTTCCACATTCACGCTCTTCAGTTCACATACGATATATATTTATTTAATATACTATAAAAGCAATTCGCTTACTGTACTGAATACTAACTAGTGGACTAAGTGAGACACTGATGAACTTTGGAAAAATGAGTGAGTAAAATAGTGACCGAACAACTAAGCTACAGCTATTAAATCATTGTGCATATAAGAGTCAATGAGCTTTACTACTTAAACGAATGGATCTAAGTAACAGAGTGAATAATCTTGAGTGAATGAGCTACAGTGATTGAATGAATATGTATGAGTAACAGAGTGAACAATCTAGATTGACTAAATAAATATGTACGAGTAACAGAGTGGATAAGCTACAGTGACTGAATAAATAGGTATGAGTAACCCAATGACTAAGCTACAGTGACTGGATAAATATGTATGAGTAACACAGTGAATAAGCTAGGGTGACTGAATAAATATTTATGAGTAACAGGACGAATAAGCTAGAGTGACTGAATAAATATGTATGAGTAACACAATGACTAAGCTGCAGTGATTGGATAAATATGTACGAGTAACAGAGTGAATAAGCTACAGTGATTGAATAAATATGTATGAGTAACAGAATGAATAAGCTACAGTGACTGAATAAATATGTATGAGTAACACAGTGAATAAGCTACAGTGATTGAATAAATATGTATGAGTAACAGAATGAATAAGCTAGAGTGACTGAATAAATATGTATGAGTAACAGAGTGAATAAGCTAGAGTGACTGAATAAATATGTATGAGTAACACAGTGAATAAGCTACAGTGATTCAATAAATATGTATGAGTAACAATAAATAAGCTAGAGTGACTGAATAAATATGTATGAGTAACAGAGTGAATAAGCTAGAGTGACTGGATAAATATGTATGAGTAACACAGTGAATAAGCTAGAGTGACTGAATAAATATGTACGAGTAACAGAGGGAATAAGCTACAGTGACTGAATAAATATGTATGAGTAACACAATGACTAAGCTGCAGTGATTGGATAAATATGTACGAGTAACAGAGTTAATAAGTTACAGTGATTGAATAAATATGTATGAGTATCAGAATGAATAAGCTACAATGACTGATTGAATATGTATGAGTAACAGAGTGAATAATCTAGATTGACTGAATAAATATGTACGAGTAACAGAGAGAATAAGCTACAGTGACTGAATAAATATATACGAGTAACAGAGTGAATAAGCTACAGTGACTGAATAAATATGTATGAGTAACAGAAAGAATAAGCTACAATGACTGAATGAATATGTATGAGTTACAGAGGGAATAAGCTACAGTGACTGAATAAATGTGTATAACAGAAAGAATAAGCTACAGTGACTGAATGAATATGTATGAGTAACAGAGGGAATAAGCTACAGTGACTGAATAAATGTGTATAACAGAAAGAATAAGCTACAGTGACTGAATGAATATGTATGTACGTTAAACCAAAGGTCCCGGGTTCGATACCCGGCTCCGGAACAATTTTTCCCTCGAAATTATTCAAATCAACTTTACAGGTAGTTATACCTGAAAATCTTGATTTGCATGTATGAGTAACAGAGTGAATAATCTAGATTGACTGAAAAAATATGTATGAGTAACAGAAAGAGTAAGCTACAGTGACTGAATGAATATGTATGAGTAACAGAGTGAATAATCTAGATTGACTGAATAAATATGTATGAGTAACAGAAAGAATGAGCTACAGAGACTGAATAAATATGTATGAACAACAGAATGAATAAGCTACAATGACTGAATGAATATGTATGAGTAACAGAGTGAATAATCTAGATTGACTGAATAAATATGTATGAGTAACAGACTTAATAAGCTACAGTGACTGAATGAATATGTATAAGTAACAGAGAAGGAATAATCGGGATTGACTGAATAAATATGTATGAGTAACAGAGAGAATAAGCTTCAATGACTGAAAAAATATGTATGAGTAACAGACTTAATAAGCTACAGTGACTGAATGAATATGTGTGAGTAACAGAGTGAATAAGCTTGAGTGACTGAAAAAATATGTATGAGTAACAGACTTAATAAGCTACAGTGACTGAATGAATATGTATGAGTAACAGAGCGATTAAGATACAGTGACTGAATAAATATGTATGAGTAACAGACTGAATGGTTAATAAAACTTAGCTATGCATCATACGATATCAATGTTTCACGAATGGAGTTTTACAAAATGAACTGAAGAATCACAAATTGAAGAACTCGATAATTTAGGGGAAAACATTATGATACGTACGATACTGTTTTAATCAAACTTTCATAGTATTTCTTGTCTTACTGAGGCACGCATTGTATTTTTCACCTAACATAATTAGGAACAGTAAATCCCGACTTTGAGATGGGTAGGGCATGTAGCACGTATGGGCGAATACAGAAATGCGTATAGATTGTTAGTTGAAAAACCCAAGGGAAAAAGACCTTTGGGGAGACGAAGACGTAGATCGGGGGATAATATTAAAATGGATTTGAAGGAGATGGGCTATGATGGTAGAGACTGGATTAATCTTTCTCAGGATAGGGAATCTTCATGCTGTCATTTGATATTTATATAACAATTTTTAAGACACCTTGAAAAGCTGAATACTTCCTTTACTTTTTTTTTTCTATAGATATTTTCAGATTATATTTTGATGCTGTCACTTGTAATTTACGTAACAATTTTTGGAGACTGTCATCGGATGCAGTCTTAAAAATCTGATCATAAGCGAGTAAGAGCATTGTGAAATTTATATTATAAAATCTGCTAAAATATTGCAGCCATGGCCTGGTCAAGATATAAATTTAATAAAATAGGTGATAGTGAATACCCTTGTCGCACAGATAAATTTTTTAAAATGCATTCTCTACATTATATTGCCTTAATTACTTACAAATGGTTTTTAGAAAATCCGCAGGTTCATTGCCGCCCTCACATAAGACCGCCATCGGTCCCTTTCCTGGGCAAGATTAATCCAGTCCTTACCGTGATATCCCACCTCCCTCAAATCTATTTTAATATTATTCTCCCATCTACGTCTCGGCCTCCCCAAAGGTCTTTTTTCTTCCGGCCTCCCAACTAACACTACACATGCATTTCTGGATTCGCCTATACGTGCTACATGTCCTGCCCATCTCAATCGTCTAGATTTAATATTTATTATTATATCACGTGAAGAATACAATGCTTGCAGTTCTGTGTTGTGTAAAATTATACAATCTTCCAAAACGTGAAACATATAGGCCTAATGAGAGAGTATAATGTTCAATAGTGGTGATACTATTAAAATACAAAACTTCAGTATGAAACACGAAGGATTAAAATATGGCTATATTGTAAGAATAGTCAAAATGACGATTTAATGGTAAACAGAAGCGTTCATAGAAAACCTGTCACACAGTCTCTGTTTCTTGCAATGAGTCACAAAATAATACCGATCACATACGGTGAAAAGTCTTCAGTTGAATAGCTGAGTCACGGCTGGATCACCATTTTTTGTCCATAATATTACCCCCAACTATAAAATAAATCTGAAGATGGGGGGTGAGTGTCACAGGGTCGCTGGGATTCCGCCACGGTTTTCAGCTCTGGGCACGTGTCTTCTTGTAAATGGCATCAACAGTCCTTCCGTTTCCGGTCCTGTTTTGTGTATGGTTCTTCACTCAGAATGAGGAATCTTCCCTCTTCTTTGTTTTTAAGAAAAATACAGCGGGTTCCGGAGAGCCAGGGTGAAGATGGAGCGCTCTCTGTAGAAGTGTGCGATGATCACAGAGTTCTTTCCAGAGGGAATGAATTCCGGAATCAAGGAAGAGAAGCAATTGCAGTTTCATGGAAATTGAGTTGTGTATGCTATTGCGTTGTTTCTATTGTTACTGTGTCTCTTATTACCAAAATAGAGGCCCAAATCAAACACTTAACCACTGAAATTCATTTAAAACAGCAATTCATACATAGAATCACCGCAGTTAGCAAATAAACACATGATCCTAGGTTCCAAAGTTACTGTTCAAATGTATTGTGTAACGTATTTCTATACGTAGACTATGTTTTAACTTCTAGGGGAGAGTTGGGTAGTTCGGACATCGGGTAATATCGGACAGTGCGTTTCTTTCATCTACCGCCAGATGGTAGTGCCTGAATGACATGGTTACGTTTCTCTATGCGACATCACAGAAACGTAACCATGTCATTCGGGTACTATCATCTGGTTGTAGATGAAAGAAACTCACTGTCCGATATTACCCGATGTCCGATACTACCCAGCTCT
This sequence comes from Periplaneta americana, assembly GCF_040183065.1. NCBI lineage: Eukaryota > Metazoa > Arthropoda > Insecta > Blattodea > Blattidae > Periplaneta > Periplaneta americana. The sequence goes on from NC_091117.1 coordinate 31,886,036, forward strand.
CCCCTATTAAGTATTATAGTATGTTCACGCATGTCTTCGGCATGTTTGCTTCGCGTCGACGATCGTGACGTGAGAATAAAACTGTTCTTATCTGCATTTTCTATAATTTTTCAGGAGAGAGACTTGAAGTTTTGAATTAAAAATACTTGCCATCTTTGATTTCAATTCTTCTGAAATTTCGTCATGTGAGTTCATTAAGGGAGGACAATCTGTGATAGAATATTCATAATCAAGTCGACCTGGTTGGCAAGTTGGTATAGCGCTGGCCTTCTATGCCCAAGGTTGCGGGTTCGATCCCGTGCCAGGTCGGTGGCATTTAAGTGTGCTTAAATGCGATAGGCTCATGTCAGTAGATTTACTGGCATGTAAAATAACTCCTGCGGTACAAAATTCCGGCATATCCGGCGACGCTGATATAACCTCTGCAGTTGCGAGCGTCGTGAAATAAAACATAACATAACATTTCATAATCAAAGGTCTACTATATCCCTATTGCTGAAATTATCATTTTTCAGACAATCTTTTTACACCGAACAATATTTTCCAGTGAGGAGTTGTCAGGTAGAACCTATGATCGTTGTAACTTCAGGAGAGAAAATGAGGACAAGAATGGAAGTTAACATCAAGATATGGTCTACATTAAAAATAAAATTGGCCCAAAAACAAAACCCTGTGACGTGCTTAATTTTACATTTTGAATATTACTAAAATGATTAAGAATTTTTGTTATCCGAGTTATATTACTTAAATATGACTTAAATAAAGATACAGTAGGCTATTATATACTATAAGTTTCAAATTAGAGTGTGTTAATTGGATTTTTCACAGCAACATGAAGCTTTAAAATTCAGTTTTTGTCAAAACTTTAAATTCTGAGTTATTTCCCTTTTGAACTCATGGTAATAAGATGCACAATAATAATAATAATAATAATAATAATAATAATAATAATAATAATAATAATAATAATAATAATAGAAACAACACAATAGCATACACAACTCAATTGAACTCCCGTTTTTTAATCTAGACTAAAATTGCAAGTTTCTTGTTTATGTTAGTTAATTAGTTAGGATTCAATTAATTATGATACTTAATTACTCATTTAAAGTTTGTGTGACTGCAACCTGTGTATATTTTGTGTGGCTTTACTTTGTTTATAGTGTTTTTTTTCTCTATCTCTTTGTTTCTTGTGTAGCTTTACTTTGTATATAGTGTATCTTTTTCTGTTTATTTCTATTATTGTATTTGTATTCCTGGTGTTGTGGAAGAGAAGGCCTGATGGCCTTAACTACACCAGAATACATAAATAAATAAATATGTATGTACTGTAAAAAATGTCTTTGCACTTCTTTATTGGACCAAATGCGTCGTACCAAATATAGGGTAAAGGCTGGTAATATTGTGATACTAATAATATTGTGACAGTTCTTTTCGAGAATGTTTTACAATTTTACTGAGCGACAGAAGGATCGTTTTTTTTTTTTGCGTCAACGTATTAAGGGAATGTTCGTAGACAAGTTTCTGCACAAAACCGGTCCTTCTCTCTCTCAGTAAAATTGTAAAAAATTCTCAAAAGTACTATCATAATATTATTAGTATCACAATATTACCAATCTTTATCCTACTGTGCCGGCCATATGCATTGCACCAAATGTCTCTGGACGTTTTTTTAGCATTGGACTATAGCCTATGCACTGTACCAAATACCTTTTGTGCGAGATCGTGCGTATTTGCTTGTTTTCCGCACAGAACCAATACGCGGTAAGTGTGAGATACCACATTCAGTATTCCCAACGTAACACACATAAAAATTTCCCTCTTCTTACCGCTTAAGCGCGACATTCATTTTACTGCTTTAAGCTTTTAACATATTATTTTTAGAGACATTTAACATAGTAATAATTATAAATTAGAAACTTACCACTATAATTTCATCTAAATTGCAATGTTAATTATTGTTTTTAAATATTTGCAAACATTAAGTAAAGTCTACTACTCCACGAAACTTATTGCATTCCTGATACAAGTAACATTAAGGAAGCCGTGAAAAAATCAACAAGATTCCAGATGCCGATGTTATTACTGCAATATGTTATATAAATAATATTGTTAAAATATTAAAATGAAAAATAAATCATTACATTACCTTACCGTTTGTTTTAAGTTCGCATTTATAGACTGGGGGGAAAAAAAAGACAGATGTATATCACGGCCTGCTGGAGTATAGTAAACACAGAAAACATTTTATAGCAACAATGTTGAAGAAAGATATTACGGTTTTCCGAAGTTGCCATCATTAAACAGAAACCAACATGGATATTTCATTGCAACTAATTAGAAATTCGTCTTTCAGGTATGTAATAAACGATCTTCGCACAAAATAATGTACGATACACGAGCGGTATGTTTGTTTTCATGTTCTCGGAAATTAAAAAAGCTCAACTACGTTTCGCTTTTTCAATCTTTTCCTCGACCATGAAAACGTCAACATACCGCTCTTGTAACGCATATTACTATTAATGATATGGCCTAATACATGATTGGAAGACGACGACGACGACGATGATGATGATGATACGAAAAGTTGAACCCTTATGCCGTAAGCGAGTTTCGAACCCATTACCTTCACATAGTGTTGAAGTTTCGAGCCATAATCATTGCGTTTACCTTACCCTCGAAATGTAAGTACCTTCTGAAAACTGCATACAACAGCTATTTAAATGACACAGTTGCTATAATTATTTCATTTAAAATATTTCTGGAAGAATGGATACATACCTAGGCCTACGCATTCATTTTTTTTTTTTTTTTTTTAGAGTTCATATCGGATAGTAATTTTTGTTTTAAGTTCCTCCCACACAGACCCGGAAACAGGAAGCTCATTCGTCATTTGTTTCTACATTAAAATGTTTCCTCTCCTCGTCTTCACTTTTCCAGAGAACTCTTGAATAAACAGCAGGGTGTGGAGAGCAGAAGTATTCCTTTAACTGCGGGAAGATTTTGTCGCAACAGCATGGCACAGAAAACCGATAGCGTGTTATTTTGTTCTGGCTGAAGTCTTTGACACTGAGTTAATTGTAATGCAAATAATAACGAAGTCTACAGACTCAGAGGATATAATCAAGTGTAGTCACGTTTAGTAATCAAGTATAATTTTTTATGCTCGACCATGCCGAAATGTAGTAATTATACACCTGGTAGCAGCCCTTTAATGGACCTATTCATTAAAGTTCAGGTGTTCCACCAATCAGAAAATAGCATTGTAGCAATATGAAAGCGCAAGTATCGATTATTCTCGGATATGCAATCGAAAGACAACTAGCGCGATATTAGACAATATTAAACTCAGTCGAAAAAAACAACACACAAATTAACATCAATTTACCGTCATCTTCCAGCTTTTCACAAAGCACATTACCGCAAATTCATTTCACCAATTGCTGGAAAAAATCAATATGGCCGAGGATAAAAAGTCGTATGAAACTTGACTATAATGGTAATTAAGACGCTCGTATGAAAATTATGAAACTCGCTTGCGCTCGTTTCATAAACAAACTCGCATCTTAATTACTACCATTACAGGCTCGTTGCATAATGTGCTAATTTATAACAGGTCAATATCTCGTAAATATCGAGAGTAAAAATGTCAGTTGCTATAGTAACCGTCGTGCTCTATCGTTTGCTAGCTGTTGCTTATACCATATACCTTACTATAATAATACAGGACAGCTAGAAATTTTACGTGCGAACGACGCTGGTGCTGCTACCTAGGCGGCCGATGTGGTGATACTCGTGAAACAAGCTGTAATCAACTGCAATGTATATTGTTGCTGGGCTAGTTAATAGTTATATTAATTAGTCATCATCATCATCCTTCACGAATTAAGCCTCTGTAGACCTGTTTCGGCCACATCTAGTAGTCTTCTAAAAGGTCTTCCTGGTCGACGATGTCCTGTAGGTTTATACTGCATCATAACTTTTGGTATTCTTGAATTTTCCATTCTTCTTACATGATCTAGCCAATTGAATTTGTATCTGTTGATTTTTTCCTTCTACTGACTCTACTTCTAATTGTTCTAAAATTTCTTCATTCCTTTTTCGGTCTAAAAGAGTATATCCTGCTGTCCTCCTGAAAAAATTTCATTTCCGTTGCTTTGATTCTGTTCATGTCTTTTTTCTTTAATGTCCAAATCTCGCTTCCGTATAAAAGGGAGGGTAATGCTGTGTATTATATATTTTTATTCTTGTAGAGTTTTTTACCAATTTAGCTTTTAATGTATTGTTTATTATTCCTAGAATTTCTGTCCAGAGGCTAAAAGTGGCAGCCCCACTACTGAACTCCCTAACGATAAAGCTAGTAACCTATCTTAGGGAAAATCACATTACTTTCAAGCCTCAAAGAAGCAGTATATTAATTAGTGCTGTGTTAAAATGTCAGGGTGTATATGTACTGTTTATAACTGCTACAATTACAGCATTACAAACTGCTTCAAATCGTACTTTTGATTTCCGAGGGATCATAAAACGTGAGTCAACAACATTCTTCAGTAGGCCTAATTCCTTCGTCTTTGTGTTGATAGAAAAATACAAATTAGCTTTTTTATTTAGACCTAATAAATGAATAGAAGTTAAAATATATTCGAAATTTTAAGGTTTTATCAAATTAAGTGTTTTTGTTGTCCACATGCCTTTACTAATTATTACAAGCATTAGATTACTATCAATTTTATCTTTGCAGTTGTCAGCAATGCATATATAAAGCATTATTGTAAATGCATTCCTAATGTCAGAATTGATTTTGTATCACTAAACCAAAGAAAAAATATGTAACAATTAATTACGGAAAGTAATATGAAGTATGCAATATTTCTCATAATATGCAGCTTTTATATAAGATAATAATTTTGCATTAAATATTAATCAACATTTCTTAAGTGTTTCATATATTACTCCACATTAGTAACTCACATTTTAAACAATAGTCAGAATCTCGCTATGTTAATATTTGTATATGTGGACGTAATTGCATCCCGCTCCGCTAGATGTCAGGTCCGCGATATTTCGCACTCACGCCAATGCTGCTAGTATATAGCTGCCCGGTATTATTATAGTAAGATATTTGCTTATACGTCCGTACCCATTTGCGCTACATACGCCTCGATATTATGAATTTTCTCTTTTCACTCAAAATCACTCACGAATTTTCCAAATTTAAGTTGTCGACTGCTGATTATTGCACAATTGAGATTTGCAGCCTAATAAGCTAGGAATAATTTGCCACCACTGCGAACGTTCTATCGCTTCGCATTCTCGAGTTACACTGCTTCGGCTGCTACTCGAACAGCCAATTCGTGCTTCAAATTTCCCCTTCCCACGTATTGGTAGTTGACGTCACCCGCTCCAATTCAAGGTCACGTTGGGCATAGTGATCCTCCGTCAATCGCCGTTCACTTTATTGGAATATGTCGTGTAGTTTAGAAATTATAGGCGCGACGAAACTAACCTGAAAATGTGTCTGTCGACTTCCTCGAATGGCACCCTAGTACTGGATCGAATTTACAGACGTATTCGGGTCAAAAATATGAGGAGTCAAAGAAGATATACAACCTCGCTTTACATAATAAATATTATATTACATATCAGTTAGTGCTTATATTCTTTTATGCTCGACCATGCCGAAATGTAGCAATTATACACCTGGTAGCAGCCCTTTAATGCACCTCATTAAAGTACACCTATTAATTATAATTCAGTTGTTCAGCCAATGAAAAATCACCTTTTTACTGATTGTACCATTATAAAACCGCAAGCATCGATTATTCTCGGATGTGCAATCAAAAGACAATTAGCGAAAAGTCACGGAGGCTGGAAATTCAATACTGTCGCATAAGGTTATGTTCTGTTACTGTAATAATTAGCGTTAATTGTAAATAATATTAAAATAAATTCAATTTGCCATCTCGTTTTTCAATTCTAAATCAATTTCCAGGTTATATCAACCTTAATCTTCATGTTATTCTCTAGATTATATCAAGGTCAATGACATTCGTGTTTTGGAAAAAATCAATACTTTCGCGTCTGCGCACATCTCACAATTCAGGTCAGTTCCACTCCTCACTTACATAACCCTAACATGAATACTTCTGAATAATTTCAAGTTAGAAATATGGTCGAGCATGAAAAGTCGTATGGAACTTGCCTATAATGGTAATTAAGACGCTCGTATGAAAATTATGAAACTCGCTTGCGCTCGTTTCATAAACAAACATACTCGCGTCTTAATTACTACCATTATGGGTGCGTTGCATAATGTACTAAAGTGCATCTGATATGAGCATCATATTATGACGTTGCAGCATGGATTTCCAATATTGGGAGAGGATGAATGATTTATGTACAGACTTAGGATCTATTCCGATTTAGTTTAAACAACGTTAAAATGTTATCCAAGTAACTCTTTCTCTAAGCAGTAATGATTTAAGTGCTCTTCTTGCCTTCAATAATATCGAACTACTGCCAAAGTTGGTTGGATGGCTTCCAATGCCTTTAGGTACGAACAAATCCAGACCGTTGTGGACTCTGATAGGTTAGAATTTTATTTCTGCGATGAGGCACCTAGGAGGAGTTCATTATCCTTGATGGCACAATAGGTGATGGCTGTATAGGTTCCCTCGTTACCCTTTCTCTACCTTCCCTGACAACGGGACCAACATATAGCTCCAAAACTTTGGATATTTTAACATCTAGCACACGATACAAGTGCTCAAAGTACACAATAACGTGTCTTTCATTCATGTAGCATTTCACTTAAAGCTGCTCCGGCTGTATCCAATGTATTGCAACACCTCTCGAAGGAAAGAAACGATTTCCGAAGCCATAATACTAGATGAAATGGATATCCCTTGATCCGGAAAGTTAATATAAGCTGCAACTATTATAGCCCGGGTCTTCCTTCTTTATAAGCTAAGGGTGAAACTGACCTTATCCACCTATTACTACATATGCTAGTAGATTATAGTGACTTTTAAGTTGTCTGGTTGAATTTTCTTTTACCAAATTTGTTTCGAATTTCGGTACTGACAAATGACACAACTGACAGTAAATTTTTGTTTTGTTGTCAGCATCGTTTGCCTTTGAAGAAGTTGTCAGCGTTCATGAAGTCAAAGTTACTAGCCAGTATTTTTTTTAAATATAACTGTTCATAGTAATAATAATAATAATAATAATAATAATAATAATAATAATAATAATAATAATAAAGATAATTAGCAAAAACGACGATTAATGATTAATAAACAGCTTGGCCTATTTTTTAAAGCGGTGTTCGTTTTTCGAAGTTAGTACTAATCATTTCATGTAATTAAACAAAATAAATATTTAGATTAAGCCACATGAATCGTAAACTGTTTAGTCAAACCAGTTAATTTCATATTGTCAGACAAAATACAATATAATATTAGATCAATCAATCAATCAATCAATATTATTTTATTTGGCAATCTGATTCATTACCTCTGATTGAAGTTCTGGCCGATATGTACAGTAATGGCAAAAAAACCGGGCCGACCCTTGTAGTTGATTTCAGAGCCTTGTTCACTCCAGAGCACGATAGACTGGTAACTAAGACTTTCGTGGTTCGAATCCTGCCAGGAAGGACACTTTTTTGTTCCTTATTCAAATTTACTCCCAATACTTTTCGACTGCAGCGATATTTTAATACTTAATTAACTTATTATTCCCAGAACATGAATTTTACCAGCAATCCAAAAGTATTGGGAATAAATTTGAATAAGGAACACAAAAGGTTCCTTTCCAGGCAGGATTCGAACCACGAATGTCTTGTCTATCGTGCTCTGGAGTGAACAAGGCTCTGAAATCAGCTATAAGGGTCGGTCCGGTTTTTTTTTTTTTTGCCACACTGTACATCTAATCAGGTAGTAAGGCCTACATCTCACTTGACGATAGATGCCAGAGGAAGAACAAATTGTTTGTATACATCTGAAGTCTGATTACGTGATTAGTGTAATATGTACTAGTCAGCGATGTAGGCAGTGAAGGAGCAAAGACACTGACCAATCTAGCCCATTATCTCCTGGCTTAGTTGCCTCATGAGCGATGCTTTATTGGTGTTACTTATGAGGTTCAGACCTGTCTTCGGACAGTTGACTATGATACATATTACAATTTGCAATTATACACAGAATAACATAGATACATACAGGTCATACAATGTAGACCTACATAATACAACATATTCTCGCTAATCCGGCCTCTCAAATATCCGGCCTCTCAAATATCCGGCCTCCTTGTACTGTATTTCCTATCACTTCTACTGTAATAGTTTCCTGGGAAATTTTCACCGGATCATGTGTTATACTGTAGACCCTATTACCCTACTTATAGGCCTACACGCAGACTGTAGTCTATATAGGATACTTATTCTATATATGCGCCAGCCAGATGTAGAATGTTCTACTTTCAATTCAGAAGTGCAAGTGGAGTGGTTGGTGCTGCTTATAACATTAAATTTAATGACATTTTAGCACCCTTGCTAATCCGGTACCCCTCTGTGCAAGGAATGGCTGTATTAGCAAGAGTCTACTAGGCCTATATATACATATATGTATATATCTTATGCACAATATGACTACACGGTTCAGAAAAACAAATGTCCCATTCATTCAATTAATTTATTCATAGTTTTTTGCCCAAGAGCAAGTATTTCACTGCAAACCCAGCATTCTCCAATATCTCCTATTTTCTACCTTTCTCTTAGTCTCCGCAAATGATCAATTTATCTTAATGTCGTCTATCATCTAATAGGCCTGTCTTCTTCTGCACCGAAATTTTTCTCCTGTTCACCATTCCTTCCAGTGCATCTTTCAGTTGGCAGTTTCTTCTTAGCCAGTGATCCAACCAATTTCTTCTATTCTTCCTGATCAGTTTAAGTAGTATTCTTTCTTCATCCACAATAACATAAATTTCATGTAATACGGTACGCAAAAAAAAAAAAAAATTGTTTCAGTACAATTACTGCGATTCACATTACTAAAATTGTTTGATTCTTAGAATTAGATGTAACTAAACTTGTTTTAATTTTGTTGTGATTATTATTATTATTATTATTATTATTATTATTATCTATATATAGTTCAGTATTTCTGCCATTTTAATATTTTATGTTGTTCTTATACTGGTTGAGTGGGAGAGAAAGCTTTATGGCCTTGACTCTGCTAGTAGAAATAAACCTACTAAATAAATAAATAAATACTGTAATTGAGATTCCGATGATGATGATGATGATGATGATGATGATGATGATGACGACGACGACGACGACGACGACGGGATTTGGTGACAGAAGACGTATACAACAAGAAGTATGCACATATTTTAACGAAATTTATCAAAATAAGCTACTTGTTTCTCAGTGAACTGTATGCAGAACAGAAGCGAAATTCAGAGAGCACGGACATGTATTGCCACCACAGGGATGTTACAGATCAAACACAAGATAAGGGTGAAACTGTCAATCCAATGGAATATATATATAATAGAACCTGGAACCGTTTAGTTAGGAAGCGAACTCTCTAACCACTGAGCCATAGCGGCGAACGCAGCATCACGACAGTTCTTCTTTATAGTTACTTAGGATAATGAGTCAAGTAATAGTACATTATGCAACGAGCCTATAATGATAGTAATTAAGACGCGAGTATGTTTGTTTATGAAACGAGCGCAAGCGACTTTTTATGCTCGACCATATTTCTAACTTGAAATTATTCATAAGTATTCATGTTATTCTTACGTGACTGGGGAGCGAACTGACCTTGTGCAATCTCGTAAATTGTGAGATGTGCGCAGACGCGAAAGTATTGATTTTTTCCGGGCAACGAATGTTGACGACATTGATATAATCTAGAGAGTAAGATAAACGTTAAACTTGATATAACCTTGAAATTGAATTCGACATTGAAAAACCAGATGACAAATTGAATTTATTTGAATATTATTTACAATTAAAGCTAATTATTATAGTAACAGAACATAACCATCTGCGACAGTATTGGATTTCCAGCCTGCGTAACGTTTTGCTAGTTATCTTTCGATTGCATATCCGAGAATAATCGAAAACCTGAACTTTAATGAATAGGTGTACTTTAATGACATGCATTAAAGGACTGCTACCAGGTGTATAATTACTACATTTCGGCATGGTCGAGCATAAACATTATTAAAATCCTGATCTTATTGACGAATACCCATAGAGTGTGTCTCTGGTGTCACTTGTCTCATACGGTGAAAGCGTCTCTAGTATAAAGTGTAAACGCGCCTTCTTATCTGTGATGGTTCGATATTTAATTGGACGTCTGAACTGACCGCAGCCCGGAACCTGGGCCATTAGTTTCCGTCCGTTTTGAAGAAAGGAGATGGTGAGAGGGACGAGCAGGCTGCAGTGAAAGACAGAGATGTGGCGTCTTGAGAATCACAAGTGCGGCTTCAAGTTGCCCGAAGGACCATTAGAACAATGTCTCTTCTTTACTCAAAGCAGTCAGAGGATAAGTGGTCTATGTCTAATATTAGGTAGGGAAAGGTTGCCATCAATGGACCACCTAACGATTTCTTATTATATCTGACAATTTATTTATTTAACTAGCTAGCTAGCGAGTACAAATTAAAATTATAAAACAAAAATGTTTCTAGCCACTACTGTAAGAGCCAGGTCGTGTACGGTGTGGTCTTAGTCAATAATATAACATAAAATTTACAAAGACTTACTTACTTACTTACTTACTTACTTACTGGCTTTTAAGGAACCCGGAGGTTCATTGCCGCCCTCACATAAGCCCGCCATTGGTCCCTATCCTGAGCAAGATTAATCCAGTCTCTACCATCATATCCCACCTCCCTCAAATCCATTTTAATATTATCCTCCCATCTACGTCTCGGCCTCCCCAAAGGTCTTTTCCCCTCTGGCCTCCCAACTAACACTCTATATGCATTTCTGGATTCGCCCATACGTGCTACATGCCCTGCCCATCTCAAACGTCTCGATTTAATGTTCCTAATTATGTCAGATGAAGAATACAATGCGTGCAGCTCTGCGTTGCGTAACTTTCTCCATTTTCCTGTAACTTCATCCCTCTTAGCCCCAAATATTTTCCTAAGAACCTTATTCTGAAAAACCCTCAATCTCTGTTCCTCCCTCAAAGTGAGAGTCCAAGTTTCACAGCCATACAGAACAACCGGTAATATAACTGTTTTATAAATTCTAACTTTCAGATTTTTTGACAGCAGACTAGATGACAAAAGCTTCTCAACCGAATAATAACAGGCATTTCCCATATTTATTTTACGTTTAATTTCCTCCCGAGTGTCATTTATATTTGTTACTGTTGCTCCAAGATATTTGAATTTTTCCACCTCTTCGAAGGATAAATCTCCAACTTTTATAAAATTTACAAAGACAGTTTACTAAATACAGTAAGTAACTTAATTCAAACCAATAAATAAAAAAAAAGAAGAAAGAGAAAAAGAGAGAGAAAACACATTTAATATAAATTGACAATCAGACAGAAGTCAGTGATATTCAATAAAAACATGAATATAGTCGAGAGACATAAAAGGTAAAAAAATATACACATTTCTTAATATTATATATCATGAATAATTTGATAAATTTCTGTTTTAGAAGCTTCAATTTTAAAATATTTCAAATTTGGAAAATTGTTTGTAGTTTTATTATAAAGTCTTTGGCCGAAACTAGCACCATGTTTAAGAGCTGCACTTGTATGACATTTAGGCTCAATTAATGGGAAAGTAGACTTTTGTCTTCTAGTACGAGATTCATGTTGATTAGATTTACGTTTTATTTGATTTCTGTGGTAGTAAGTTAGTAAACTATATTTATAAATTTCTTCAATAGTTAATACTTTAAAATCTGTATGAATTGAATTTGTTGGGTAATCCATATTTTTGGTTAGACAATTTTTTTTTTAATCTTCTGTGTAATAAAATTAATGGATTAAGTAGAGAAGATGCTACTCCACCCCAATTTATTATACCATATTGTATTAATGATTGTACCAAAGCTAAAAATATTATTCTCAATGCCTCCTTAGTGATAAAATTTCGAAGTATTATGAATTTATAAATTGTCTTTCTTATACTTGTACACATGAAACCAATTTGTTTACCCCAACGTAAATGATGGTCTATAATAATTCCTAAATATTTAACTTGTGTGGAAGGTGTTAGATTTGGGCAATTACAATAATTATTTGTTAATTCATTACATGAAATATTATGTATTACTAAGTATTAATGCTAACATATAGCTTCTCTTTTTTGCTGAAACATTTTTAATATAATACTCACTGTGTATTTTGAAACACTATTGACATTGGCTACAGTTAGTTTAAAAGAGCCAGTATCATAGAATCAAGAGTAAATAGATAATAGATGCTGATTGGAGTAAGTGATCTGTTTCTGTTTGTAGGATATTCAAGTCTGGTTTAAATTTCATGTAAAATTTTGAGGCCTACTTGTTTTGAAAATCTATATTGTCACAAACTGAGTATCATGCATAGTATATAAATCATCATTCCTAGATAGATACCTTGCCACGTTGAGATCCCGCATTTTCCAAATATTGAATATATAATAGATCAGTATCAAAATAAGCAGCCGATATGATAATCAGTTCACTTTTGAAGATTATCTTACCTACATTAGCATTCCAAAGTGTCTTTTAAATGTTATTTTATCAGTCATTCACGAAACAAAATATTATTTTCACAACTTCTGTTTGAACACCTGTCGTGTCATCTGACATATTTAACTATCTGTCAAATGAGTTAACTGCTTAAAATCCTACATTTAAAGTTAACAAACACATAACAATCTGTTAAGCCTAACTAGTGTTGAAGACATGAAAAAATTATATTTAACAAACTGTTTAGAGTTTAACATTCGTTAAATATTCTAATGGCCAGTTTTTCCAAGTATTGTTAGAAAATTTAACGGCTGTTAAACTCTAAACAGTTTGTTAATTAATAAAATTGTATGTTTTCAACACCAGTTTGGTTTAACAGATTGTTAATAGTTCGTTAATTTTAAATGTAGGATTTCCGCCAGTTAACTCGTTTAACAGTTAGTTAAATATGGCCGGTGTCTCCACAGCTCTTCGAACAGAAGTTTCGAAATTAATATTTTGTGTCTCTCTGTAGGAAATGTTTAGCATATGACTGGTAATATAACATTTAAAAAATACTTTTAACTGTTTAAATACATCAGTGTTATTTTATTTCTTTCGTATTTCGTATCCATAATAGCAATGAGGAAATATAACCTTACTTTATAATTATTATTCAGCACGTCACCTACAACTTTCATTTGTCAACTGTTTCTTTATGGAGCGTGGCCTATTATAACAGGTTGTCATTTAATGCAAGTTTCATGACTCACTCTATAATATAGAATTTAAAGATTAATTTTAGCCGACCAAAAATTGTCTTACATGTGTAGAATCATTACCAACTGCTGTTGAGTAGTTAAAATAGTGCTAACAGACGTTATAGTTAAGTGTTAGTTACCTTAAACAAAATTATGTTGAAAAAATGGAAAATACATTACCAAAGCGTTAAAAATAAATAGACTGTTAATTTAACATTCGTTAAGCAAAATTAAACATTACTTGGACAAACTGGCCATATGAATACTTGAAGAAACCGGCCATAAATGAATCCTCTAGATTGAAAAGTCCCTAAAGACCATTTTGTTCATAATTGAGTTATGCCCACATATTGCTTGCTAAAAATAAATTCTAATGATTTATATAGTTTGAATTCAAGAAGTCACTAAATTTTAAGAAAAAAAGTTTGTTAAAAGTCACTGTTAGGTTGAAAATTCCCTCTATTTTCGATAATTTTCTGTAAAAATCCATTAATTTGTGAAAGTGGACATAGAGGATTTTGAAACTATAGGATTTATAATGTTTGTTATTTGAAGACGACAGATAGTACTCGTTTACTAGTTGTACAGTCACTTCCTTGTCCCACTTCACTTTTCCGAATACGATGTTTGATTTATCATTTCCCGATCACTAAAATGAAAACTTCCGAATTGGATATGGAAAAATTTGTAATAATTTCCGGTACATATTTTAAATATTTTAAGTAGACATTAACAGATAGTTTATTTAGCAGAACGAACTTATTTTCAAGTTGCTTCATGTGACAGTTTTACGCCGAAGGTGGAGATTCGGTGTACCGCGGGGGAGACACTGAATTGGAGTGAAATGTCCGTTTGTTCAGCCGTTAACTGATGCTAAATTGGGAGGAGGGCGCACAGGGAGGCCCCGGCGGCGTTAGTTCCTCATGGATCTCACGAACTCACTGGTCATTCCGAACATACAGAAATCAGCGCGTAATCAACGTGTTTATTGCGTCGCAATGACACAAAGCGCCCACATTTCAATCTCTGCGACTGTGAATCCTTTCAGCGAAAAGGCAAGGAAATGTAATTACTAATGAGGAATTCAGTGACGTTAAGCGACTATCGTACTCAAGGGGAAGATTCTGAAATAGCACTTCAACAAATTGAAAACCTTTCCTAAGGGCCAGGATCTATATAAAATAACAGAATTGGGTCAAATATAACAATTATTTAAATACAAAAATCGCTTCATTTGTATAAATATCATTGAAGAAAACTGTGCCATTTTATGGCAACAAACAGCTGATCTGTTATTATCAGTGGAACTGAGTTTTGAAATTTTTAAAGTTTTTTATTAATTTCTTTCAAATTCGGTGGGTTTGTTGTGTTTGTACGTTTAAATAACAGTAAGTTTACACAAATTTCACCAAAGTTTCATTAATTAGTTCTTTAAGTATTAATTTCCACGTATTTTAATGATATTAAATGATGCGTACCAGAAAACGTTAAAAACAAAAAAATTCTTAACAAAACTCCTCTTTGCTGATGATCAAGTCATATTATCTAGTAACGAGGATACGTTACAAAGGATATGAATTTAACTATTTCGAAAGAAAAAAAAACAAAAGCAATGGCATTTATGGGCAAAAGGATGGTGAGATCAAAGGTAGTAGTGGAAGACTATATCATAGAACAAGTTAATACAGGGACATCATTTTATTTTTACTAACATTTTTAATATCAACCTGGCTATACCTTTCTATTAACGATTGAAACAGGAAACACCGTTTGCTACCCTTTCCACGACGGAGTTCGATGATACTGGCGTAAAATACAAATCACTTTACTAGATATAGGAGGGAAGAAAAGTGGTTCATCCATTTACGTAAACTAGGAAATATCGCAATTTTGAGTTTGATAATTTTCATTAGGTTTTTGTTTAATCAAAATACAGTACTGTATTAACACTTAGTGTTTTACTCACGAACTGAGCTGTCCATTCGGAAATATTAATTATGCAGTGTATATTGTACTGTTACAGCACATTAGCGTACTATATAGAGAATGAAGTTAAATTGAAAAATAATTATAATATGGATATTTAAACACATTTTAGAAAATGATGGCCGTTCATTTCGATACAGGCTTCAGTTCTTTTGTGCATATTATCGCACTATAGATTATTGTACCTAATTCCAATTACCAGTTTCGTCCTTCGTACGAGTAACTCATGTTGAAATAATTCTGTACCTACTCTGTAAAAGAGTATCTTACGTACTGTAAATTCAATCTCCACTCCTGCCCGATCCGAAAAGATAAAATCACTCAGAAATGCTATCTACTGTCCGTTCAAGTGGTTTTGTCGCAGGGTTGTAGAAAGGGGGGGGGGAAATCACGTGACAGTTAATTACTTAACGAGGCCCTTTTATTTAAGTTATTTTAAACACTTGAATAATATTACGTAGACGTCCAATTCCTAACAGAAATTAATGTTTTCAGAAAAGAGCTAAGATAGCCCAGCTATTAGACTTTACAAAGGGGCGAACAGAAGCAGGTGGGGGAAACCGGGATGCGACATAGGGAAACGGACGACAGTACCCGTACGAAAATATGATTCAATATTGAAAGCTCTTTCGTCACTGGAAAACGCGAACATATTTCTGAAACGTACTATACTCAGTAACTCAGTACTGCTTACGCGCCCTCGGCTCTGTGTCGTGAACGGTTGGAAGTTTACTAGTGGAAGGGGTGGGAGTGAAGTACGTTTCAAAACTCAGGTACAATAAAAATTGAAATAAAAATAAAATGATGTCCCTGTACTTTTAACTTCCTTGGCTGCCATCTATCATATAGGCCTACTCATGAAAAAGTTAGTGATTATAAAATTTCCAAATTTAATAATATATGTGGGACCATTAGAAGAACACTCCGAAATAAAACAAGGAAAGATACACAGATTAAACTATATAAAGTCATGGCAATACCAACGGGCTTATATGCGAGTGAAACTTGGACCTTAAAAGAGAAAGATAGAAGTCGACTATAAGCAGCTGAAATGCGATTTCTTCGATGTGTAGCAGGAGTAGCTCGATTGGATCACATCAATAATGAGGAAATAAGAAACAATCTAAAAGTTAACAGCCTGTTAGAAACTGTAGATGAGTATAAACAGAAATGGTGGGAACACGTACAACGCATGAGCCAAGATAGGATCCCGAAAATAATCGCTATGTACCCACTGGAAAAAGAAGTATCGGCCGACCGGCAAAAAGGTGGATACAAGAAATAAAGGAGCCGCAACGGGCTTAAAGCCTACAACTTGAAGCAGAAGAAGAAGAAATTATGCGTAAATTCAAAACATCCCTGACAGCTTCAGAATTGTTTTTGCTTTTAAAAATCATCTGTGAAGAACTAAAAAAACATTTCATGGCCCTTATATTGGCAAAACTTGAATGAATGAATGAGTGGGGGGAAGTGGGAGGAGAAACTTTAAAGGTACGTGAAAACACGTCCTTTTTGCAAGGGGGGAGTTAGGGCTGTGAAAAACTGAATATGTGAGCTCCAAGCCTCTTGGCCACTTGTCTCACTTCGGGTTTCGCCGCCCCAGTGAAGGAGCGCTAGAAATTTCTAGTGGGTAAGCCGAAAATGGACGTAACTGATTAGCTACAACATACGGGGGGGGAGAAGGGGCAGAAGTACAGCGACCTGATCCGGAGGAGAGACGCGATGGAGGAGAAGTCTAGGCACGAAACGGTGATAGCCAGTTTGGCTGTTTGAAGATTCGAACGCGTAGGGATTAATCTTACAATAGCCAATTGGCGCTTTGATGATTTTTCTCAGATCAGGAGACCAGCCAATTGGCTCCTTGATGACTCCAGTGATCTGTATAAGGGGACGATTGAACCTTGCCAGGGCCCGAGTTCGATGTGAACAATCATTAATCTTGAGCCGTCACCAATGTCTGGGGAAGTGAATGCAGGTCCGTGGCCCATTTCTTTTAGGGCTCATCCCGACATTTGTCTTAACGCCTTAGGAAAACCACGGAAAAACCTTAGGCAGGATGAGATGTCTCAATTTTAGAGACTAGCCAGTTGGCTCTTAGGTAAAATGACTTGATTCGATGGATGTAGACTAGCCAATTGGCTCTATTACAACTCCATCGATCAGCAAAACGGACTTATTGGGGACGATATGTTAGCTCAAGTTATTTAACCATCATAACGGTATTAGCCAATTGGCTTTTTGATGGTTTCTGTCAGATCCGGAGACTAGTCAATTGACTCTTCACTCCGTAGACCTGTAAGAGGGATAGAATGGATTCGTCACTCGCCGGACGGTGATGCCTTGGAAATCCAGGTCGCCCTGGATGTCCTCCTCTGTGGTATGAATGTCGACTCCTCTCAGTACAAAACGAAGAGGCTTCTCATTTTTGGGGCGAAGCAGGTTAAACGCTACTCGCCGATCTGTCAGGAACCTGCAGAGATTTGCGTAGTCCCTGTCGCAGATGGTTTTCACAGCCGTCCCGCCACGCGTCCGGTATGAGCACATTCCTAGCGGTTCGTACTCCGCTTTGAACTCAAGGTTCAATCGGCCTAATGAACCTGTAAAGGCCGGGGTAATAATGACTGGGGGAATCATTTCTCACACTAGTTTATTAAACCTTGTCGGACTGTAAAGAAAACAACTATTGCAATGTCCATGGCCCTTCGCAACATCCGTCACCATGCTGTCCGTTCTATGCTGGCCGAGGCACTGAAGGAAGTAGGGTTTACAGTCCATCAAGAGGTGCAGGGACTACCCACATAAGGAAGTGTTCGGCGAATTGATATCATTGCCATTAAGAACAACTCGGCATACATTCTCGATCCCACCATCAGATTTGAGACACAGGCAGATCAACCGCATAAGGTAGCCAGTGAAAAGAAACGCATCTATGAACCAACAATCCCGTTCTATAAAGATAAATATAGCCTGTCCCACATTGATGCAATAGGTCTGATGGTGGGAGCACGAGGTACCATACCCTCCTTCTTTGCCAACAAATGTAAAAACCTAGGGCTCACACACAGCATTGTGAAGGAAATAGCCATTAGTGCCCTCAAAGGATCGGTTCAGATATTGAGAAATCACTTGTATGGAAGTGATCATGGACATTCCAAGTTATCTTAACCGATGGCTATTGATTGGTTTAGAAAACAATGCCAATAAATCCGTACTATTATTTTTCTCGCGGTATATGTCATTCAAATCATTCTAACTTATCTGATGATACTACAATCCCTTTCTTAACTGTAAATGAGCACAAACGCTACTTAGGTGTAAATTTTTCTGACGTTTTGTATATTCGATTCCCGAACCGTTTCAAATGTATATCATTTTACCTTTTAGGTGTGTTTCCAAATTATATGTAATACGTGTTGTCAAATCCCGGCAACCTTTTCATAAGGGAAGTTTAATTTATTATTATTATTATTGTACAATATTATAGTATTGTGAAATATTAATTTTCCTACCAATTTCTTTTCTATTGTTCTATTAAAATTATAGCATATAGCCTATTAACCTGTTGTATCCTATAGGATACTTTGTCAATTTAAGAGTTAAAAAAAACTGCGCATGGATTTTTAGATTTGAGAATTGGTTCATGAGATAAAAATTTTCTTACAAATCATGATTTTTGCTTGATAATTTTCTTTATGCTCGACCATGCCGAAATGTAGTAATTATACACCTGGTAGCAGCCCTTTAATGGACCTCATTAAAATACACCTATTCATTAAAGTTCAGGTGTTCCACCTATCAGAAAATACCATTGTAGCAACATGAAAGCGCAAGTATCGATTATTCTCGGATATGCAATCGACAGACAACAATAAATCAATAAATCAATTATATTTGAAATAAAGTCAGTTCTGTTACTATAATAATTATCGTTAATTGTAAATAATATTCAAATAAATTCAATTTGTCATCTCGTTTTTCAATGTCAAGGTCAATGTCAACATTTGTTTCTCGGAATAAATCAATACTTTCGCGTCTGCGCACATCTCACAATTTACGAGGTATTGCACAAGGTCAGTTCCGCTCCTCAGTCAGATAAGAATAACATGAATACTTTTAAATAATTTCAAGTTAGAAATATGGTCTAGCATTAAAAGTAGTATGAAACTTGACTATAATGGTAATTAAGATGCTCGTATGAAAATTATGAAATTCGCTTGCGCTCGTTTCATGAACATGCTCGCGTCTTAATTAGTACCATTATAGGCTCGTTGCATAATGTACTGTTAATTTTTAGAAGTTAAAAATTCATATCATGAAAATTTTTCAGTGAGGAACTGATTTCATGGACAGCTTTGTATATTGCAATATGCTGAGTATTCTTGCAAACTTTCATGTAAATCGTTGCAAATGGAAGCCGCTAGGAACTTTATTGTTGACCAAAAGCGTAGTTTTGAGAAACCGCAATTTTTGGTGCGTGTGGCAATTTAAAAATGGTCAACCAGTTCTTTAAAAGTAGTAGGCGGGGGCTAAAATGTAGGAGAGAATGTTAAACGTACAAGGTAATTATGTATGTAAAAATCAAAAATATTTATTTTATACTATTTTGGCCAATAATTCAGTCCTAGTGTCCCTTAAGTGGTCATGCGCGCCCTTGGAACATTTAACTGCAGGAAGTTCTTATTTCTGCAGAACAAAATTTTCTACATTTTTCAGTCTTCAAAATGTAATAACTCTGGCACTATTGAAGATATTCACTTGAAATTTGCATGATAGCCTATGTGTAACGTAACTTAGTGAACAGTTCTAAATGAGGAATTCTTGTATTTAATTTCAAAAAGGAGTTCGATGTTAAAGTGATATTTGATCATTAAAAAAAAAAAATTCTCAATTGTTTTAAAAAATTCTTCACTTACATTTGTTACTCGGTTCATAAGTTGTCATTTGAGCCCTAGAACATGCATTTGTGTGAAATGATGATGAAGTTAACTCGTTTTATATCAACACATGAAAGGAATTTAACAGGGAAGAGTTCGTTTAATTAAATACATTTTCGTCAAAATGATTTATCAAGATTTTAACAAAAGCAAATATCTTAGAAAGCATTCTGAAATGTTCAGATAATCAATATAATATGATATAATATAATATAATATAATATTATTTTATTATATTATATTATACCAAAAGCAAATATTATTACATATAATAATTTGTTGATGTTTTTGTTTAAATATTGGTAAGTATTAGAGGTCTGCATCGGACGTTTTCGCTCGAGCGCCAAGTAGTTCATAGCATAATCCGATAGGTAGCGCACATGCATGATGAGTAAAATTGTCACGAGCGATAAATCCTCGAACGGTATGAGCCGAGCGTTAGACATTCGTTCTTGTTACAGTGATGAACTGTGTAGTAACATCATAGGTGTTTATCATTTCAAAACTTTCCAGTGTTTAACTAACCTCTCCATAGTACAACTGCAAAACTTACTTTAAAATGTAATATAAATGTTGTAGGTAAATGTTTTTTTTTCCCCCACACAGGAGTGATTTTGTTTTTGCCACATCCGATAGATGTTATTGGATGTGAATGTAATTATTATAAACGGATAACACAATCATGATAATGCAAGAACTGTATCAAGTTTTCTAGTAGTAATAATAATAATAATAAAAATAATAATAATAATAATAATCAGGTTAAATAAAACCATAATAATAATAATAACAATAATAATAATAATAATAATAATAATAATGATAATAATAATAATAATCTCTGATTATTAGTGTACCAATCTTTGCGTCTGTAACAGTTGTGCAGCATGATTATTCGTTTTATTATATTTTCTGTGACGTTATCTCTGTACTAATATTGTTATTAATCTACTGCTATATCAATAATATTTTGTAAAACGTTTCTACATTGTCGCGGAACACTATGTATGGACCTATCATATTATATATGTGGTAAATCAAATATTGAATAATTATTAATTAGCAATAATAACTGTATGTCGAAGTTTTTCATACTATTTTATTTATAACTTCATGTTCCTATTTTGGTACGTTCCATTGACTGTTCCATTAAACGTTTGTCATAAACGCAAAAAATAAAGCCTTACTTTTACCATGTGAGCAAAACATATGTGTATCTTATCTGTCGCCTTCCATACAAGATAAGACATGTCGGCGAGATGACCTTGTACTGTGCTTCTATTTATTACGAGCGTATCACGACCGATCTTATCTCACTCGAGGGTGCGACACTCGACCGAGTTCAAGCGAGCGATTTAACTCCAATGCAGCACTCTGGTAAGTAATTTAGACGGAAATATATTTAGTTAAAACTATTATCATACTTGACTTATCGGAATGCTAACACAATGTTCTTTAAGATATTCGAGAAAATACCGTATACATTCGTAATTCTTTTGTTATGTTCGAATCTTGAAATATTTATGTTACGAGAATTGTTACTCTTATTGAGTCGATCGAGAGAACAGAACAGATTTTGTTGTTATATTATTATTACTAGCCGTAGCCGTACCCGTGCGCTCCGCTGCACCCGTTAGAAATAAATATAAAGTAATCATATAATTAAAATAGGACATTTGATCCAGGGAACATTAGTGTTTGATATAAGGATAAATCGTTTATTATGTTACTTAATTTAAATTGCATTTGCATAATTAAAATGCGATCATTTTGATCCAGAGACCACTCATTTGGTCATAAAAATTATTTTAGGAAATACAGGAAACGAATGTACAGAATAGACTATCAAGTTTTCTGTGCATAAGAAGCTATTTTAATCTTACCTGTCCTCGATTCACTCAGACGTTACTGTAATAACATTATAGCATTATGTCCATCTAGAGAAACTACACTTTCCAATGGTGAATTAATAATTAATTATGTAAATCGGTTAATTTAGCTTCCAATATTACTTCATACAAACACAGAAACATTATCTGCAGGCTATCTTTCATAGCTTTCGATTGTTGCTGTCCAAGGTCCCTTATAGACGAAGTCATTTGTTTTTTAATTAATTATACGGCCTTAGATGGTAGTTATTTTAATTTTGAAACTCATTTATCTCATTAAATATCAGTCCTATCAAAATTTTTGAAGGAATAACACTTATCAGAAATTATTTTTAAAGAAACTTTTGTTATGTAACATATTTCACAAAAATCAATAATAAGCGAGCTATTTGGATTTATTTAATTCAGGCCCCCTTATAACCCCCCTTTCAAATAATGTATTTTGAATGCCATATAGCCTAAAATCTAAGTTACAACGAACTTAATTTATATTCCAATTTTCATCGAAATCCGTTCAGCCATTATCGCGTGAAAAGGTAACAAACTTACAGACAGACATACAAACAAAAATTTCAAAAAGCGATTTTCGGTTTCAGGATGGTTAATTATACATGTTAACACCAATTATTTTTGGAAAATCGAAAATTACCAGAAAAATTTCGGCTACAGATTTACTATTAGTATAGATTATTATTATTATTATTATTATGATTATTATTATTATTATTACTACTACTACTACTATTATTATTATTATTATCATTATTATTACTACTACTACTATTATTATTATTATTATTATTATTACTACTACTACTATTATTATTATTATTATTATTATTATTATTATTATTATTATTATTATTATTACAGAACCAAATTTTAATTCCATTTGCTCTGATATTGAAGACTGAAGTACATTTCACTAGTACATCATGGCTCTACAAAACCGCTACAAAAATCCTATTAATTCTATGCACTCAGCCGACAAAGTTGGGCGTGTCTATCTATCTGAATATTTCTGCCACTACACCTCACGGATGACTGCACACGAAAAGCGTCAACACAATGTAGAATTAGAATTGTCTGCCCTTCATATTCAAGTGGGCGATTAGCATAAGTGGGCGCCGACGTGTGCCGCTCTTGCTCGCGGGGGCCCGGCGCTCATATATGTGCGGTGTCCCGTTACACAAGGCAAGTGGGGGGGAAACGTATTTTGATTTCTCGGTGATCGCAGAGGGTTTGTAGAGGGAAATTGGCCTCTTGAATGTATGGGGTGTGGTCTCATTGCTTCGCCATTGTGTGAACTAGTTAAGTACGGATTGAGGGGCTGTCAAGTGCGAAGTACTTTGCAAGAGCAGATTATGGTCATGCTAGAGTGCGCTGCTGACTCCCACGTAGGTCATGTATTAGTTCAGTCAGTATAGGTCATTTCTGGTCGAGTTTTTGACTCTAAGAATTCCGTAGTATAGCCGTTTTATCTCTCTGCCTCCAAAGACCGTTGCTCTTCTCGGAATTCGCGAAAAGAGAGTCTCAATAACACTTATGTTGCATTCCTATATTAAAACTAAGCACATTGGCTTCACTTTCTTACAGAAATCAGTTTATCGGATTGTTTGACATCAAATTTCCTTGTTTTTTCCTGGACTAAAAGATGGTCGGAGCATGATACCGGTCACATATCTCATTCTATAGGCCTACAATAATACGGATATTAAGGTCATGAGCAATCAGTGAGATATTGCCCAGTTAAGCTGCTGTTCTGTCTCTGTCTTTTCTCTAGTGTAACAGCTAACACGCGCATGTGTACTTACTTACTTACAAATGGCTTTAAAGGAACCCGGAGGTTCACTGCCACCCTCACAAAAGCCTGCCATCGGTCCCTATCCTGTGCAAGATTAATCCAGTCTCTATCATCATATCTCACCTCCCTCAAATCCATTTTAATATTATTCTCCCATCTACGTCTCGGCCTCCCAAAAGGTCTTTTTCTCTCCGGTCTTCCAACTAACACTGTATATGCATTTCTGGATTCACCCATACGTGCTACATGCCCTGCCCATCTCAAACGTCTGGATTTAATGTTCCTAATTACGTCACGTGAAGAATACAGTGCGTGCAGTTCTGCGTTGTGTAACTTTCTCCATTCTCCTGTAACTTCATCCCTCTTAGCCCCAAATATTTTCCTAAGAAATTTATTCTCAAACACCCTTAATCTCTATTCCTCTCTCAAAGTGAGAGTCAAGTTTCACAACCGTACAGAACAACCGGTAATACGAGTATAACTGTTTTATAAATTCTAACTTTCAGATTTTTTGACAGCAGACTAGATGACAAAAGCTCCTCAACCGAATAATAACACGCATTTCCCATATTTATTCTGCGTTTAATTTCCTCCCGAGTGTCATTTATGTTTGTTACTGTTGCTCCAAGATAGGCCTATTTGAATTTTTCAACCTCTTCGAAGGATAAATCTCCAGTTTTTATATTTCCATTTCGTACAATATTCTGGTCACGAGACATAATCATATACTTTGTCTTTTCGGGATTTACTTCCAAACCTATCGCTTTACTTGCTTCAAGTAAAATTCTCGTGTTTTTCCTAATCTTTTGTGAATTTTCTACTAACATATTCACGTCATCCGCATGGACAAGAAGCTGATGTAACCCGTTCAATTCCAAATCCTGACTGTTGTGTATGTGTACGTTTTAAAAGTAAGTCAGTTCTTAAGAGGAAATGATTAATGTGCTCTTTATTCTTTAAAAATATGTAATTCCTGTCGCTTCTCTTATGGAGGTTAGGTCTATACAAGCTCGATTAATTAAAATTGTCTCAGTCAAATGTACAGCAGAGTCCGTATAGGCCAGTTTCTGACAGATGCTTTTCCAATTCACTGCGGGCTAAAGCAGGGAGATGCACTATCACCTTTACTTTTTAACTTTGCTCTAGAGCAGCGGTCGTCAGCAAAGAGCACGCTCGGGCTAGCGTATCTTACCCGCGGATAAGAGACTGCACTATGGTGAACCGTAGCTGCTGGCAGGTATGCTCTATCCCTCTCTGCCTGCTGCACGACGGTGCATTAGATGTTGCTCCGAATACCCTTTACCCATTTCAGCGAGTTCTGACGACCACTGCTGTAGAATATGCCATTAGGAAAGTCCAGGAAAACAGAGAGGGTTCGGAATTGAACAGGTTACATCAGATGCTTGTCTATGCGGGTGACGTGAATATACCACAGAAAATCCACAAACTACTAGGGAAAACACGGGAATTTTACTTCAAGAGATAGATTTAGAAGTAAGTCCCGAAAAGACAAATTATATGATTAGGGAAGAGTCGGGTAGTATCGGACAGTGCGTTTCTTTCATCTACACCATATGGTAGTACCTGAATGACATGGTCACGTTTCTCTACGCGACATCACAGAATCGTAACCATGTCAATCAGGTACTATCATCGTGTGGTAGATGAAAGAAACTCACTGTCCGATATTACCCGATGTCCGATACTACCCGACTCTCCCCTATGTCTCGTAACCATAACATAGTACGAAATGGAAATACAAAAATAGGAACCATGTATTCCTACCACGACTTCATCTCAGCTTATCGTTACTACTGCAGTTCATAATGAGGGGAAATTGGAGAGTGTTGGTGATATCATAGGGAGAAACGGACGTACAGCGAGAAAACCATTTGAAACGTCTGCTGTTTCCACCACAAATTCCTCACGGCCTCGCCTGCAATCGAATGCGGGTCTCCTGGATAGAAGATCAGAGCGATACCACTTAAGTCGTAGATTTAGCTGCTCTCCAGTTTGACGAGATTGTTGTAGACATTGTCTGCTATGTACTCCATTAAATGCACTGTATTTAATCCCGGTACATTTTCATCCGTATCATAATTCATTGTTTAAATACCTTCTGTTACTTAAGTGTCATTTGCTGTACTGGCAAGGCATTTATGTAAACCTGGGACAGAACGAGGAAAAGAAAGAATATGCATATTCTCATAGAGATGAGATGGTGGCAAAGGAGATCCGTTTTCGTTGTTAAGATGCAAAACATCCGGTTTACATTTAAGACGAGTGATATTTGCCAGAAGTAGCCATAAAAGCTGTTCATTGAGAATGGTTTGGGCGAAGAATTCCAGTAGATTTCTTTCAAAGAATCCAACTCCTGCAAAACAGATTCTTCTTTAGAATATACATAGAAAACTTTCATCATTTTCCTGTAACTTCATCCCACGTAGCCTTAAATATTTTTCTAAGCACCTTATTCTCAAACATTCTTAACTCCTATTCCTCTCTCAAAGTGAGAGTCCAAGTTTCACAACCATACAGAACAACCGGTAATGTAACTGTTTTATAAACTCTAACTTCCAGTTTTTTTTGACAGCAGACTGGATGACAAAAGCTTCTCAACCGAACAATAGCAGGCATTTGCCATATTTATCCTGCGTTTAATTTCATCTCGAGTGTAATTTATATTTGTTACTGTTGCCCCAAGTTTTTTCTTCATTTTTCCATCTTTTCAAAGGATAAATTTCCAATTATTATATTTCCAGTTCGTACTATGTTCTGGTCGCGAGACATTAATCATAATAATATAATTTTTGTTTCTTTTTTTTCGTGATTTACTTGCAAACCTATCTCATTAGTATAATATAACATAAATGTTTATTTCGTTATTCAGTCTAAATGACTTATCAGTGTTTTAAAAATCATCAATAAAATTTATAAATATAAATATTTATTTAAGTTAAAGATGAACTAATGTGCTAACGTTTTCGCCCCTTGGCATTTTCAGGCACTTAATCAAACAATTTCATGTAATACATAAATTTACACTAAATGAAATGACTGTTGAATATATATATTTAAACAATCTTAAATCCAACGTATTAAAATCATGTGTACAAATTAAGTGATAAACTATAGTTGGATTGATTATTGCTTTGATATGTGTGATATTTGAACTGATTATTATCTCTATTTCAATTTATGACAATAATCAAAACAACCATAGAATATAAAGGTTCAATTGCAGACATTAAAATGGATTGAAATTGTATAAAATTATCTTGTGATAAAAAAAATTGATTACTTTTAAAATGTCTATTTATGTTGCCATTGATCGTATATTTTACCAAATTACTAGTTTGTGTCATTATTGATACTATTACAAATGTGTTAAAATAGTAAAATCATATGGTTTATCCTTAACTTCAATGAATATTTAAATTTATAAATTTTATTGATGATTTTTAAAACACTGATAATCAAGCTGCGGATTTTTAGGCACTAAAAGCGGTTGAAATAGGCAGGAAAAATAGGCATTCAAAATTCTAAAATAGGCATTTAAAAAGGCACTAACAATTTTATAATTCTTAATGGCTAACACGACCATAGCATAGCATTATACACTACTTATTATATGAATGTCATTATGGCAGTGAATAACTAAATATTCGTCCAAATGTTGTAATGAGAATGATGTTTATTGCCTGTAACAATGTTCTTAAATTGGGAGAAACTCCCACTTCACACGAAGTGATGGGGCAATTCTTCAATCAGCTGGGGACGAAACCAGTGGGAACACAGTAATGTCAATGTATTTTCCAATCAATACTTCTGATGACTTTTGCTTTGGCATATCTCCACGGTATACTTCAAGTATCAGAGCAGAAAACTCAACTCCATACTCAATTCACAAACTCACAAAACGGATACACAGTTTATTTAAAACAACTACCCTAGTCAACTAACACAATGATTCTTTCGGCTTTCGAAATACATATCTTCTTATTGGTTGATTTTAAATTATTCGATTTCTCCGCACTCTGGTGGCAGTAAAATGTAACACACAGAATTATCGATAGTTCTATATCACTTCTCTCTGCTAGATACAAAAGAAACAAATTACAAATACAAAAAATATCGGTAAAATAGTCAGTAAAGTCAAGTATAGTATATAATACGGATATTTAGGCAACGTTTAGGCATAAGTAAATAGGCATTTACTAGTGAAATGGGCAATTATAGGCACTATAGAATTCGAATATAATACTCACAATGTCTTAAAATGGATATGTAACATAAAATCTTCCGCCTTCAGGTTAAGGATTAAAATAGGCATATAGGCAGAACAAAATAAACATTTATGTTATATTATATTGTATATTGACTTGTCTAAAATTATTACTACAGAGTGGTTTATATAGAACTGACACATTTCTTTCTTTAATTATTCCGTTGGAAATTCATTCAATGACCCAATTTTAGCACCAAATTAAGCAGAATGTTCTGGAGTTTCGATTCCTTATCACCAGGGAACGGATTTATATGGACTAAAAATATATGAAATATGTAAATATATATGTAGTTATTTTTACCAAAATATGGAATTAAATATGGATTTTTACCAAAATATGGAATTAAATATGGACTTAAAATTATAAAAAAATGACTATGTACGTTAAATATTGGTACATTTTAATCAAACTAAACAAAAAATATAATGGACGTACCTTATCTTCCAATGTAGTTTCAACAAAACACAATTTTTATTGTCTGTTACCATAACAATAGGTTACAAACATTTCTTTCAAGTGCTGAAAAGTGAATCTTCTTCTATTGTCTCTGAGGATAGATTTATACTGACTAAAAGAGCGTTCGACGTCACAAGAAGTAACTGGTACATAATTCAATTTCACAATGTCTGCTGGGGATAAGTCCAAGTTAATCTTCACTGTTGATTCACCACTCATCACAGCAACAACCTTTTGTAGTTCTTCATATCCAGGGTTTTTTGAAAGTACAGTGTCCACCTTAGCTCTTACTGCATCTGCAACTTTACCTCTACCACGATTCAGTTGTTCCACAGTACTATTTATAATTTCAAAACTTTCAGATAGTGAAAGGTGCCTATTTTGGAGACTTTTGAGCGTTTTTATGATGCATGAAAATGTATGCTGAATGTGAGCTAAGTCATTCTTCACACTTATGTCACAGGTAACTGTTTTCGCAGTATCAATTGAGACTGCATCTTCAGAGTCCAATGCAAGGAGAACATTGTTAATAGAGTCTATATGTTCGGCATAATATTCAACTGCTTCTAGCCATGTACCCCATCTAGTTAAAATTGGCTTTGGTGGCAATGGAATTTCAGGGTACATTTCTTTCAACACGTTAACTCTACTGGGAGCTTTGAGAAATACTTTTTTCACTGATGAAATCAACAAATCTACTTTAGGGAAATTGTCTCTGACCACTTCTGCCACACGATGAAATGCATGCGCCACACAAGTAAAATGAGTCAATTTAGGATATACAACAGATAATGCTTGTCCAGCTTTGACCATATAAGGGGCAGCATCGCTAATAAAGAATAACACATTATCGTACATAATACCCTTTGGCCACAGGATACCCATAGCTTCGTTGAACAGTTTAACTATAGTTTTGTTATTGCACTTTTCTAGAACATCACAATGTAAAAGAATTCGTTCAGAATATTGTTCACTTAACAAACCGATAACTACATTACCAACAAGTCTACCTTCTTTGTCGGGAGTCTCATCAATGGAAACCCAAATTGAACTATCTTTAATTTCATCTCTTATCTTCTGTATTGTCTCATCGTAGATGGATGGAGCATACGTCTTCCTAAGTGTTGACTCATCCGGGATTGTATGTTGAGTATATTTTTCAAGGAATTCCCTGAAGACCTTATTCTTTAGTTTGTAGAGAGGAATATCAGCAGAGATGAGAGAACGGCACAGGTCGATGTTAAACTCAGATCTTACATTCGATGTTGTTGGTTGTGTTAAAAACAATTGTCTCTGCTTGGAATTTAGTTGTTTGTTGGCCTGATGTTTACTAGTTGTAATGTGTTGTTGCACCAGGAACTTTTGTGTAGATGATACTGCACACTGACACAAATTACAAAATAATATTTTATTGTCAGTTGATAAACCATCTTCTTTAAATTCTGAAATGTAACTTGTTAGTTTTGATTTTAAATTGACTGAATGACGTACTTTTGGCATATTTACCGTCTTTATAGTATGATTTACAAAACTGAACCTATGTGTACTCTGACTGGCATTTAACTGTTGAGCTGCACAACTGAAGTCTGTTAAAAATTTTAAATTAAATTAATACAGTTTTGTAACTTACTTTCCCATTTTTGATAGGACTGCTAATTTTCAAATAACTCTGATGTTAAAGGGATTACTGAACATGTGTTTAAATCTCTATTGTTGAAATGTATTTTTAAAAGTTAATGGAATTTTGTTTTGTTTTATTGTTAAACCTAATATAATATGGACTGTTTTATATGAAATATGGAAAATATATGGAAATTAACGAAAATATGTACTAAACTCTAAAATATGGAAAAATATGGAAAATAAAAGTAGGATTTTTCAACCCTACACATTGTGAAACATAAAGATAATGCAAAATATAAATTATATTAGCTTTATAAGTAAATATGTATTTACATATAAATCCTTTCCCTGCTTATCACTATATGCGCAGATGTTTATGTTTTATTCCTATTGTTGGCATCACTAGATGCGCAGATGTTTATGTTTCATTCCTATCGTTGGCAGCTGTTTTCGACATTGTGTCAACGTGAAAATGCAGTACACATTAAATCAACGACTCTTCCTTGTGAAGCAATACTGGATTACGAATTCAATTACATCTACTCAAAGGGCATACCAGAGAGAATTTGGTGTTCGCAATCCTCCTAAAAGAAACACAATACTGGGACTGGTAAACAAATTGGAAACAACTGGATCTCTTGTGAGTGAAAAGGACAAGCATCGTTCATCTAGGCTTCCCAGGGTTGTTGTTGATGTAAGAGCACGACTGGAGGAGTCACCCAAAAAATCATTAAGAAGTTTGTCTTTGAGTTTGTTGAGCAACTGGACGATGTAGAGCTGAGTCAAGGATATTTTCAGCAAGATGGCGCTACATGCCATACATCAAATGAATCCATGGAACTACAGTAATTGCAAGTTTCTTTGACGACCGAATAATTTCCAGGAACCTGTGGCCACCGAGATCGCCGGATTTGACAACGCCGGACTTCTTTCTATGGGGTTACTTAATCTCCCAAAATTCCTCTACATTTTAGGTATAATAAGTTGTCGCTAGTACAATTTGTTTTGAAACAATTAATGAATGAAATGTGTCAATTCTATATAAATCACTCTGTACAATGCTTACTAAGACTATCTCATTAGGCCTACTTGCTTCAAGTAGCTAAAATTCCCGTGTTTTCTCTAATCGTTTGTGGATTTTCTCCTAACATAATCACGCCATCCCCCTAGACAGACAGCTAATGTAACCCGTTCAATTGCAATCATCATCATCATCATCATCATTATTAATATCATTACCATTACTATTATTTGAAGCATATCCGGAAGTATAAGTTAACCTATTTGTGGTACGCACGCGCGTTGAAGCGTCTCTGTACAGACGGCAGAGCGCTCAGCTGTCAACAGAATCTAAATATTTGGACCCGTCTTAACAGAAGAGCTGCGGCGGGGTGGTCCGCTCTCAAGTGTCTGTGGAGATAGGCGCTCGCGCAGGATATTCCGATCAATCATCACTCGCTTTCCAAGAAACTGTACCGTCCACTAAGTGATTCTTGCAGAGTGCTGTACAACGTTTGCGAACACGGCTCATTGCTAATGACTCGAATTACACTCGCAGGGATTCCGACCCTCCTTTAGATTTCTTCCCATAAGCTTACGTAGTAGCCCTGTGAATTTTGGCTCATCTCTGTTCGTTCTTCTCGTCTCGGTAAATGTTTTATTTACGCTAAGTCCATTCTTTCTTATTGGGAGT
Source organism: Periplaneta americana (assembly GCF_040183065.1). NCBI lineage: Eukaryota > Metazoa > Arthropoda > Insecta > Blattodea > Blattidae > Periplaneta > Periplaneta americana. The sequence goes on from NC_091117.1 coordinate 31,918,168, forward strand.
ATAAGGGTCCAGTACATCAGTTATTCATAGATTTCAAAAAGGCATATGACTCAGTTAAGAGAGAAGTTTTATATAATATTTTTATTGAATTTGGTATTCCCAAAAACTAATTCGAATAATTAAAATGTGTCTCAGTGAAACTTACAGCAGAGTCCATCGTAGGCCAGTTTCTATCTGATGCTTTTCCAATTCACTGCGGGCTAAAGCAAGGAGATGCACTATCACCTTTAATTTTTAACTTCGCTCTAGAGTATGCCATTAGGAAAGTCCAGGATAACAGACAAGGTTTGGAATTGAACGGGTTACATCAGCTGCTTGTCTATGCGGATGACGTGAATATGTTAGGAGAAAATCCAGAAACGATTAAGGAAAACACGGAAATTTTATTTGAAGCAAGTAAAGCGATCGGTTTGGAAGTAAATCCCGAAAAGACAAAGAATGGCCTATATGATTATGTGTCGTGACCAGAATACTGCACGAAATGGAAACATAAAAATTGGAGATCTATCCTTCGAAGAGATGGAAAAATTCAAATAGGCCTATCTTGGAGCAACAGTAACAAATATAAATGACACTCGGGAGGAAATTAAACGCAGAATAAATATGGGAAATGTCTGTTATTATTGGGTTGAGAAGCTTTTGTCATCCAGTCTGCTTTCAAAAAAAAATCTGAAAGTTAGAATTTATAAAACAGTTATATTACCGGTTATTGTTTATGGTTGTGAAACTAGGACTCTCACTTTGAGACAGGAACATAGGTTAAGGGTGTTTGAGAATAAGGTGCTTAGGAAAATATTTGGGGCTAAGGGGGATTAAGTTACAGGAGAATGGAGAAAGCTGCACAACACAGAACTAGACTACACGCATTGTATTCTTCACCTGACATAATTAGAAACATTAAATCCAGACGTTTGAGATCGGCAGGGCATGTAGCACGTATGGGTGGATCCAGAAATGCATATAGAGTGTTAGTTGGGAGACCGGAGGGAAAAAGATCTTTGTGGAGGCCGAAACGTAGATAATAATATTAAAATGGATTTGAGGAAGGTGCGATATGATGATAGAGACTGGATTAATCTTGCTCAGGATAGGGACCAATGGCGGGCTTATATGAGGGCGGCAATGAACCTCCGGGTTCCTCAAAAGCCAGAAAATAAGTAAGTAAGAGTTGAGATACAGGATCCAAACCTACCTTATTGCATAATCCAGTAACGCTTTGCTTCAAATAAATTCAAGTTAACAGCTTTTCCTTATTTCTCAGTGACAAAATACAGTTGTAATAATAATTGTTTATATTTTATGTATAATAAATTATGTTATAAAATAATGTAATGCATTATGAAATTATGTATGAAATTCGTTTAATATTTGTATACAATATAAAATGGTATATGGTTTTTTTCTCATAGGAGTTTTGTTTTTCAATTTTCAGCGCTATCAAATCATTACATATTTTAATTGTTTTTGGGGGCAACGTCTCAACTCTCATTATAAAGGAACTCTAGAGTGCTGTAGACCATAGGTCTGCATCGGACGTTTTCGCTCGAGCGAGAAGTAGTTCATAGCATAATCCAATAGGTAGCGCACATACATGATGGGTAAAATTGTCACGAGCGATAAATTCTCGAACGGTATAAGCCGAGCGTTAGACATTCGTTCTTGTTACAGTGATGAACTGTGTAGTAACATCATAGATGTTTATCATTTCAAAACTAACCTCTCCATAGTACAACTACAAAGCTTACTTTAAAATGTAATATAAATGTTGTAGGTAAATGTTTCCCCCCCCCCCCCACACAGGAGTGATTTTGTTTTTGCCATATCTGATGGATGTTATTGGATGTAAATGTAATTATTACAAACGGAGAACACAATCACGATAATGCAAGAACTGTATCAAGTTTTCTAGTAATAATAATAATAATAATAATAATAATAATAATAATAATTAGTGTATCAATCTTTGCGTCTGTAACAGTTGTGCAGCATTATTATTCTTTTTATTATATTTTCTGTGACGTTATCTCTGTACTAATATTGTTATTAATCTACCGCTATATCAATAATATTCTGTAAAACGTTGCTACATTGTCGCAGTATATAGGCGGAACACTATGTATGGACCTATCATAACTTATTATATACGTGATAAATCAAATATTGAATAATCATTAATTAGCAATAATAACTGTATATCGAAGTTTTTCGTACTATTTTATTTATAACTTCATGTTCCTGTTTTGGTACGTTCCATTGACTGTTCCATTAAACGTTTGTTATAAACGCAGAAAATAAAGCCTTATTTTTTACCGTGTGAGCAAAACATATGTGTATCTTATCTGTCGCCTTCCATAGAAGATAAGACATGTCGGTGAGATGACCTTGTACTGTGCTTCTATTTATTACGAGCGTATCACGACCGATCGTGTCTCACTCGAGGGTGTGACGCTCCACCGAGTTCAAGAGAGCGATTTAACTCCAATGCAGCACTCTGGTCTAGACATTACAGGTAATGACGGATTTAATATTTTATCGGTCCAATTTATTTTATTTGAGTACATGAGGTATCTCGAACCTAGATGTATTAATTGTATGTGTTATATTTCCGCTGTGTCGACTGCTAGCTGGTGTGATGTCAGTGCCAACTCCTGGGAGAAAGGAGAATCTCACGCTCAAACTGGTTTGAAGGTCACTGAAATCAGTCCTGCTACATCAAAGGTACCGACGCGAAGTGTCCATACTGCAGCCGCGGCGAAAATGCGACTCACGAGCACTTTGTGGCTCGCAGTGCATTTCCCTTGCTTCCTACCTACGACCCCCACCCTCTCACTCACTGGAGTCAAACTCCGTTCCATGTATATTTGTCTCTGACCTGCGAGTGGCGTATCGTCGCAATGTCTCTCTCGAAACCATGTACCTCTATAAAAACGAAAGTTTCAAGTAGGATAGGAGGATGCATTTTTTGCTGACAATATGATGAGAATATTAAATGTATGATTTGTTCACAAGTATTACTAGGAAAACGGTGGTATAATATAAAACGGCATTATAAGTTACTACATGTTTCTGATGAAACATTAAAAGGTTAAGTGTTGTTGTTGTTATCATCATCATCATCATCATCATCATCATCATCATCATCATCATCATCAACGCTATACGTCGATCCTTTTTCAGCAAATGTACGAATAATGCGGTTAGATCTTCAATTTAAACTCACATATTTACAATGTGATGTTAAATGAAAGCTAGATGTAAGGACTTGACAAATGTTGAACTTTTCAAATCTTTGGAAAAAAATAAATATTTGAAGCTTCGTTCTTTCGCTTGCTCTGTTGAAGCCATGTTCGCTACAACTTAATTTTGTGAAAAATTATTTTCAACAATGAAAATAGTAAAAACCAAATTTAGATCACGACTGACAGACAAATACCTTCGTGATCAACTACGACTGGCAGTAAGTAACATAATTCCTGATTTTGAAACTCTGTCGCAGAGACATTCTGAAGACAATTAATTTTAGGTCGTGATAATGTGTCCTATGTTTTTTTGTTTATTTCTTTCTTCGTTACACGTACTAAACATTAGTTTGTAGTCTTGTACTGTATATAATTTTATTTAAGTGCTTGACGTAAGGAAAATGAAAAACCGTTAATGTCAGACAGTTGCTTCAGTGTCCCCTTCGGGTGTCCGCCTCCCTCCATAGGTGCTATGCACGTTGCAGCTTACACAGTGGCTCGGCGCACGATAGCATTTTCGCCACCGCTGCCATACTGTATGATATCTATACGCTGGTATAACCTGCTGTTCGTAGCAAGAACCTCATCTTCCAAGTCGTAACTCTGCTTTCATCACTTTTTCGTAGGATTCAGCAGGAGACACGTCGTGCGAATGTATAACGGCATGTATCGAGAATCAAATTGAGGTCACATCACATCGGTGAGAAACCGTGAGATGACAGACCTCCGGCTGGACTTCATCCACGAGGAGTGGAACGAGTGGAGTGTATAGGAAGCGCAGGCAGTAAAACAGTTGTAGTACATAATGAGTTCGCTGGTGTGGAGGGAAAAAACATTCAGGAAAACTTTCTCTAAACACATCAAAATTGTAAACTAGCATTTGAAAATATACAGCGGCTGTGATGTAGTGCCTCGCTGTGCACGGCGGAAAGGGGTGGAAAGTGAGAGGTTAATATGCGGGAAGGGGGAATGTCTCTGCAGGGAGGCCTTCAGCTGCTGTTTGTTTCTGAGCTTCGTTTTACGACACAGAACCAGTTCAAGATATCAAAGTACCGGAATACACAATATACGACGACCCCAACACAAGAAAGTAATTGACTATTTCGTTTATACAGGGACATCATTTTATTTTTACTAACATTTTTAATATTAACTTGCCTATAAATCTGGATCAACGCCGTTTGCTAACCCCTTCCACGACTGGAGTTCGATGATACTGGCGTAATATACAGACAAATCAATTTACTAGGTATAGGAGGGAAGAACAGTAGTTCATCCATTTACGTAAACTAGGAAATATTGCGCATTTGAATTTGATCATTTTCATTAGGTTTTCGTTTAATCAAAATACAGTACAGTATTAACAATGAATGTTTTTACTCACGAACTGAGCTGTCCATGTGGACGTATTCATTATGCAGTGGTCCACACCTGGGGAGTAACGGTCAGCGCGTCTGGCCGCGAAACCAGGTGGTCCGGGTTCGAATCGCGGTCGGGGCAAGTTATCTGGTTGAGGTTTTTTCCGGGGTTTTCCCTCAACCCAATACGAGCAAATGCTGGGTAACTTTCGGTGCTGGACCCCGGACTCTTTTCACCGGCATTATCATCTTCATTTCATTTAGACGCTAAATAACCTAGATGTTGATACAGCGTCGTAAAATAGGCCCTTACCCAAAAAAATATATATATGCACTGTATAGTATACTGTCTACAGCACATTAGCGTACAATATAGGGAATGAAGTTAAATTGAAAAATGATCATAATGTGGATATTTAAACACATCTTTGAAAATGATCGCCGTTCATTTCGATACAGGCTTCAGTTCTAATGTGCATATTATCGCACTATAGCCTATTGTACCTAATCCCAATTACCAGTTTCGTTCTTCGTACTAGTAACTCATATTGAAATAATTCTGTACCTACTCTATAAAAGAGTACCTTACGCACTGTAAATTCAATCTTCACTTCTGCCCGATCCGAAAAGATAAAATCACTCAGACATAGGCTACTATCTACTGTCCGTCCAAGTGGTTATTTTTTATTGAGTTATTTTACGACGCTGTATTAACATCTAAGTTATTTAGCATCTGAATGAAATGAAGGTAATAATGCCGGTGAGATGAGTCCGGGGTCCAGCACCGAAAGTTACCCAGCATTTGCTCGTATTGGGTTGAGGGAAAACGCCGGAAAAAACCTCAACCAGGTAACTTGCCCCGACCGGGATTCGAACCCGGGCCACCTGGTTTCGCAGCCAGACGCGCTGACCGTTACTCCACAGATGTGGACCCAAGTGGTTATGTCGTAAGATCGTAGAAAGGGAGTAAATCACGTGACAGTTAATTACTTAACGAGGCCCTTTTATTTAAGTTATTTTAAGCAGTTGTATAGTATTACTAGACGTCAAATTCCCAACAGAAATTAATGTTCTCAGAAAAGAGCTAAGACAGCCCAGTCAGTAGCTGGCGAATAAAAGCTGGTGGGGGAAACCGGGATACGACGTAGGCAAATGGACGACAGTAACTGTGCAAAAATGATTCAATATTGAAAGCTCTTTCGTCACTGGAAAACTCGAACATATTTTTGGAACGTACTGTTTACTATGACCGTAAGGCTACTGTAACAGTATATGCGGTCTTGGATCTATGTGGAGGACGGTTGAACTTCATTAGTAGAAGGGGTGGGAGTGAAGTACATTCAAAAACTCAAGTACAATAAAAATTGAAGTAAAAATAAAATGATGTCCCTGTATAACGTCATTCCATTTTCGCCCAATGAAGTGTAATGAAATTTTGAATTCCATCCAATCACAGTCACACTTTGCGATAATTTTTGCAGCTAGATTTATCGCTATCAATTTATCGCATGGTCGTTCTTTTGTTTAGTCGTTGTCTCCAACTGTTTCCCCGTAAATTGATGATCATGAATAAGTACATTAAGATGCAACTACACGGTTAAACTTTTCTTTCGACTTTAAAGCAATGAATGCAAGATTGATATTTCATATTAATTTATATATTTACGCAGTGAAGACAACGTTCAAAACGGCGCACCATGTAGACGCAAAATCTTCATGCGTCTTAATTGAACGTACCTTTTAAATTTGATTCTTTCAATATTCTAGATTGCACGCATACGCGATTGGAATATTGAACTGTGTAGATGCAGCTTTAGTTCCGTTACACACTACAGCGAGAATGCGTTTGTCGAGCTATAAAAAATGCTTTCGTGTAGCACTGATTGTAACGGTCGAAATAAGGCACAGCTGACATTGGCCCTGCTTCCACAGGTAACTTAACCTATAATTGTAGCCTATAAAATTTGTATTTTGTGAATGAAAGTAAACAATTAATAGAAAGTCAGATGCTCAAATTTATGTAACATCATCGCATATCAAACCCAAAAACCTTGCATAGTAATAATAAGGTCTTTGATCAAACTGCCTTCCGTATGTCGTAATAAGATTCGTGTTTTAATTAGGCCTATCTATACAGAGATGCTTCACTGTGTAGCAACATGTCTCGCTGTGAATACATAAGCATTGGTATATAGCTGTCCCCACTGTTACTGTTAAATTAAATTATGATTTCAGCAGATAATGAAAATAATGTATTTAGCCTATGTTATAATAATGAGAGAAAAGTGCAGTCCATGTAATTAACATTGTTAACCTGTATTTCGCTCTTCGCAATTGGCATTACTGAATAATAACATCGAATTTCTTTATTGCAGCAATCGATATTCATCTACAAGTATTTCAACTTCACAATGTGTGAATAGGTTAAGTATTCGTTATTATACAATTGTTAACATTTTATGATCGAATTTTACTTACTTACTTACTTACTTACTGGCTTTTAAGGGACCCGAAGGTTCATTGCCGCCCTCACATAAGCCCGCCATTGGTTCCTATCCTGAGCAAGATCAATCCAGTCTCTATCATCATATCCCACCTCCCTCAAATCCATTTTGATATTATCTTCCCATCTACGTCTCGGCCTCCCCAAAGGTCATTTTCCCTCCGGCCTCCCAACTAACACACTATATGCATTTCTGGATTCGCCCATACGTGTTACATGTCCTGCCCATCTCAAACGTCTCGATTTAATGTTCCTAATTATGTCAGGTGAAGAATACAATGTGTACAGTTCTGCGTTGCGTAACTTTCTCCATTCTCCTGTAACTTCATCCCTTTTAGCCCCAAATATTTTCCTAAGCACCTTATTCTCAAACATCCTTAACCTATGTTCCTCTCTCAAAGTGAGAGTCCAAGTTTCACAACCATACAGAACAACTGATAATATAACTGTTTTATAAATTTTAACTTTCAGATTTTTTGACAGCAGACTGGATGATGAAAGCTTCTTAACCGAATAATAATAGGCATTTCTCTTATTTATTCTGTGTTTAATTTCCTCCCGAGTATAATTTATATTTGTTACAGTTGCTCCCAGGTAGGCTATTTGAATTTTTCCACCTCTTCAAAGGATAAATTTCCATTTCGTACAATATTCTCGTCACAAGACATAATCATATACTTTGTCTTTTCGGGATTTACTTCCAAACCTATCGCTTTACTTGCTATGATCGAATTTTATGGATATATTATTTACATTTTTATTTTATTTTATTCACGAAATAGTCCTAATAAATGTCACTCGAGGTCTGAGATTTCCCAGATAAATCTCTGACCTCGAGTGACATTACTACAGATAAATCTTGATTTGATGTTGCTTTTAAACGACAGAGACCTTTCTCAGGAGCTCTCATTTATATGTAAGATAGGCCTACATATTACATAGGCCTATAGGCTAACATGTGCTATCACAACTTATTGCAATGTTATTATATAGCCAGCCGTTCCAATAAGTAGAACTTTTACCGCTAGGCTAGCGTGTTAAAAAAGACTAAAGGCCTATAATGGTAATCAGCTCAGGAGCTTTTTCGAGGCAGTAAGTGCGCCCGCGAGCAAGCAAGCCAGCCGTGTGCAAGATTGCAAACATATTGGAGGGATAGGAGACACTTTCCATGCGATAACTTGAAGCCGGTTTGGAGGAGGGACATAGCAATATTATAGACTAGCCGTACCCGTGCGCTCCGCTGCACCTGTTAGAAATAAATATAAAGTAATTACATAATTAAAATAGGACGTTTGATCCAGGGAACAACTTTTACAACAGCGCAAGATAATATGCTTCGCTCATTACCCAATTTTTTTTTGCATTGCATTTATTGCATATATATATTTTATGTATTTTAACACGATTCAATTGAGCATAGTTAAAATTTGAATTATAAAATAATGGATTGCTAAGCTAACGTACTATTACTGCATACTAAATCAATTTACACTCTCGTTGTTCGTTAATTCTCTGAGATTAAAATGAGTGTACATAAATATTATTTTAAGAAATACAGAAAACGAATGTACAAAATAGCCTATCAAATTTTCTGTGCATAAGAAGCTATTTTAATCTTACCTGTCCTCGATTTACCCAGACGTTACTGTAATAACATTATAGCATTATGTCCATCTAGAGAAACTACACTTTTCAATGGTGAAATAATAATTAATTATACAAATCGGTTAATTTAACTTCTGATATTACTTCGTACAGAAACATTCTCTGTAGGCTACGTTTAATAGCTTTCCATTGTTGATGTCCAAGGCCCTTGTTTCGATTGTTGTTGTCCAAGGCCCCTTGTAGACGAAGTCATTTGTTCTTAATTCATTGCACTGTCTTAGATGGCGTTATTTTAATTTCAAACTCATTTATCTCATTAAATATCAGTCCTATCAAACTTTTGTAAAGAATAAAACTTATCGGAAATAATTTTTAAAGAAACTTTTGTTATGTAACATTTTTCACAAAAATCAATAATAAGCGATATATGTTGATTTATTTAATTCAGGCCCCCTTATAACCCCCCTTTTAAATAAAGTATTTTGAATGCCATATAGTCTAAAATCTAAGTTGCAACGAACTTAATTTATATTCCAATTTTCATATAAATCGGTTCAGCCATTATCGCGTGAAAAGGTAACAAACATACAAACAAAAATTTCAAAAATGCGATTTTCGTGGTTAATTATATATGTTAGGACCAATTATTTTTGGAAAATCGAAAATTACCAGAAAAATTTCGGCTACAGATTTATTATTAGTATAGATTTATAGTGCACGTATTGCCAAGCAGGCTGCAGAAATTGGCGTACTTGGATTGCGTCATTTAGGAATACGGCTTCAGCACCAAACCAGAAACCACCAGAGCGACCAAGATCAATGTGACCTCCACAAAACATTGCAACTGTGCGTCAAGTATTCGTAAAGGTACGGTCACACGTCGCTACTTTTGCAGCGCTGCAGTACAAAAAACTGCGCAACTCTTGTACTGCGACGTGTGAACAACGGTGCAACCCGAAAAGTAGCGGCTGCCGAACCTGCTGCCCGCTACTTTTCCATTCTGCGCGCAACTTAAAAGTAGCGACGTGTGAACAGGGTTCTCAGGGTTGCAGCCGCAGCATTTTTGATATCGGTTTTGTTGAAACTTTTGCTGCGGTTGCGACCAGTGTTACCACCCAAATGTGCCAATGATACTTTTATTGTTTGGATATATTTTAATGTTAAATGTGATGAAAATAAATTATTTGTAACAGTTATTAAATACACAATACAGTGTGAGCATAATTGCTGACGATGTAATTCTTTTTTATTTTATTTTCCGTAGCGTAGTTCCAAACAGGAGGGTTGCCAACATTGATTACGTGAATATCCTGTTGGTTATCATTTAAGATAATAGGCGTTTTTAAAAGCTTTATAGTAAAAATAATGACAATTTCTGAATACTAGATACGACAGAAAAGTAAATAACAGATAAGGAAGTTTTCGCATGAGTTTCTTAATAATGTGAACATAACCACAAAATGTATATTGAGAAGTCAACACTGAGATGGAAACCTGCAGCATGACTGCGACTGCAAAAGTAGCGCCTTGTGTGTGAACAGACTCGCACCCTCCAGTTGCAACTTTTGCAGCACTCGGGTTGCGCAGCATGAAAATTAGCGTGCAGCGCGCTACTTTGGCTTACGTGTGAACACGACACGCAACTTTTGCAGCTGCAGTACAAAAGTTGCGCTGCAAAAGTAGCGACGTGTGACCGTACCTTAAGGAGCACACAACGTTCGGCGAGAAAACATGCAGCAGTTTTTTGCAATTAAGTAATCGCAATCTTAGGAGAATTTTACGACAGAATCTTAACTTTCATCCATACAAAATGGTAATGGCACTAATGATATGGTTTCAGCAGGATGGTGCAACAGCACATACAGCTAGACTATCCAAGGCGGTGGTGCGTGACTTGTTTCCTGGTCGTGTGTCGAGAGGTGGTCCGTGGCCTGCCCGCTCTCCAGACCTGTCTGTATGTGATTATTTTTTATCTCAAAGCGAAAGTGTTTTCCCACAAGCCACGCAACAATCAGGAACTGAAGGATGTCATCCGAATGGAAATTGCAGCTGTGCCTCTAAATATGTTGCAACGTATGTGTGGAAACTTGCAGAGACGCTTGGAAGAGTGTGTACAAAATCAAGGACATCATCTTCGTGGTGTGATATTCAAATCATAAGCACAGTGACAAAATTGCATTACACATGAAGTGTTTTTTTATTTGGTTATTTAACGATGCTGTATCAACTACGAGGTTATTTAACGTCGATGGGTTGGTGATCGCGAGATGGTATTTGGCGAGATGAGGCCGAGGATTCGCCATAGATTACCTGTCATTTGCTTTACGGTTGGGGAAAGCCTCGGAAAAAACCAAACCAGGTAATCAGCCCAAGGGGGAATCGAACCCGCGCCCGAACGCAACTCCGGATCGGCAGGCAAGCGCCTTAGCCGACAGAGCTATTCCGGTGGCCACACAAGAAGTATTACTATAGCACTTTCACATATACAGGTTGTTTCAAAAATACGGGGCATAATTTCAGGTATGTATTTCCCACATGTAGACAATCAAAATAGTTCATTCCAACATGTGTCCGGAAATGCTTTATTTCCGAGTTATGGCCTTCACAACACTGAAATTCACCGGAACGTTTTTCTTTCCGCAGGTCGTTGCCGTCAAAGGAGACATTAAGAGGGCACTCTGACAGTTCATTCCGAGGCGAAGGTTACATTCAGTGTTGTGTAGGCGTTAGACTGTGCTACATGTATTCAAATCAAGAGCTGGCAGAGATACACTTCATGTACGGTAAGGCGGACGGCAATGCTGCGCTGGCTCGTCGTTTGTACCAGGAGAGGTACCCACAGCGACAATGTCCAGATCGGAAGACATTTGTACGTCTCCATTACCGTCTGTGCGAGTATGGAAAATTTAACTCTCCTGGTTTGGGAAGGGGACGACCAAGATCTACAACTCCAGAAGTACAGGAGGAGATTCTGGAGGCTGTGAACATGACTCCTTCTATCAGCACATGAAGGGTAGCGTTGCAAGACAATGTTCCTCATACGACTGTCTGGAGACTGTTGAAAGAGTACATATCAATTGTATCCTTATCAATTGCAACGTGTACAGGCCCTGTCACCAGCAGATTACCCTGCACGAGTTAGGTTCTATCAGTGGTTCTTGCAGCAGTGTGGTGTAAATCCGAACTTTCCTGCCTTAGTATTATCTACAGATGAAGCACAGTTCACACGAGATGGCATAACAGATTTCCACAATCAGCATGTATGGGCGTATGAAAACCCACGTGCAACTGTTCCATCTCATCATCAGGTGCGGTTCTCCCTCAACATGTGGGCCGGTATCATTGGTGATCGATTAGTTGGACCCCATGTACTTGTAAACAGACTTACGGGGCAGGCGTACACAAACTTCCTGGAAAACACCATACCTCATGGTTTAGAAGACATTCCACTGATGAATCGTCAACACATTCACTTCTTGCATGATGGCGCTCCTGCACACTTCAGTCGTACGGCTCGCCGGTACTTGGATCGAAGGTTTCCTGATCGATGGATAGGTAGAGGTGGCCCAATTGCTTGGCCTCCACGCTCACCTGATCTGAACCCTCTCGATTTCTACTTGTGGGGCCATTTAAAATCATTGGTTTATTCGTCTCCGGTGCCTGATTTGGAATCCCTTCGGAATCGAATTGTGGCATGTTCTGAGGACATACGCAATACTCCTGGAGTTTGGGATCGTGTTCGCAGGTCAATGAGACATCCATGTGAGGTCTGTATTCAAGCAGGAGGTGGACATTTTGAACATCTTCTGTAATGACAACGACCTGCGGAAAGAAAAACGTTCCGGTGACTTTCAATGTTGTGAAGGCCATAACTCGGAAATGAAGCATTTCCGGACACATGTTGTAATGAACTATTTTGATTGTCTACATGTGGGAAATACATACCTGAAATTATGCCCCGTATTTTTGAAACAGCCTGTATATCACTAAACCTCTTGAAGTTACGAAACTTTCAAAATGGGGAGATATTTCTGCTCCATCTTGTAGGCTAATAAAGAAATACCCTCATCTGTTAACTCAAACAATTTTAAATTAAACAATGTGTGTAAGTATCCTACTTTGTCATTAGTGAATATTAATTTTTAGGATATTGTTTATTGTACTTTATAGATGCAATTTTATTAGCCTATGTATTAAATCCTTCCCTGATCACTTTTTTTATAATAAAATTGTTTACATTTCTTTGATTTATAAAGGTGCAAATACAGCAAGAAAAAACTTCACATAAGTTTCTTAAAATATACTTAGTTTGACCCTACTTATTACTGAAAAGAGTTTGTCCACACACTTCTCCCTCACCCTGTATAACAGGTTATATTCAATTGATATTTAATGGACTGCAATTAATGTAAAAGATACCAATTGCTATTACATTCTCTTAGGTTACGTTCGTCTGTGAGAGAGTTAATTTAGAGTTTCTACTCCCGGGGTAATTATTTATTGTTATTAGCACCACACCTGAAATACACCGGAAGTTAAGGTCTCCCACGTCCAATAACACTAATGCTACAATAAAAGAAGGGATCGGGTGTAATGACAAAATGAATTTTGTCACCACAAATTCTACAAAATCACGTAAGCTATAAACATGTAAGCAAATTACTTCCCGCCACCCCGTGATAGGAGAAATTCGGTCTGCCGCTGTAATAGTTTATTTCCACTCCCTGAGCGACTCCACCCGCTCGGTTTCACATTTGGACACGTGGCGGGGAGGAAATTAAAGTGTGCATGCCGCCTTGCGCGATGTCTGATGTGGTGTGAATCACTTCGACGCACTGAGTGTCAGGCAGACCACAACTTTACTGCATTATACCTTCATTCTTATTTAGCACTTCCATTCAGTTTTAGCATATAAAGGACCGATTTTATTCCTGCTAAAGGTAACGTCAAAGATAAAAACTAATTTCACCTACATTTCTCTACTTGATAATGATAATAATAATGATGATGATGATGATAATAATAATAATAATAATAATAATAATAATAATAATGTCTCTTCTCACTTCATAGATCTCTTGGATGTGGAACAATAAATTTTGATAGAGAAATCGTTGCAATAAGTGAAAGTCTCAGAAATATTCTATGCCACATCAATAAATTTAAGAATGCAGTTATATTGTCAGACTCCAAAGCAGCTATTCTATCAATAGTCTCTAAACACACACCTTCATCTCAAACAGCAGAAATAACTAAAATGCTCTCTCAATTAATATCACTCAATAAAATAATTGTATTCCAATGGATACCATCCCATTGTGGAATCCTGGGAAACTAGAATGGTAATGCATTAGCAAAGAAGGGCAGCACTGCTACTTACAGACCTGTTAGTAAATCTACGTATTACTCTGTGAAAAGATTTATTAAATCTACATACTTAGACTTCAACAAACAAAATTTGATAACATAACCTCAAGGGAAAAAATGGAACTCTCTGCATCTGCATCATAATCCACAGTTAATTCCCGATTTACCACGAAAATCGTCTGTAGCTGCATTTAGATTGGCAACAGGCCATGATTGTTTGGCCAAACACCTGGATAGAATTGGAATATATCAGTCCCCTAACTGCCCATTGTGCAACTCAAACCAAGAAATGGATTCAGAGCACCTCAAAATCTGTGCTTCAGTGGCTGACCATGATAATATCTTTGAAAAACATTGGAGTGCAAGAGGTCAAATGACTTTATTGTCAAACGCCTGGCATTAGAAAACAACAACAACATAATAATAATAATAAGAAGAAGAAGAAGAAGAAGAAGAAGAAGAAGAGACGAGAATTCCATGCAAATGCATGTTTTTATAGGAACATAGGCCATAGCCAAACTTAGTAGGTAATAATAATAATAATAATAATAATAATAATTATTATTATTATTATTATTATTATTATATTTATTTATTTATTCTGGCGAAGTTAAGGCCATCAGGCCTCCTCTTCCACTTAGTCAGAAACAAAAGAAGCTGCTACAATTTTACAGACTAATTCACCATTTCATTACTTTTCGTGCATATTAGCAAGTTTTGACCTTTTTGGGGATAAAAAAATGCATAATACATATTTAAGCAATTTTTAGCTTAATCATGCATTAACAGGATACATTATATTCAGTTTAAATGCATGTTTTAATGGTTTTGAGTGGACACCTCAGTTTCTCGATTTTTATAACCCTCATTTTAGTTTCAGGAATCAGGATTGGAGAAGGAAAATAATAAAAAAAAAACTTAATAACAGAAAAAGGTTCATTCAAGTTTGCACCCATAACTTCCTGCAAAAATATGTTAACTGACAAGCGCAGAAACCTCACAGAAATCAATTTAAAAATCTTCTTAGTTGTTAACTGTGCAAAAAAAAAAATGAAGTGAAATAAGAAATTTGGAACAAAAATGAAACTGCATATTTTAATGTATTTTACCCATGATCGCACATGTTTCATAATTTGATAGTGCATGAATGCATTCATATTTTGCGACTGTATAGTGCATGAAATTCTCGTCTCTAGTGAAATAATAATAATAAATAATAATAAAACCACAAGGGTAGCTGCCCTTCAGTAAGGGTTGCGAAAAGACACAGCATACTAAACAAATAAAATATCACTATTCACGATTGTTATTTTCAAATGGAAGCTACCCTTGGGAAAGAACTTTTATCAATAATTATTAGTAAGCAGATAGAATATAAAGAAATTTAGGTGTACAGGTGATTACGTAAAATGTGAACAGAATATTTCATTACGTCTATAGCAATATTTTTTAAAATTTTTAAAGGAATTCTAAAAGACTTAAACCATTCAACTGAGAATTTTTTAATTATTCCCCTTGCTCCGAACAATAGTTCAAATACTTCAATCTGTCCTTGTATATGATAATAATCCCTAAAGTATTGAATGGTCTTCTTTTCTTCATGTACTGCTACAGGTTGTTAAACTGCAGTTTCAAAGCGCACGATGGGATCGATGATAATTACTGTGCCATTTCCTCTATCAATGGCAATGATGTCAACTCGCCGAGAACTTCCATCATTTACAAGGCAGTGGACTTCTTGGTGAACCTCGTAGAAGGAAGGAAGACTTTTAGCAATAAGTTCTCGTATTGCATGGTGTCTAGTATTCCGGACGAGAGTTCCATGTTGGCAGAATCCCAGGATGTGGGGTAAGGTTTCTATCTCAGTACAATGTCTGCACTGGGAGCCATCCTGAGACCGTCCTGGCATGGCACGCACGTTCGACACTTGTCCTATCATTTTAATTGCCTCCTTCCACTCGGATTAATAACATGCAAATATAAATATCCAGGGCACGCATATAGGCTTGACGATGAACAATGAAAACAAAAGTAATGACAAATGTACAGGAGATCCCAATACGAATAGGCGACACAGAATTACAGTATATCTCTGAATATGTGCACTTAAGTCAACTGATCACATTCACACAAAGAGATTAAAAGAAGAATTTATCGGCATAGAAGGCATTCTGGAGCCTAAAGTTCATATGGATGGACAAAACAATCAACCGCAGACTAAAGTTCGAGGACTCTAGGCACATGTGTAACCCCCGTTTTGCTATACCGCTGCCTACCTTGGACAATGTCCGAGAGACAACGATCAAGTATACAAAGATGCCAGAGGAAGATGCAGAGAAGAATACTGGGCATTACTCTACGAGACGGAATGACAAACGAAACATTACAAAGACTGGCAAAAAGAAATGTGATGCATTTCAATGTATTAAAGAACTCGTGGAAAATTTAACTACATATGTAGGTCTAAGCTACGACAAATACTGAGTCTGTTCTGCGAACATGGAAATAAGTTTGCACAATTCTAAACAATAGTATTTTAGTATTTTCCGAAGGACACTAAAAACACAATACGACAGTCACAGATGGATACTAAATCCTTTTTTAAACAGTTACGTTCAAATATCTGAAATTAAAAAAAAAATCATTCATTTCATTAAGTGTTCTGCCCAAGGGCAGGTCTTTCACTGCACACCCAGCTTTTTCCAATCTTTCCTATTTTGAAAGTAAAAATTAATTTAAATATGTGAGTACCTACTGATGATATGTTGAAACTAGGCTTTTTCGCAGAGTGCAGACCAATTTTGGATCAAAAGAATGCATGAAATTCAAGTTTGCAAAAGAAGCTTTTAATTTTTTTTAAAACATTTACAACCTCATATTTACGCAAAATAATTTTCTCGTCTATGGTTTTCACCAAAACATAGACGAGAAATGTTATCAAACTTTAAAATGATAGGTCTATCACTATGTGTAGATCAAATACAAAGTCTAGATTTTATAGCACAATTTCTGAAAAACAGGCACATTTGTTAGAATCAATAAAATTATGTTTTACTTTAGTGTAGGCTAGGTCTATAAGTAGGCTTCGTATTCCAGCTACCTAAAGACTGAAGTTAAAGACACATTGGGTATAGTGTACGCCGAACACAGGTAATTCAACGGATAAGGATATAAACAAACAGATCGTCGCTGCGTTTTCGTGGAATCAACTCCCGACATTCTGAAGCTATGCTAGTAAACACATGCTTGAGCCGTGATGTTCATTTTCGTCGTGATCTTTGCAGTGAATAATAACGTGCATTCGTAAGTTACGGAACTTGAACATATGCGGATGTCACTTGAAATGATTTTATATTGCAAGAAATTCTTTCAAAAGCACATGACGTTATTGGTGCATGATGGACAAGATATTCTTATTGTCTAATATCTTTTCGTGTTTCATTAGGATATTGCATAGGTCGCTTATCACTGAAGCCTACTAATTTTCTATAAATTCCCTAAAATGCAAATTATTCAATTTATTAATTGGGATATTGGCACTGAACATCATGGTAGACTACACAAATCCATGCTAAACGTCGAGTTAATATCTTGATAATTTTCAGATTTTGATGGTACTGGTTTTTTTGGATTACGTTCAACACACTTTCTGTGCCTTTTGGTAATGCAATGTCTTTCAGTGCATCGTTTTCGTCACTTTTACGTTTATTTTATATGAAATGTTGTGTATATTTACAGTGAAAATATTACTTCAAATATTCTCAACTATGTCCTGCAATATTACACGCTTCACCGTCTTACCCAAGGCATTTTAACTGTGCAATGAATCTTCAATCAGCCACAAAGATGTAGTTATCTAAATATTACGACTAGTAAGAGTAGTGATCGATAAAACTACTCACTATGACTGCGTTTCGGTTTTGACTTTCTAGACTTCTAGAGGAAGAGGGCAGAGGATGCGTAACTATTTTGTATATGAACTTGCCTGTACCTGCGCTGTGACGTCGCATATACTTCGAATGAGGCAATCTCATTTCAGTTTATGGGTAGCTGGAATACGGAGCCTAGCTATAACTATTGAAGTTTTTTATTTTTCATTTTCATGTTAAATGTTTATTTTTCTGAACACATAATAACGGTCTTACTAATAAAAACTCTATATACAGACGTTTAACTGTCTTATACTTATACAATGAGTAGCTCGTTTATAAGTCGTGTGTAAATTCCTTACTAATAATCACTACATACGTCGTGTATAACAGTATAACTGTTACACAGCTACGTCATAGTTTCGTCATTACTTCGTTACGAAAGGTAATAGAATATCTGAGGTTCTCTATTGCATCCGGTAGAGCGCTCTAGTGTGGCGTGTTAAATATCGATAGTGCAACTGGCTCTAATCGATTACCACACTACATTTTGGTCAAAGAGTACAAGCTACAGAAATATTATTCTAATAATTCTATGATCTTTGGTTTGTTCTTCTGTGGTTACAAGGTAACCATCATCATAAAATGACAGTCGATACGAACAGCTGTTAGAGGGGCGGCCATTTTTTCGCTATATACAACGCTTAAACAAGGGGTTTCGTGTATATAACTACTGCAAAGCAATTCCCATTGTATAGTTACAGCCTGTTTATACGTCCATAGCTTATTCACGGTTTATTAGTAACGTTTTCTGTCTCAACTCTGGATAAGTCTGGTATAAAAACTATACACGGTTTATTAGTAAGACTGTAAGTGTATACTAACAAGATTTTTTGTCTTATTTTGTAAATCATCTCGTGATCCCCCCCCCCCAAGAGCTCTTTATATGAACCCCAGTTTGGGAACCACTGCTTTATAAAGTAAAAAACAAAGCCCTAATGGTGCAAATATCTTTCTCATTTACGTGAAAAAATTTACCGAAAGAGAACTGAATTCATTCGATAGTAAATTTCTGCATTCGATAGTCAAAAACATAAGACAGCGTCCCTCACTAGTCGAAACTGTAGACCGGCTCGCTCTCCTACAATTTATCGCTAGCGCAGCCGGTCTCGCTGCTTTGCCATGTCAGCTGACTCCACGCTCTTCGTATCACATGACCGTACTCATAATGGATTTCGTTTTTTATCGAGTCGCGTGCTTGTGGGTTTGGTTGGGTGAAGGGTGTTATGACGTCACGACTTTATCCCTCCCCTATTGGTGGAGAGAAACGTGAGCGGGCTGAAGATAGGAGGAGTTCAAGTTTGGTTCGCGAGTTGAATCCGTGAAACAAGAAGTGACATAAAGGTAACAAGGAAGCTTTCAGGTTCTCGCCGGACGACAGACTGGGTCCAACAAGAGAGGTGTAATTGTATCGCAGACTGCTACAGCTTCATTCCAGGTTTAGAAAGTATATTCTCTTTGTCTACGAGTTGATCCATCAGTCCTAGGACTTGTTTCAGTAGGTCAATCAACAACAAAAACTCTGTAAACAGTGCAATATAAGTTATACATACCTTTTCATTATAATATTGTACAAACAATGTACTCGTAAAACTATTAACACTAAAAAAAGTTGCGCAAAAAATTAGGCCTACGTATGAAGAATAGTGTGTGATAATAATAATAATAATAATAATAATAATAATAATAATAATAATAATAATAATAATAATAATAATATCTATTCTACCTTTGATTTAAATTTTGCTGATTATTACACTTTTACTACGTCACACTACTTTTGACCAATAAAACGGTACAAAAGGACGTCTTTCAACCAATCATGGCTGCTTAGACTATCGCACAATTTTATCCCGTCCCTAGCACTTGTTTATTTCTATCACTACCCTAGCATTTGTTTCTTTGTTTGCCAACATTTCGAACTGCACTGGTCTGGACGTCAAAAAACAAAAAATTACAAACCACTCCAGTCGATGCACAGCACTTTCAAATATGACTCGCATTGGCATTCAAGAACAAGAATTAATAAAGATCACTGGTCATATATGAAGAGCACCATTCGGAAATCTTGAATAAGTTGAGGGATACACCATGTACATCAACGAGTACACTTCTTTTACGCACACGTCCAATATAACATCAACTGAACCACCAACCACTAAAACATTCAAATTTGAAAATTCTACTTTCAATAACTGTTTCTTTTAAAATCATTCATGTTTATTTTTTTTTTATTTCATCATCGTTAATTAAAACGTTTCTTGTTTATTTCATCATCCCTAATTAAAACTTTTCTAACACTTGTTCATATTATTTAGGTTATGTTTGTTATAGCTTCTGCTATATGATATTATGGATAGTCACGTATCAGAGATTGTTTAATACTAAGATTTATTGAAAATCATCTGTCAAGTGACGTTGATTACTGGGATCCGGATGATTGAAGTGGAATGCAAATGTTTTAATAAAAATGAAACTGAATCAACAAAGCCTTCTTGACTAGTAACCGTCTACAGAGTTCAATGAAGATTCCATAGTTGGCACAACTGATAACAAGAAAACAGCTAGCGTAATGTTGAGATGGTACAATAATACATTTGAAGACAGTTGTATTTTCATAAGTCAATTAATATTTTATTGTATTGGAGTACTTTGTTACTTCTAATCTTTATATACTTTCTTCTAATCGTGTAATAGTCAATTAAATCCCACTCGAGTTCTGATTTTCTCTAGATAAATCAAAACCTCTAGTGAGATTACTGTTGATAAATACAACTATTAGGCCTATCAGGTAGTAGGGGAAGGTTGCCTGTATTGGATCAGATTTTTGTTTCTTAAGCCCATGTCTTTAATAATGATTAAATTAAATCAAAATATATTCTAGTACATTCTACATTCTATGTAGTTTCATCCTATAATGTTATATTTTAAATTACACAATTCCTAATAAATATAAAAAAAGTAAAACAAAAATCATGGAAATGGTCCAAATTGGGAAACCGGTTGCCTAATTTGGACTCATTGTGTCCCAATTTGGACCTCGCAAAAATACAATAGTAACAGTAAACAAATAAGTAGAAGAAGGGTATTTATTATAAATATCTTTAATTCACCAAATATTACGTTAAAATGTATCATATATTAACATTTGGTGAAAGAAGTTACACAATTCTCTGAACTTCGATGAAAAATTAAAGAAAAAGAAGATAAATTAATTATAGAAACACTATTGCATTCAAACTGATTGTTACACTCAGAATATTTCTCTTTGCACTGAACTAGTTTTATAGCCTATTAGTTACTTGTCTCGGTTACATAGCCTATTTCAAAATTACAGAGAAACTAAAAAAAAAAAAAAAAAGGCAAAAATATTAGGCCTATATCTCACTTGACGATGTGTCAGAGGAAGAACAAATTGTTTGTATAACTTAAATCTGAAGTCTGATTAGTGTAATATGTTAGCCTACTAGTCAGCGATGTAGGCCTAATGGAGGGGGAAAGAAACTAGCCACCATACCCCATTAGTTTCCTCATGAGTGAAGCCTTATTGATGTCTTGACGTTCAAACCTTTCTTCGGACAGTTGACAAAACAACAAATAATCGTTCATAGTTTTCTGTCAAAGAGCGGGTATTTCACTACAAACTCAGTACTACAGTCTACTATATACAGTCACGAAGCTTGAGTTTGGAGGGTGCTAGAAACAATAGACTATGACGATACTATTTTGCATTGCCTGTAATGAGGCGATATTAGCGATCCTAGTGGTGAGCAACTATCTAATGTTTGCATATTTACTACGTATTGAGCTTCGCGACTGTATATACTAGACTGTGCTCAGTACCCTCTAATCTTCCCTCTTTTTCACCTTCCTCTTAGTCTCCGCATAGATCCATATAGCCTACCTTAATGTTATCTATCATCTGACATCATCATCTACTTCGAAACCTTTCTTCCGTTTATCATTCCTTCCAGTGCATCTTTCAATAGACTATTTTTTTCTTAGCCAATGACCCAGCCAATCTCTTTTTCTTTTCCAGATCACTTTAAGCATTATTCTTTCTACACCTACTCATTCTAGCTCAGCGTCATTTCTTATTTTATCTTTCCATCTCACACGTTCCATTCTACTTCATATCAGCATTTCAAATTGCTTCTAGTTGTTTCTCTTCACTTCGTCGTAATGTGCATGTTTCTGTACCATATAATGCCACACTCCACACAAAGCACTTTACCAGTATCTTCCTTAGTTATTTCTCCGTAAGTGCGCAGAAGATGCTCCTTTCTCTATTAAAACCTTCCTATGCAATAATTGCAATTATTAAAATTATAAATTATTTTTATCCTCCTTTTGACTTTCTGATAGCAGCTCATCTTACGCTCAAGGCGCGGTAAGACACAGCTTCGAATGACGTTCCTTGAATGACGTGTCAGTTCTAATAAGGTAAGTGCAACTTGTCCAGTACAATGTGGGACTCGGCTCACCGGCCCTGGCCGAAGGGAAACATCACAGAGGAAGCTGGAAGTGGGGATGTAGTGGAACTGATAAGAGGTGTTGACAGGCTGAAGGTCTGACCATTCAGTTACCGCAGAGATTAATAAATGTATATAGATTCGTTAATGCTTTTATGAAGCTTATAATGTGGACGTTATGAGTTCGGAAACTGACGAAAAGGGGGGGGGGTGGTTTCAAGTAGCTTTGGTATAACAGTTAATGATCTCCATTTCCATTCTTCACAGGGCTGGTGAGGTGAGTCCTGTATAATACGTCTTAGGATGAAATGTTTCTCTTAGTCCTATAGACTCAGGAAGAGGTGGAAGAATAAGGAAACAAGAGAGATTAGAACGTGTGACCATGAAGTAAAGACCAAAAGAGCTGTTTTCGGGGAACATCATCACCTTTTTCCAGATCTCTTGAGAGACAAATGAATTTATGAAATATTTTAGAAGTTTAGAATGTCTAAAGAAAACTTTTCAGTAATTTCATCCAAATAATTTTCTGTAATATTATTATGATAATTACTATCTCCTAGACCATACATGCAAAATTATGATGAAGTCATCATCATTTGCTATGTCTACTATATCGTAGCCTATATGAAATGGAACAAGTCCAAATTGCTAGTATTGATTCAAAGAAGAGATTCCAATTTGTGCGTTATGCTAACAGAGCGTGATATTTAAATTCATATAACTCACAAATTATTTATGTACTTTATGAATAGTCTAACTAAAAAGAATGAAATACGAGTAGCTTATCATATGCTTGTTCTTATCAGGCCAATACAGCCCTAATCTTCAACAGGAATAGCAAGCGTTCTTCCATCCACACAACAATACAGCAATGATAAATAATTTATGGATCACCACGTGGCTAGATATCCCAGCTACCTATGAAAACAAGGAAAACAGAAGGAGGACAAAGAAAACACAAAGACATCAGGGTGAATACAAGGAGAACAAGGGAAATACAAGTAAAACAAAGGTAATAGGCTACCACAGTCTAGTACATACAGTCACGAAGCTCAATACGTAGCAAATATGCATCCACAGATAGTTGCTAACCACTAGGATCGCTACTATCGTCTTATTACAGACAATGCGAAATAGTACCTGCACAGTCTATTGTTCCTAGCACCCTCACAACTCAAGCTTCGTGACTGTATATACTAGACTGTGGTAATACAAGTAAAATAAGGAAAATACAAAGAATATACGAAAAACACGTACAGAACATGGGAAATACAAGGAGAAAAAAGAGAAATACAAAGAGAACGAAGAAAATATGAGAACAAAGATAATACCAAGAGTACAGAAATAAAAGGACAAAGGATATAAAAGGAGAACACGCGATATACAAGGAAAAGAAGGGATATATAAGAAGAATAAGGGATATACAGGGTAGAAGTGATATAACCCTGTAGGCCTACATAGATTACATGAAAATAAAAATTCTACTATACGTTTTCCGATTAAGTGTAAGGCTAATTAAATAATTGCATCAAAAACTTAAACTCGCTGGCAACATCGTAGTGTCCAAGATTCTGCACGGAGGCATTTAACTTATCCGACATCAGATGTAAACAAAAGGTTTCGTACTGTATAATCAAGCGACTGCTTTGGCCCGGGTTTTTCTCGACCAAATTTAAAATCTCTTCGTCCCTGCCAATGTCGTTGTCGTCCCCGATCGTGAAATGTTGGAATTACGCTGCAAGAATTAGCAGATAGCGATGAATATCTTTGCACTAGGTGGGCCTACTTACTATCTTATCGGAAACCATTCTGCATATAAGCGTTGAGCGGCACGCGAGTTGCATTTTGTCTCTCCGTAAGTTAAAATCATGTCCAGACTTTCCGAATTAGAAAATCTGGGCATTGCGATACACTAAGTTGGATGGCAACACAAGCTATACTTAAGATCGGAAGACTCAAACACCCACTTCCACTGGATAATCACGTAATACTGGAACAAGACGACCTAACTACTAATAATTAAGATCCTACTGTCCGCATTTCAAGAGAAGATCCGAGCAAGGAATGCAAGTTTTTCCCCCACTCTTATAACCTATCCCCGACACGGAACCGGCTGGCCATTGACTGAGCCTTGTTTGTATCAGCCGACCAATGACGCCACTCCCATCCACCTGCTCCTTGAAGAACCCTGAGTTACTGGCTTACTCTCTCCTCTTATCCCGCAAGGACATACTCCCCTCGCAGGGATCCTCTCGTGAAATTTGGACAGTATGCATAGTAATTATCCACAACGACGATGTTAAACTTTTCGAGAAAGGGGCACAATTTTTTTTCGAAAACTATAAACTTCCCACCGATATGGTTTTTTTATTTTTATTTTAGTAGGTTATTTTACGACGCTTTATCAACAGCTTAGGTTATTTAGCTTCCGAATGAGATGAAGGTGATAATGCCGGTGAAATGAGCCCGGGGTCCAGCACCTAAAGTTACCCAGCATTTGCTCGTATTTGGGTTGAGGGAAAACCCCGGAAAAACCTCAACCAGGTAACTTGCCCCGACCGGGAATCGAATCCTGACCACCTGGTTTCGCGGCCAGACGCGCTAATCGTTACTCCACAGGTGTGGACTCGATATGGTATTAGAGTGAAATTTTTGTTGTACTCAACATGATCAATTCGCTCTGCAAATCTGCAGGGTTATTTCACTACCACTCTGTATAAGGAGAAAAAGAGATATACAAAGAGAACAAGAAAAGTACAAGTAGAACAAGGGAAATACAGAAAGTACAAGCGGAAGAGAAGGAGAACAATGAGAATACAGAAAAAAACAATGAGAATATAGGGAGAACAAGAGAAAGACAAAGAGAAAAGGAAGAATACTTGTACAATAAGGATAGGCCCTAATACAAAGAGCTCAGAATAGTGCAATAGAGAACAAGGGGAATAAGGGGAAGAGGACAATAGGGAGAAGTTGAGGAGAATAACGGAGACACAATAAAGTAAAATGTGAAGACAAAGCTAGGAAGGAGACTGCAACGAGAACAAGAGAAATACAAGAGAGTACAGTGCAATAGAAGGGAGAACAAAGGGCAAATAAGAAAAACAAGAGGAATACAAGAAAGAACAAGATGAACACAAGGAGAACAAGGGGAGTACAAGGAGAGCAATGGAAATACAAGGAGAACAATGGGAATACAAGGAGAACATGGGGAATATAAGGGGAACAGAGGAAATATAAGGAGAAAAATGGGAGTGCAAGTAGAACAAGGATAATATATGGAGAACAAGAGAAATACTAGGAGAACAAGAGAATACAAGGAGAAAAGGGGGAATACAAGTAGAACAAGGAGGTGCATTTTTATGTGACGGTCAATTTCAAAATTACCCTCCGTAACTAGAGAGGAGAAAGACTTAGTTTTATGTCAAAATATGAACTGCGAGACATATATAAATATAGGTATATTGTATAGACTAAATAATAGAAAGTGATGGCGATCTCTGTACTATTTTCAAACCACGTAATGAGTATACTCGTACGAAACACTGATGTGAGAATTTTTAATATTAAAAGAGTAGATAAAACCTAGATTGCCGACATTCTTACCGAAGCGTGAGTTGGATTTTCCCTTGTCTTGCCTGCGCGTTATATTATCAATCTCAATTGTTTGAAAATTATTGAAAAGTAGGAATATTATTAACCGTGGTTAGACCTACATATACAGTACGGTCTACTGAAACATAATAGGCCTGTTTATCTCATTGAAACGTAGTATCTGCTGAAGAAGAATAGGCTAAAAAATAAGAACTGTGTTCACGCAAGTTTCGAGGCTGCACAACCATCGTAATATATTTTATTATTTAATAATAAGTGTTGAGAAACAGTTTCCGTTGTCGATAAGGAGAAACGTTGTCCGAAGCATGTTCTGAAAACGGACAGCAAAATGCGTTGCAATAGCTTTCTGTGTACCCAAGTATGGTTTAAAATAGCTTACATATTTCTCAATACAGTTCACGCAACTGTCTGGGATTGGCAATATGAAGTACAACACAATAATACCTTTGGCTTAGTCCAACAATGCTAATAAGGAAAACTACTCATTGTCCTTTGCCGGGTTTAAAGCAAAGATGATGCAGTAAACCCAAGCCTTTCTCACAGCAACATCACAGATCGGTAAAGATGCCGATAACTTAAGGTTGACTTTCCCTTTAGTGAAACAACGATATTCGGGACAAATTCAGAACTTTTAAATTAAATTTCGATAAGAGGCAAGCGAAAATTCTGTTAAAATATACAGCTAAGGGCGCAATGTGATTGCATCACTTTGGAATGTTTTACGCCAAAATGTATTGCGCCACAATGTTTACAGGCCTACATCACAATTCATTTAAAATTAGAAGAGGGAAATTATGTTGGTACTAGTAGCGTACATACAACAAGAACAAATGACAAACGTAGAGCGATACCAATTTTTTTTCGGGTCTCGATATAGCTCAGGTGTTAAGAGAACTCAGCGCGCCAAGATGAGGATCCTGGATTCGATTTCCGATGCCGGAATGAATTTTTTTTTCCATTAATAAATAGAGCGATAGATACTGTTTACGTCGCAACGATTGATCGTAGCAATTATTAGTCAATATAACGACTGAAAGAGCGACTAATATCATCGATTGCAGACTTCTCTCTGTGTCATTCGTGATAGCGCCGAAGAATGAAGAGGAATATTATTGCTTTCTTTGCTATTGAAAAATAGGAAACGTGGAAGGGCTAGAAGATATTACGTTCTTCCTAAATTATGAGTGCTTGACTTAAAAAGGTATTTTTCTATACACTTTATAACGATCTACGTTGAGGATCTAAGGAAGTTTCTAATTATTTCCGAATGTCAAAAAGGTAATTTGATTATCTACAATCACAATCGATAAATTAGCACAAGAGGACAATATTGATACAATGAGTTGTGGATTTCCGGGCTTCTGCCGCGTCGTCTCGGTTACTGGAGCCAGGACGCTGGAGCTGACGTTTCGACGATACTGCTGTGGCCGTTCTCAGAGTTGTCGATCCATAACTCTGAGAATGGCTACAGCAGGATGGTCGAAACGTCAGCTACAGCAGTCGAAACGACGCAGCAGAATCTCGGAAACTCGCAACCCATTAACATCAGTCGCGGAAGCCTAAGCCAACAATAATGAAACAATTTTGTTTCCGCTGTGGGACTCTCGCAGCCAGACCATTGTCAACATAAGAAAACCAACAAATATTAAGTGCTTGGCCCACAAGCATTGTGGCGCTATCGCATTGTAGCGAAATAACGTGATACCATTTCAGGTAACTGGCGCAAACGTGTTCTTCCGACAGCGAACGCCTGATAGCCTACATGTAGGTCTATACACAACATTTCTGTATGACTATACAAAGATAATTATGAGTGAATTACATTTTGCAACGAAGGTTTTATGAACGGGTTATCGGTTGTTGGATTGTGATACGTCAAGAATATATTCCAGAGTCATGGTTGTGTAACGAAATACGTTACTATCTCTTCTTTTTCTTCTTCTTCTTCTTCTTCTTCTTCTTCTTCTTCCTTCTTTCACTTATCAAGTTGTAGGTCTCCAAGCTTGCTGCGAGACTCAGAACTTGTCTTACCATAATTTTTCAGATCGTCGCACATTTATCCTATCCTTTGGTATTTAATAAAATGCTTGCTTGGGATGTCCCAAGTCACTTATTCTTCGAACATATTTTTTTCATTCTGATTGTTAATGTTCAATTATCACCCGCTATATTACTCTTATTTCCAAGTCTTTTCTAATCATTAGTAGGCCTCGACCTAATTTTATTCCTCCCTGTTACGCTAATGTGGTCTGGGAAATCGCATTTTTAGAGCCTCCAATCTTTCTTCATCATTCTTATGGACCATGTTTCTGAACCAAAACTAATATTGGACATTGGTTTTGCTATAATTTTATGTATCTACGTTCATCATCCTTTGGCATCCAAATTGGCTTCATAGCCGCACTGGCATTATTATAGATGTCGTTATTAAAACCATCTGTTCAAAAAGTTGTAATTTGTTGTCACAACCACTTAACTTGTTTCCAGAAAAAGGACAGTTTTTTAGACCATTTTCCGATCTTTGCTTGACAGATGATTGGTGGTGACTATGATTGTAGCAGCGATTTCCAATAGGTGGACCGCGGGCCTCTTGTGCCTCGTCAAAAGTTTATTCTGACCCCACAGAGCAAACAACAGTGAACAGATAGATGATGTAGTTACTCTAAGTAAGGCTGTCATGAAACCAGGTTGAAATTTTCAAATAATTTTCCAAATACAGTCAACTCTGGACATAGTGAACTCGGTTATATTGAACATTCGGCTATAGTGAACCTAAATCGTTGGTCCCGCCCTACATAGGCCTACATTAATATTTCCATTTATAGTGAACCCTCGCTTCGGTTATAGTGAAGCTTAAAAATTGAAGTTACAAGAGTTGTATCCTGATAAATCCTTATTTGAAGTCAGACCTTCTTGTATAAAAATGTCGAAGCGTGTTGAGAACAACATTCTAAGTTTCTTACTCCTTTAGTCAAAGGACAAAGGTAGGATTAGTGATTCCTAGATAATGAGCTGTACTGTAAATCTAGGCAACACGTGACACCTTTCCTCACTCCCCCGTCGAAGGGTTGTCATTCTGTTCTCAGGCACTTTACTGTTATTTCTAATCCTCCACCATCAAAAGACTACATTTTGTTCTCACAAACATTTCCATTATGACGGATAGCATCGAAACAACGAAAAATGAAATTGTCTTCTTTTATTAAAAGGTGACGGACATTATGTCCAGAGCATAAATGATGGTAAGATTCCGATTACTTTCAAACTCCATCAACTTCCTCCCAGTTTCCATTAAGTGACTCGGGAAATTCCAAGGCTGAGTATGCTGTCACACCATAACAACGTTTGTCATTTCTACCTGATCAGTCTGTTTCTAGGTTCGAACAGTGAATGTTCTGTATAAAAATGTCGAAGCGTAAAGTGTTTTCTTTGGAAGATAAGGCGAATATTATAAGTGACATTGAACGTGATCTTTCGTAAGCGGATGTGGGTCGACAGCATAGTTTAAGTAAATCAACTGTGAGTAACAGTATACAGTGCAGCCTAATCCATTCCACAAAAATGAAATATTTTAATTACTGTATAGTATTTTATTTTCTTATTCACAATTTCATTCATTCCTGTCGTTTAAGGTTAGGGGAGAGAGACTTCGGATTCAGTGAACCTCGGATATAGTGAACGAAATATGCAAGTTTGCAGAGGTTCACTATAACCGAAATTGACTGTATTTACGTCATGGATAACTAGGAGGACATTTTAAGACCCTTACAAATACTCCTGTAGAAGCGAAACATTGCTACCTGGAATACGTAGACCAATACACGCTAGATTTAACACTTATGATAATGAGGGCTGGAAATAATTTAAGTGTCATTTTATTGATGTTATTATATTTGAAAGAAATTATATGCATAATTTTCCAAATTGTAAATAACTTAAATTGTACATTTTGTCAGTATTTGTAGCCATCTACAGATGAATCAAAATTTTCTGTCAGTAGTATTATATTAACAAAAATGTTATGGAAATAGACTGTCATACGGCTACTTCTAGTTTTCAGATACATAAAATCTCCAGTGGACATGTGTCCTATTTCCCATTAAGATATGATCTAAATGTGCTATAGTAGGCCCCGATACCCATACAGAATGTCCCAATAGTAGTCTATATTACGATACAAGTGTGGTTAACTGCATTATAATAGGACCGAGAAAACAGTTTGAAGAAACTGTCAGACAATATGAAATGAAGTATTAGTTGGTTGCCAGTTCCAAGTCTGGAAAAGTGGGAAGTAAGATTTTGTCGTGATGAAATTTAACTGAGACTGAAGTTACCTACACACATTTTTGACAGGGACTCAGTTTACCTATACATAATGTTTGGCATGAATTCATTTTACCACATATTTCCCAGTAGGGACTGAGTTTACCAACTCCGATAACAAATTGAGGTTGGCATCATTCTTGTTTAAATAAATCAAGAAAGAAATGTGTTACTTTTATATAAATTACCCTGTATAATAGTGCACAAACCCAGTAAGCACTGAGCATGGAAAATGCAGGTGGCCCAAATTTTGTCTCTGAAATATTGGTTTCACACATCTAGAGCTGAGGGAGACCCTCCACGCTCTTGTGTGCGTTAGCGCTGTGTTGCTCGAAGGGCGGGCAGCGAAGTAGCGTATCGGGATGAGCCAGTGCGGGTTAACAAGTAGGAGAGACAGAGAGGGACTGCGCGGAGCGGCTCCTCCCAGCAACTAATTCTTGGGTCGCGAACTCCGCTCAAACATCATTTAGTTTCATCGCTACACAGGCTTAGTTTCCTCGCGCGGTGACAACGGCTTCCAGGTGTGAACCAGTGCAAACTTCGGTGTTGTTATTGACGACAAGCCAGTGGTTTTGTGTACGAAACGCGCAACGAACGCATATCACGAAAATAAGAGTCGGCTAACAAAAGTACTTACAGCTAGTGGTCGGATGGCTGATGTACGAATATCGACATGACTAACAAGACAATTTCAGTGCGGCAGAGTTTACCACGTGAGTGTTATAATTAAAGGGGATTGTTTAGCTATAAATTTGTGGTTCGAACTTAGCCCAAACCGGAGCAAGAAACTTGTAGTTTCAATACAATTAGGCTACATTTTTACAGTTTTACTAAAGCCTATATTACGATTTAAAATTCAAAAATTTTATATTGAATTCCTCACATTTTCATATATTTTACGTTACTGTTAGAAATTAGAATCCAAACCAAATTTTTTTATGTTTTTACTAATTTTCAGTTACTGCTACCTATAAACAAAATTAGCCTCACGTTAAATGGATTTATCTGTGATAGTTCACAATATTTAAGACATAATATCGAGTCAAATTTGACCATTTTCTTCATGTTTATAGAAATGTTACAATTCATAATCCATACTCAGTGTTAGAAGTGATAAAGATGTAAAAGGGGGGATGTTGCGGTTTATAATCCAAATTTTATACAAAAATTCTTCAGATTTTTATGTATTAAAATACATTAAAATACGTTACTGTTAGGAATTAGAATCCAAACTAAAATTTTGATGCTTTTATTAATTTTCATTTACTTATAAACCAAATTCAACCTCACGTTCAATGGATTTATCTGTGATAGTTCACAATATTTAAGACATAGTATCAAGTCAAATTTGACCATTTTCTCCATGTTTATAGAAATTTTGCAATTCATAACCCATTCTCAATGTTAGAATTGATAAAGATGTAAAAGGGGGGAGGATTTCTAGTTGACATACTAATCTTCTACTTTTTTCTTCAAATTGTTTAGAGTCTATATTAGTTATAACATTTATTCGGTTTTAAAGTTTATTGTTATAGAGTTATGTATTATTATTATTATTATTATTATTATTATTGTTATTGTTATTATTGTTATTACTAGTATTATTGTTGTTTTCGTTCATGTTCATTTTAATTACTGTGGCACCTGACATGGTATTTTGAATTTTTGGTGCTATTGTTTTAATATAAATTAGGCCTATTATTTTTACGTTAAATTATAACGTTTTTATATGTCGAAAATCAGATGTAGGCTAATATTTCAGTCATTCAAGACAAACTGGAAATTCCAATGATAAAATTTTTCTCAGAAATATTTGTTTATTATTAGTGTAAGACATAGATAAGGCTCTAAATTTAAATATTCTAATGCTTTATTTTCAAAAGGAAAATATTTTATAAAAATTTATATGTCCATAGAATCTAAGTGATCTTGGCTAGTTAATGGGTACTTTTTGTTTCCATAAAGTTTGCAGCACTTACTCATAGAGAGATCAGCTGTTAATGTGTGTTTTTCAAGGAGTTGTTATTGAAGAAATATTTTGAGAGCCTGTACTGTTAATTCCAGGGCTTCGGGACCAAGGAACTTTTTACTCTGTACTATAAGTTATTCTTTCTGCCATTCGGTTTTTTAAGTAGGCCTATATTAGGTTAACAACGATTAGCAATCTTACAGTTCAAGTGAATATTTTGACTTAGAAATGTCACAGTTGTTTCGAAACTGGAAAAATAGACATTAATTCGTATGCAACATCTGTGACATGGAAGAAACGGCTATAAAATATTTGATTATGTTTTTGTGAACTTTCCCATGCAATTTGCATAGTTTTCAAATGGATACTATGAGAATGAATCTCTTTTTGCTTGAGGCAGAGACCTGTGTTTTACACTTTTTGTTAATAAGGTGTAAACTGAGTTCACAAATCTTGCAACATCCGCGACGGAACCTTTCTTCTATTTTCTGTAATAATAATAAATTTTATTCAAACAACTTTTTTTTCTGTGAAACGATACTGATCTTTTAAATTGATTCTAATAATAAAAGTTGGCAAAAGTCATTTCATTTTCAGTATAGAGAGTTTGGAAATAGTAAAAATGTAACATCCATGACAACTGGAATGGCTGATTTACAAACGACATTCAGAATAAGCTAATACAGCAAATTCATTCCAGAGGAGAAAATGTTCTGACGATCGCACAGAAAATAAATGAAATTTCAGGAAAAATATCGCTATTCAGGCCGGTGTGATAGACTACTAGTAACATTAAAACATAATACGAGAGATTATATTCATATAAGGGTAGTATATGTAGTTTCTTTCCCCGGTGGTAATGAACACAGGAATGCAGAAGTTGGGGGGGGGATGTCCTGAAGGGGAGAAATTCCCCGGCTTCCCCCTCCTTCAATATGAACACTGCCCACACTTTAATTCACACTGCGGATTCCGACAGGTTATGTAATTATTCAACGATTTTTTTTTTACTGTACAGTACCATTGAACTGCCCATATATCCCTAAAATTATTTCAAATTTTATATTTGTCAAAGCCATTATCAAATATAATCCAAATTTAACTCAAGTGAATTGAATTTTTGTATATACTGTTTATGTTTTATGACCAGGCTTCGAGACTTCGGACCCAATAGAGCAGTTCAGTGGGAAATCCGCATAACGGCGTACTGAGTATAGTGGTAAAGCGTACAGTGGGTGGGGGTACTGTACAACTATTTCCAACAAATATGCAAAAGAAAACGCTCTGGATTTGAAGGTTCTGACGAATAATTTGGTTTTCATACCAACCTATTTTCAAACTGTGTCTGAAACTATTACACGGTTAGAAAAGTCAAAGCAAGAGATGCCGGAAGCCCTCAAATTAATTTAGAAAATGATGCAGAGAATTAATGACACATAAAGTACACAGGTTACTGAACGTGTAAAACAGAAGTGGAAATCAATTTTATGTAAAAATAACGGATATGGAACACTGTGTAACATAAACAGCAAATTAGTGGACATAGAGTCACCCGAGAATAAAGGACTGTCTCTTAGAGACTGCAATGATAGATTTTTTTCGTTTTGCTCCTATGACGTTATGCGACGTAGAGCGCAGCTTTCTACAGTACAAACTTTGTCAGATAACCGAAAAAGATTTACGTTTGAGACACTTAGAATGTGTCTTGTAGTAGGTACATTGCAATTCGGTACTGTAACTGCACTTCCTAAAGACGACCAATAGGATAAATGAAAAAATTAAAATTGCTAAATGCTTATTTCCACCATTAACACTGTGTATAATTAAACACAAATGCTTACAAAAGACAGGAGAATAAATGCTTTTCATATTCTTTTGACATTATCATTGTATAATGTATATTTACTTTCAGAATGTACATATGTATGTTTCCCCATACTACCGTACTCTACTCTAAATAGCAACGTTGTTACCTCAACACATCTCTATCTACCTGCAGCGAGTCAACAACCTATAGTGCATGCACAGTAAACTTATTGTATCGGGTCCAAAGTCTCGAAGCCTGCTTATGACTTATAATCCAAAATTAGCTAAAAATTTACTAATTACATTCGAGATATTTTTATCAATAAAATGAATATATTCTTCAAAATCGGATTCACTTTACACCGGTATCTCAAAATTAAATATGTTATTATTAAGTCTTACCTAACGTTTACGATTTATAATTCTTACGATTAATAACAAACATTTCTGTTAATGTTAGTGTTTCATTTTGACTAAAAATTTTTACTAAATGCTGATAAAATATTTCTAAAATGTTTATTTTATATTAAAAAATTCACTGATTGCTCGTATTTTTTTTGTAACATGACGTCTAAGTCTCAAATCTGAATAAGCAATATTTATAGTTTTTCTTCATAATCGTTTCGACTAACAAAATTTAATTTAATTTTTAATAAGAGTCACGACTTATAATGTATTACTAATTTTTTTTTCATGAAATACCTATTTATAAAGTTTTCTTTAAAAAAACTGTAATATATCTTAGCTTATATTGGAAATTGTATGCAGTTCTACTATAAAAAGCAGACGAAGTATTCTTCTTTCTAGATATAGGGAGACATGCAAATTTCATCTTAAGCTGAAAAGATATTATTAAATTTGTTTTTCTTGTTCTTACCTTTACGCTGGCCGATGTCACACGCAACTGAAATTAAAATAAAAAAATTATTCAAAGAAAAATATATCATAACGTTACAATTACAAAATAATAGCCTAATTAAAAATCTTCGTCTGATAGCTTGAAATATATTAGAAATAGTAATGAATGAAAATAAAGCTGATTTATTTTTGCAGAATACTTATCACATGCAGGGTGAACTTAAGCAATGTCCTTAACTTCAGGAAGTTATTCCTTGAGGTATTTAAAAAAAATGTCAGAAACGAAATTCACTGGTAAAGAAGACCAACAATTGGTAGAACTACTAAGATTTATTTCAAATAATCCGTCCTCAAGTGAGGTTGACCACTGGGATCCGGAATTAACAAACATAAAAGATAAAGGGAAATGATAGGAGCAAAATAATGACTCGATTTGTACAGTAAAACAAAAATTTACCTGTTAACTAGATGATAGTGTAGAATTTGAAGAGAGGCCTTCAGAATTTCCATTACAATCTTCTGAATCTCATAAAAGGGAATTTTAAAGGATTTAAGGATATTACATGTAAATTTTGGTAAACAACCCCTCGCTCCAAATAGTAAGCCTGTAACATCCCAGTTGTAAAGCGAAATGCCATATTTTTCACTGAGGTATGGAAGACAAGGTACATATTTAGCTCGCTTGTCATCATTTATCTGTAGTGCTTGATTCGTATCTCGTTCAAAGCAAATCGTAGGGTCTAAGACCATCGCTCTCTGAGTTCTTCTATTGATGGCAATTATATCGACTTTTCTATGAGAATCATCTTCAGACACACAATGAATCTCTTCATGTAGTCTACTTCCCATCCTCTGTTTCTTAACAGGTTGGCAATTGCTGTACGGGCACGATGGTGTCTCCCTTCTTACAGAACCCCAGTACGTGGCCAAGTGTTTCAGTCTCGCTGCAGCCGGGATGGCGACAACGGGTAGTACTGAAGGTTCTGCCAGGGACAAATCTCAATGCTGTGGCGTTGCAAGACATCTTGATGGCATTGATGTATTCCGAGGACGAAAGACACTTTTTAGAGGAGATTCAGGAGTTGGGGACATTCTTCAAACACCTTTGCCTTTATGTGGGAGCTGGCACCATGACTAGAATGATTGTTTTCTGAGAACTTCTCTGAGATGTTTTCCTTTAGTTTGAGGAGTGACGCTGTTTCGAGAAATCTTCAGGCGTGTGAGAGATGTTTTCTTCTCAGGAAACTTAGCCTATTTTCTTCTATTGATAAATGATTCTTCATCGACAAAGAAATCCTCTTTCACATCCTGTATTGAATATTGAACTCAAAGACTTTCTTTGTTTCTTTCACAGCATATTGCACAACAAATCATAGTTATCATCATCATCTTCATCATCATCGTCGTCGTCGTCATCGTCATCATCATTATAGTTTTCTTCTCCTTCGAGTATTTTAGAAGCACTTTTATAGTCACATTTCACAGAATATTTGCATGTATTTTCTCAAAAAACTATTCCAGAATACGTATTGAGAGTTTCTGTGTTGGTTTGGCTTGTCATTTGTCTCGGTCACCATACTAATTTGTGTGAAAAGACAAATGAAAGATAGCTCTATCTTCTGTCTCTGTTGCATGTCTCGGTCGCTTGTCTCTTGCCACCTTTACCTGTTAGGTACAACCTTAGACACAAAATGTAACCGATCTCCTATAGCGTGAAGTTGTCTAACAACCAAACTTTCTCATGGGGGTAGATAAAAAAGTTGTTTTTTTTTTCATCATGTTAACAATGTCAAAACAAGCGCTAATACAAATTTTGGCCACTCGAGCGCAATTACGACAGCCGTAAAAATAAGTTTTCCTGGGGCTGTTTACAGAAAGAAAACACAATTTCATGGAAAGATTTATTGGAACAGATACAGCAATTGTTGAGCTATTTTTCAACATATTACCCAACGGAAATGAGACATCTATCATATCGTGGGATCAACTTTTATATCCCTGTGTCGTAGAAGTCTGCCGTCTGCGTCTCTCTGTTGATCCTACGTTATGACAAATGTCTCAATTCCTGTAGGAAATATGTTGAGAATTAGCTCAATAATTGGTATATACTGTTTCAAAAAATCTTTCTATGAAAATTGTGTTTTATTTCTGTAAACGGCCCCAGAGAAACTTACTTTCTGGACGGCCCTTATAATTGCGCTCGAGTGGCCAAAATTTGTATACGCACTTGTTTTGACATTATTAACATAGTGGAAGAAAAAAATAACTTTTTTATCTGCCCCCCATGAGAATATCTGCTTGTAAGTCCACTTCGGGCAGCGCCTGGTTCACACGACTACGGAGAGGATGTTTATGATTTATACATATTTTATCCCTTGAATATAATATCTTTGTTATAACGCTTTATCTATAAACAGACATAAAAAGCAACAAACAAATAAACACATAAAACAAAGGAAAAACAGAGCGGAGTCTTCCGTAAGAAATTCGTTCAAGTGTAAACCTAAGCTGTCATGGTATCAACCGAAATTTTTCGAAGGGGTCTTTGCGTATGACAGACGGTCTTTTTTTTTGTCTAAGATTGAAACTTTGAGTTATGAATTGGACTGCCACACACATTTTTTAAGTAAGCTTATACGACAAAGCAAATGTTTTCTACATATCATCATCATCATCATCATCATCTTAGTGGGTTGAGAGAAAACCCCGGAAAAACCTCAACCAGGATTGGAACCAGGACCCGCTTTTATCACGGTCAGACATACCGTTTCTCCACACCGGTGCACCTAATTCTAATTAGTTTTAATATATCAATATAAACGGAATTTTTATTAGGCCTACAATATCCGTAAGGATTGTGAAACTGTCCCTGATGCAATGTAGAAACATTTTGATTTTTACATCCGTTGATACTTTCACTCACCATGAGCCATGCATGATATTACGTTTCTATAGTGCTTTCATTTTTTCTTTCCACGCTAGCGGATGTAGGCTAGAACGGAAGCGGTAGCGCACAGTGCAGCTGTCCACTTGCGAGCGTGGAAAGATAAAATGTATGAACTGTATAATACAGTCCTAAATGATTCTCTATCTGGTATCTACACGCAGCTGAGGTAGAGACACTAAATAGCTGTGGCAGTATGAATTAATAATACTCATTTATGATCACTCCTTTTAAAATGAAATGCTTGACAATGACTACATGTATCATACGCGTATATTGGATATGCATCATAATTCTTACATTGTTTACATTTTAAAATTTCCTGGCTTGATGCATTGTTCATGGCAATACCGCCATTTATATAGAGACGCGTCTCCTTTCATATCTTGAAACACTAATATTTCTACGTACTTATAAGTCTTACTACGTTTCTTTCGATGGCCAAGGACACTCATTATGAAAGGATCGCTTTCCAACGTAGAACGAATCACAAAATTGTTTCTTCCATCATTAAACATTTTCACATAACGGACTTAATTTGCAATTTTCTTTCAAACGTACAGTATATCCTAAGAAACAAACGAAAGAAGGAAACAATATCAGATGTATATCCTGCGAAAGAAACGAAAAAAGAAAAGTGACCTATTGTACTGTAATGTACTAGCGACTGTTATCGAGTTTATTTATTTTGAATTTTTTAATAATTCAACATCCAGATTTTAACAAAATTATATTTTCCCCACAATCACGACTTTAATACCTTTCGATTTAGACATCACACATTAGGCCTATAGGTGTTACAATTTGTCTAAATTCTTATGCCATGTTTATACTAGAGATAGAGTCCCTCGATAATAATTGAATGTAGTAAGAGTTGAGACAAGGAGCATACTACTTCTGATTGGTTGGATACAACCATGACTTCCATTGATATATAATTGATAAATCTAGGTATACACATCAATGGAAAATGCCTGTTATTATTCGGTTGAGAAGCTTTTGTCATCTAGTCTGCTGTCAAAAAATCTGACAGAATTTATAAAACAGTTATATTACCGGTTGTTCTTTATGGTTGTGAAACTTGGACTCTCACTTTGAGAGAGGAACAGAGATTAAGGGTGTTTCAGAATAAGGTCCTTAGGAAAATATTTGGGGCTAAGAGGGATGAAGTTACAGGAGAATGGAGGAAGTTACACAAAGCAGAACTGCACGCATTGTATTCTTCACCTGACATAATTAGGAACATTAAATATAGACGTTTGAGACGAATCCAGAAATAGAGTGTTAGTTGGGATGCCGGAGGGAAAAAGACGTTTGGGGACGCCGAGTCGTAAATGGGAGAATAATATTAAAATTAATTTGAGGTGGATATGATGATAGAGACCGGATTGGTCTTGCACAGGCTTATGTGAGGGCGGCAATGAAGCTGCAGGTTCTTTAAAATTCATTTGTAAGGTAGTAAGTAATATTCAAAAATAAATTGGGTCGATGAAAAAATAAATCCCTCATTACTTGTAACATCTAGACTCTAGAGTTCCTTTATAATGACAGTTGAAATTTTGTATGGTCTCTGATTCCATCAATAATAGTTTAAAATAAGTAATGATTTGATAGCACTGAAATTGGACAAAACAAATTTCCTATGGGAAGTACAATAAAACTATAGCACTTATATTGCATGCAAATACCTATTAAATATATTTGGTAAATAATTTTATTGTAGCCTATAGGCCTATTACATTATTTCATAATATAATTTATTATATATAATAGGCCTACATAAAATTATTATTACAGCTAGTTTAATACTGAGGGATAAGGAAAACTTATTATCTGTAGGCTAGAATCCTCTGTCTCAACTCATATTAAATGATTTTCGAGGAACTCTTATGGGGAGAGGATGGTATTTTTAAAACTTTTTTCCTATTTGGATAAAATATTAATTTTTTTGTATTTAGAGAGCTCAACCAAATAAAAAATAAAAAAAATAATTATTTGGTAGCCCAAATTTGAAGAAAATATACCCAATGCAGGACTGTACTAAAACCGATATATCTAAACCGTTTTTAAAGATAGATTCAAACAGTTTTTTGCATTGTATTTGCAAAATCATGTTGTACAAACTGTCTGTAACAGAATTGTGATATTAGTCCCTACGTTTGTAAAATAAACAATTAAAATTTAATAACAATTTTCTGATTTCCTTTCTTGCAAACAAACGGACGTATTTTTAAAATGAAATCAATTAACAAAATTTTGTTACAGAGAAAAGTTTCCTAATAGTCTAAAGAATGTGTGTCCTAAATTTCATGCATGTATCTTTAATAATTCAGAAATTATATCCATTTTTGTCTGGTAATGTAGCAAAAAAATTGAAGTTACTGGAAACCGATAAAAGTGGGCGTGTGATTTAAAAATCCATAGCGCAGGAAGTTTAAAAATGACGTCTCAACATTCGATAAGGGCACAAATACCCACAAAATATTATGCAATGCATTCCACACATATCAAAGGGTATTTTAAAGAATTTTTTTTTTTGAAAATATAATTTATCGGAAACAACAATAGAAGTGGGCGTGTGATTTAAAAATCCATAACGCAGGAAGTTTAAAAATGGCGACTCAACATTCGATAAGGGCACAAATACCCACAAAATGTTAGGCAATGCATTCCACACATATGAAAGGGTATTTTAAATAATTTTTTTTTTTTGAAAATATAATTTATCGGAAACAACAATAAAAGTGGGCGAGTGATTTAAAAATCCATAACGCAGGAAGTTTAAAAATGGCGACTCAACATTCGATAAGGGCACAAATACCCACAAAATGTTATGCAATGCATTCCACACATATCAAAGGGTATTTTAAAGAATTTTTTTTTTGAAAATATAATTTATCGGAAACAACAATAAAAGTGGGCGTGTGATTTAAAAATCCATAACGCAGGAAGTTTAAAAATGGCGACTCAACATTCGATAAGGGCACAAATATCCACAAAATGTTATGCAATGCATTCCACACATATCAAAGGGTATTTTAAAGAATTTTTTTTTTGAAAATATAATTTATCGGAAACAACAATAAAAGTGGGCGAGTGATTTAAAAATCCATAACGCAGGAAGTTTAAAAATGGCGACTCAACATTCGATAAGGGCACAAATACCCACAAAATGTTATGCAATGCATTCCACACATATCAAAGGGTATTTTAAAGAATTTTTTTTTTGAAAATATAATTTATCGGAAACAACAATAAAAGTGGGCGAGTGATTTAAAAATCCATAACGCAGGAAGTTTAAAAATGGCGACTCAACATTCGATAAGGGCACAAATACCCACAAAATATTATGCAATGCATTCCACACATATCAAAGGGTATTTTAAAGAATTTTTTTTTTGAAAATATAATTTATCGGAAACAACAATAAAAGTGGGCGAGTGATTTAAAAATCCATAACGCAGGAAGCTTAAAAATGGCGACTCAACATTCGATAAGGGCACAAATACCCACAAAATGTTATGCAATGCATTCCACACATATCAAAGGGTATTTTAAAGATTTTTTTTTAATTTAATCATTTTTCACCAAAAAATACCACCCTCTCCCCTTAACTAGAGAACTACTTTCATTTGTTCACATTTAAATACCATTCGCTATAACCATGCAATTTTTAACGACCTTCGAATTTCTACATACGCCCAGCTTGAAAATGTTTGCAGAATGCATTTTTTTTTTTCGAAAAATTGAGTCGTTTTCATCATTTTAGTAAATTTTACAGCTCGTAGAGTTTTCCTGTGAATTTCATTAACAAAGTTGCACTAAGCATTCAATTATTGAACATAGCCTATGTATTAATACACACAAATTAATGAGGGATTTTATCTTAAAAACGAAGTCTGTTCCTATTAGCCTATATAGATTATAGACTGCTGCTGCTACTACTACTAGTACCACCACCACTACTGATGATGATGATGATGATTATTATTATTATTATATATTATTATTACTACTACTACTACTACTACTACTACTACTACTACTACTACTACTACTATTCTTATTGTGAAAATATTTGTACAGCAGTCTCCCTAAAATATGGAGCAAGTCTTTGTCGTTGACACAACGTATTTTGTTGAATAAATGATACGTAGTCTATAAGTGGTGTAGTCTACGTCACGCCATCTGCAACAGTACTCGTGATTCATCTTCTTTTGAGTGAAAATTGTTTGTTAAAGCAAAAAGTGTTTACTGAAATGATTCATAACAAGATGCGAGCTAATTCATAATTTCTTTTTGTTGAAACTTCTATTTCGTAGTCGAGCTTTAAGAGGGGACTAACTGTGAAACTTCCTTAAAAGAGACAAATGTCAGTGGTGGCTTGTTATTTCGGAAGGAGGAAGATGGAGAGTAGGATAAATACGGACTACAACAAAACAACAAATGTAACTACTGAGATTAACTTTCTATCATGAGTAGGCCTACTTAATTTTAGTGTAAATTTAAACTGGCATTATCATGTTTTTTAAAGTATAAAAGTGGGTATATTTGGGCAAAGTACATGAGTTATTCATATATTTCAAAAGGCATATGACTAGGTTAACAGACAAGTTTTATATAATATTCTTGTTGAATTTGTTATTCCCAAGAAACTAGTTCGATTAATTAAAATGTGTCTCAGTGAAACTTACAGTATAGTCCGTATAGGCCAATATCTGCCTGATGCTTTTCCAAATCACTGCAGGCTAAAGCAAGGAGATGCACTATCACCTTTATTTTTCAACTTTCCTCTAGAATATGTCATTAGGGAAGTCCAGGAAAAGAGGGAGGGTTTGGAATTGAACGGGTTACATCAGCTGTTTGTTTATGAAGATGACGTGAATATGTTGGGAGAAAATCCACAAACGATTAGGGAAAACACGGGAATTTTACTTGAAGCAAGTAAGGAGATAAGTTTGGAAGTAAACCCCGAAAAGACAAAGAATGTGATTATGTCTCGTGACCAGAATATTCTACGAAATATAAATATAAAAAGAGGAAATTTATCATTTGAAAATGTGGAAAATTGAAATATCTTGGAGCATCAGTAACAAATATAAATGACACTCGAGAGGAAATTAAACACTCAATAAATATGGGAAATTGCTGTTATTATTCGGTTGAGAAACTGGATTTATCATCCAGCCTGCTCTTGAAAAATCTGAAAGTTGGAATTTATAAGTAAAACGGTTATATTACAGGTTGTTCTGTATGGCTGTGAAACTTGGACTCTCACTTTGAGAGAAGAACAAAGGCTAAGGGTATTTGAGAATAAGGTGCTTAGGAAAATATTTGTGACTAAGAGGGACGAAGTTACAGGAAAATGGAGAAAGTTATAGCCTACAACGCAGAACTGCACGCATTGTATTCTTCACATAACATAACGAGGAATATTAAATCCAGACTTTGAGATGGGCAGGGTCATCCGAGAGGCAACACTTACTGTATCCGTCATCTGGGTGCCTTTCGTTCGTGTATTTCTCTACACCCTCAGCTAGTCGCTATAATTGACTATTCCTAAGCAAGTGTTTTCTTGGCGCGTAATTAAGTTGGTGCGATCTTGGGTCAAGACTATGTTCTGATCAGAAGTTCTCAGTCTCTATATTTATGTTTTTACAGCATTTATTATAATTGGTCAAACAACTGTTTTGAGAATTTTGAAAAAAAATGAATAGGCCTATAATTAAACTCTGTTGATGTGTAATCATTAATATAATTAACCAGGAAAGGTTAAAAAATATAATTGAAGACGTCACCCGAATAAGGGCGTATACAGCAAAATGTAGTTCTGATATAAACTAATTTCAATATTTGAAAGCTGTCAGGTTCATCATAATTGCGTCGGAAAAGTTTTTCCATTACTGTTAATTAGTTTCGAGGATATTTAAAATAAAATTATTGAAACATAACAGCAAATAGTATGTTCTGCTATTAGTAAATAAATATAATATGGAACTCTGTATACGCCCTTTTTCCGGCGACAATATGTTTTAGTACTGTTTTTAATTATTCTGATGTTCTAGCTGTCTAACTTTGCATGGAAATTAATTATTTATAGGAACATCTTGTACTTCATTAATAATTTTGTTTTAAAAAGTAAAATAAAATAAATTCAACAAAATAAAATATACATTTACCATAACATACTAAATAAAAATATTGAATAATTACACAAGTAGGCCTACAAAATAACATTACATTTTTAGTTTATGGTTTTCTCGTCTTTATGTCTTTTTCTTCTTTATGCATCATCACTATTGTTGCTAGTGTCATTTTCACCATTGTGTGTCCCGACTTTATTCAGCATTGAGTTCAGCCAACTTTGGCTATCTTCATCTAAAAACTGTAAGAGATCTCTTCAGTCCTCCGCCCTGGAGGGTTTCAAAGACACTGGGTTCATTTGTGTTGGACTCAAAAAAGTTTCAGCTACGACACTTCCATTCCCGTCTTCCAAATCTTGAAGGATACAAATGATGCAGGTTGAAGCTGAAAATATCCCTGATGTCCTGGATTGCAGTTTATACTTTTGCACCATGATTGTATGAGGACGATTTAAGTATGTACCCGTTTTTTCATTGAGGATGTCACCAGAAACCAGTTTATTCTGAACTGCTGTTAATCGTTTCTCTGAAATTTGCAATAGACTCAATAGAAAGTTTTGACAACATCAATTTTTTTTTATCTCCATTACAGAAAACACTATCTTTTCAAGCATTATCCCTATTCTTGAAGTACTGAAGCTTCTTAGTTTTTAGATTCACTCTTTCAA
Organism: Periplaneta americana; assembly: GCF_040183065.1. Taxonomy (NCBI): domain Eukaryota; kingdom Metazoa; phylum Arthropoda; class Insecta; order Blattodea; family Blattidae; genus Periplaneta; species Periplaneta americana. Next base: position 31,962,964 of record NC_091117.1, read on the forward strand.
GGCAAGAAGTAATAAAATGATATTGTTCTAATTTTGAATCCATGTCCCAAAAGCGTTAAAAAATAGAGAGTTGATCGTCCTTTCATGTGTACACATTTTCATACATAATCTTCTTACCGGTGTAAATGACTTCGCTTCCATTTCCTTGCCTGTACAAGTTGTTTATGATTTGCCACTGTTTCTATTAATTTTCCTTTCTTCGGTTTTCCATTTAGTTTTGCTCACAAGCTTCTTTTATCCCATATTTTCTGTCATGATTCACTGCTGCAACTGACAACCTGAAGTAGGCCTAAACATCAAATATTAGCCTACTACAGTACGGCTTGCAACAGCACGTGACTGCCGCTGTAGTAGGGGCGTTCATTCGTTCAACGTAAACACGTAACATTGTGTCCTGTGTTACGTATTGAAGCTAGACTTACGAAAATTTACTACAGTGTACTATACGCATTCAACTATCTAATCCCTTGATCGTCGGAAAACGGCATACGCCGTTATTCGGGTGAAGTCCTCAATTATATGTAAGAAAATAACTTAGAATACCCGAAGCCTATGTCATTTGGTTCATGCGACCGTTACGTTGAATTTGTGTAAGCGACTGCTGGAGGGTTAACACTCTAAGTAACTTCTCTGATATGACCAGCAAAGAATGAGGATCAGCCTAATGTAAAATTGCATTCTTATGCAAGAAATTGTGATTTATGTGCTGAATGGCGACAATAAAGTGGTAATTTATAACCATAAGTTTTCTTTTTAAAAAAATTGAGGTTTCCTTGAAGATCACAAGTGCCCATATACGTACTGTCATCCTCTGAGGAGTTTAGTGCTGAGAGGAATGCGGTTCCGGCTAGTCTAGCGCGGTACTGGAGTGGGAGGGGACAGTGACAGCGGCAGTCTGGAAGGAAGTACAATCATACTGAAAACATTCGCCCAATTTACGAGAGCAGTATGCCTATTAGTTTTCTAACGTATTTTTGGCGAAATAGAGATACAACCATTCGTACTTACGTGTTCAGAGAAGGAAAGTAGGCCCTATTGTTGAAAATTTTATTTATTTATTTGTTCATTTATTTATTTGTTTATTTATTTATTTATTTATTTATTTATTTATTTATTCTGTTGAAGTTAAAGCCATCACACCACCAGAAATACAAATACAATAAAATAAATAAAAAGAAAAATCATATTACAACTACAATAATATGAATGAAAAGAAGAATCATACTATAAAATTTAGTGATTAGTAGAATTGAATTAAATTTGTAAAGCAATCAATTTAAATATACTGTACTACTGAATTCACTTGATAAGTGTAACTACCTGATTTTGTATTTTAAGATATTACCAACAAATGATTTTCGCATTACATTATAGGAATCTGTTTTTCACGACACCAATCACAGATATTCTAAAATTCCAACAGAATAAAACCAAAAACTTTTCCACAGCATGTTTCCTTAAAACTGACTTGTCACGGTGAAATATCTAATATGAGTAATTCATATAATAGGCTATTAACATAGCTAACATCAGTGCAATGTTTGAGCAAAAATTGCAACAATATATTTAATATACTAGCCGTACCCGTGCGCTCCGCTGCACCCGTTAGAAATAAATATAAAGTAATTACATAATTAAGACAGGACATTTGATCCAGGGAACATTCGTGTTTGATATAAGGATAAATCGTTTATTATGTTACTTAATTGAAATTGTATTTGCATAATTAAAATGCCATCATTTTGACCACTCATTTGGTCATAAAAATTATTTTAGGAAATACAGGAAACGAATGTACAAAATAGCCTATCAAGTTTTCTGTGCATAAGAAGCTATTTTAATCTTACCTGTCCTCGATTCACTCAGAAGTTACTGTAATAACATTATAGCATTATGTCCATCTAGAGAAACTACACTTTCCAATAGTGAAATAATAATTAATTATACAAATCGGTTAATTTAGCTTCCGATATTACTTCATACAAACACAGAAACATTATCTGTAGGCTATCTTTCATAGCTTTCGATTGTTGCTGTCCAAGGTCCCTTATAGACGAAGTCATTTGTTTTTTATTTCATTACACGGCCTTAGATGGCAGTTATTTTAATTTCAAAACTCATTTATCTCATTAAATATCAGTCCTATCAAACATTTTCAAGGAATAAAACTTATCGGAAATCATTTTCAAAGAAACTTTTGTTATGTAACATTTTTCAAAAAAAAATCAATAATAAGCGAGATATTTCGATTTATTTAATTCAGGCCCCCTTATAACCCCCCCTTTAAATATGTATTTTGAATGCCATATAGCCTAAAATCTAAGTTACAACGAACTTAATTTATATTCCAATTTTCATCGAAATCCGTTCAGCCATTATGGCGTGAAAAGGTAACAAACATACATCCAGACAGACAGACAGACAGACATACAAACAAAAATTTCAAAAAGCGATTTTCGGTTTCAGGGTGATTAATTATATATGTTAGGACCAATTATTTTTGTAAAATCGAAAATTACGAAAAAAATTTCGGCTACAGATTTATTATTAGTATAGATTAATAACAAAACCATATAGGCCTAGGTAGACAACATGTATATGAAATATTTTAATACTGCCGCAGATTCCGAAATGTAATTATGATATATTTCTAATAGTTGCCACAGATACGCCTGTATAAGCGGTAACTCGTTTTGTTGAACGGGCCAGGGGAATATTCACAGTATTCAACCTCTTTTCCTGGTCGTACATCTTAATTACACTCGCGATTATATTACGCGCTTCTCTGTGAATTTTTCTACCTTCTTTATTCACCATTTCACTCGTATATAGAATACCTAACACGTGCACACCAGTCACACACTACTACACACTGAAGACTGCATATTTTTGGACGATTAATACTTCCCACTCCGCTCGGCTCGGCTTGGCTGTAGCAACAAAAGAATCTACCTGCAATCCTCCCGCACCGATGGCAAGAATACCTCAGGTCCCAGCGCTAAACTCGTCGGAGGAAGACAGTAAATTTTCCAAGATTCCCAGCGAAGATTTTAAATAATGACTATCTGTAGCTAATTATCAAAACGTTTGTTTTTGTTACAGATTATATTTAACTCAGACTAGAAGAAAAACAGTACGACCCCTTGACACGAGATGATTCACGTCGATGGATTCCACTGTCGGACAATGATGGTTGTAGCAGCTATTGGCCGTTCTGTCGCACACCGGAAGAAGGAAAAGAGTGCTGAAGATGTTTAACGGAAGCTGATAGCAAGAAACGCGCTCAAGTGAAGGACTAATCGTGGTGTGGTTACATTTGTGAAAACGTTGAGAAATGGAACAGTTGGTAAGGATCCCATGCAGCAGCACATTGACGTCTGTGACGCCATTTTCTATAGCGGACATTTTGATGACGCGAGGACAGGAAGTTCTTCAGAGGGCTCAGGCGCAAGATCAGGCCCTAGACATGACGCGAAAACCGGCCGGCAAGATTAACGGTGAGTGTAGCCTATATTGAAAGGAAACACAGATTCGTATCGTATTCTAAAGGTACGTTTTCCTCGGTGCGGCCATTGCGATGATCGTTCAACGATTATTGTTGAACGATGAAACGTTGAACGATAATCGTTGGTTACTATTTTGCTCGGAGCATCTACGATTTGTTGTTTTTCACTAGTCACGTGTTTTCATTCGCAATCGCATCGTTGTAGAGCAGCCGTGGCGAAAATGTGATCGTGCGCCGAGCCACTGTGTAACATGCAACGTGCATAGCACCTATGGAGGGAGGCGGACACACCGAAGGGGAAGTGAAGCAACTGTCTGACTTATTAACGGATTTTCATTTTCCTTAGTCAAGCACTCATATATGATTTTATACAGTACAAGGCTACAAACTAATGTTTAGTACGTGTAACGAAGAAAGAAATGAATAAGAAAACATAGGAAACATTATCACAACCTAAAATTAACTGTCTTCAGAATGTCTCTGCGACAGAGTTTCAAAATCAGGAATTATGTCACTTACTGCCAGTCGTAGTTGATCACGAAGGTATTTGTCTGTCAGTCGTGCTCTAAATTTGGTTTTTACTATTTTCATTGTTGAAAATAATTTTTCACAAACGTAAGTTATAGCGAACACGGCTTCAGCAAAGCAAGCGAATGAACGAAGCTTCAGATATTTATTTTTTTTGCAAAGATTTGAAAAGTTCAACATTTTTCAAATCCTTACATCTAGCTTTCATTTAACATCATGTTGTAAATCTGTAAGTCTAAATTGAAGATCTAACCGTATTATTCGTACATCTGCTGAAAAAGGATCGACGTACAGAGGTAATAATAATAATAATAATAATAATAATAATAATAATAATAATAATAATAATAATAATAATAATAATAATATAACAACAACACTTATGGCCGGTTTCACCAAGCTTCTTTAAATCAGCACAAACGACTTGTCAGCAAATGGATCGTTTAATTTTAACGGAATCTTTAAAAGTTGACTGTTTCACCAAGCCTCGTATCTTTAAAATTAACAGGCGTTTACTAACGAGGGGATTTTGTACTTGTATCTTGCATGTTTTGTTTTTCATACGACCATGGCTTCGAAATCGCGAATTTCATTAGTTACATATGATCATGGCTGACTTTGTTTGGCATGAGGAAACAATCATAGGCAAACGGATAAGAGGCAGTAATTTTAAGAACATCTTCCTAAATACAGTATGTTGTCACACCGCAATTAAAAAAAAAAGACAGCTGCTTCCAAATGTAAATAATAGGAATGTAGAGCAGTTAAATTGTAGCTTCTAAAGGAAATCTGAGAAAATTTAGCTACAAGGTCGACAGCTTAAAAATTGATGCAACATTAATTCTATACAAAGCATTCTAAGCAGTTATATTAGGCCTAAATTTAGGACGGGAAATCGCCTCTTCCATAAATTGCATACTACTTTTCCACTGTATTTAATGCAGATTTATTAGTACCCTGTAACAATTTTGCCATGCTTGTGTGGCAGGATTCAGGAGAGGTGTCATTAAATTGGATTTTAAGGGGTATCCATTGTCTCCTTAAAGAAAATCTCTTTGCACCCTTTTCATTTAAAAGGCATCCTCCTTTGGAATGTTGTGCTATCCGTGTAGACCGTAACATTATCTTAAACCGAGAAGAATCTGTTGGAGAGGCGTTAAGTGGGTGATTCCTATCTGTCGTATTCTAACCTATTACAATTTCAATAAACTAGCGCTGAGGTAGTTCTGAGGTAGAAGTGAAAATCGTTGAACTTATAAGGGATTTTTTTTGTGGTAATGCAGTTGATCGTATGTGCAAGGCATAACAAAAACCTAAACTAATCAAACGTAACCTGTCACAGATTCGTATGTGCAAGGTGTATAAGCAGAGTACGAAGGAAACTACCTCAGCGCTAGTTTAGCCACAATTTTTCTTTCCGGAGCTTTACATAGGCCTATGAAATTGTTTGAATATTGAAGTTAAAATAGGATCTTCTATTGCAGAATCTTTTGGCTATATTACTGCCAGGATATACGATTGGAACATGTACACAATCTATGTTGTCTATGACAACATAAAATTTAGCTATAAGCTTATTAGGCCTATAGAAATAATGACTATTGTAATGTTGATGTACGTCTGATAATTTATTCACATATCTAGACAATACAGCTTTTGATACCCCGTTCATATCATCAATTACTATTTCAAAACTTCCCGCAACGTTATTTTAAAACGAGAAGAATCTGTTGAAGAGGCGTTAAGTGGGCGATTTCTATCTGTCGTATTCTAACCTATACAGTATACCGGTATTCAGTTTCTTCTAGAATCATTCTTACTACTTATTTCCTTAATGTGTAGCTTTCGTGGAATTCTTTATCACTTAAATCTTCAAAATGATTATTCCGAGTGTTATTACAACATATAAGTTCGTCGTTATGTTGAAGTTCTAAATAAAGAACTTCATCATAGAATAATTACGTCCGCCATGTTGTTGACTTCTTAACGCATCGTTACTGTTTTAACGCGACGAATAGGTCCTAATAAATTAACGATGAATTTAAAGATGCGTTAGCAATAATGATACTTGGTGAAACACAAAAACTGACTAACGTGTCATTAAATTATTTAACGAGACGTTATAATGATAACGAAGGTTGGTGAAACCGGCCATTAACCTTTTAATGTTTCATGAGTAACTTGTAGTATAATGCCATTTTATGTTACACAACCGTTTTCCTCGTAATATTTGTGAACAAATCATACATTTAATATTCTCATCATTTTGGCAGCAAAAAAAATGCGTCCTCCCATCCTACTTTGAAACTTTCGTTTTTGTAGAGGTACATGGTTTCGAAAGAGATATTGCGACGATACGCCACTCGCAGGTCAGAGACACAAACATAAATGGAACGGAGTTTGACTCCAGGGAGTGAGAGAGTGGGGGTTGGAGCAGGTAGGAAGCAAGAGAAATGCATAGTTATCATTGCGATCCACAATATGTAGTGAGTCACATTTTCGCCACGTCTGTTCTAGAGGAAGATTGTGTTTAACAGAATGAGTTTAATGAGTAGACGTAAAAGATTACTTAAATGCCTTTGCTTGAGGAGATGGAAGACGACGAAATACTTCTCCATACGTAGGGATGAAAAGAGCCAAAAAAACGTCTGCTTGAACTCAATAATGAAGAGAGACTGGATCAAAAATTTAAATAACTTAATTAATAACATAATTTTCCAACTTTATTGACAAACTCAGCATATATATTTCCTTGACCCTTTGGTCCTTGTAGGGCGCATGTGACAGCTGCCACAGTGAGGAATGATTCGCCACTTCCTCCAGAAGAATTTCATCATCCGCGTCAGAAAATGAAGGAGACAATAAACGTTAGCGACTGACGATTATATTAACGACGATCGTACTGTACGTCTTAAATAGTCGTTCAGGAAAAGGTTTAATATAATCATCAGTCCCTAACGTTTGTTGTGAGAAAGACGTGCATCATGGCTCCTTCGTTTTTTGACGCGGATGATGAAATTCTTCTCGAGGAAGTGGCGAATCATCCCTCACTGTGGCAGCTTTCACATGCGTCCTACAAGTACCAAAGGGTCAAAACAATATATGGGCTGAGTTTGTCAATAAAGTTGGAAAATCGAGTTATTAATTAAGTTATTTAAATTTTTTATACAGTCTCTCTTCATTTTTGAGCTGAAGCAGACGGTGTTTTTTTTACTCTTTTCATCCCATACGCATGGAGAAGTATTTCGTCGCCTTCCAGCTCTTCAATCAAAAGGCATTTAAGTAATCTTTTACGTCTACTCATTAAACTCATTCTTTTAAACACAATCTTCCTCTGGAACGATGCGATTGCGAATGAAAACATGCGGCTAGTGAAAAATCAACAAATCGTAGACGCTCCGAGCAAAATGGTAACCAACGATTATCGTTCAACGTATCATCGTTCAACAATAATCGTTGAACGGTCATCGCGATAGTCGCACCGAGGAAAACGTACCTCAACTCTTTCAGATCACGTAAGTCTATTAGATATTCATTTTCTTGTAGTTACAATATTCGTTACCTCCATCTCTTATTAATCATTTAGATCTTGGATTTTAGGTTCAATGCCTATTTTTTCTGTAGGGTTAAATTAAAATTAGTTAAATATCTTCACTTTTTATATAAGATACGATCGCTTTAAAGCTGTTTTATGGTGCCTAAAATGCCTATTTTGCCCATTGAGACCTATTTTTAAAGTTTAGAGCCTAACATTACGTATTCATATTTATTACAGAGGCTATATATTTTTTAATTGTCGTGTAGCAGTGAAAGAGAAAGTTTTGAATCTCATTGGGTGGGTTTGGTTAAAATATTCTTCAGGTCTAATAGCTTGGTTGTAGCCTAGATCATATATACCCAGATTGCTCGGCCTTATAGGCTTTGACGGTAACAACTTTTGTCAGGTTTACTATGCTGCCATCTAGTTGTTACATAAGGAGTCACGCCACAACTCCCATTTGAATTGCATTAGCGACTGTACTGCTATCTCGTGTTCGTTTACGGCGGACGGGTGGCGATCCTGGCGGTTGTTCTCTTCAAAGTGCAACCGATTTTAACATAGGAATGAGCAATCTATATGTGATCTGAGGTTGTAAGAATGAAGAAATTCCTGGAAGATGTCTGGTTTTGTTGAGCACTTGAGTAGACAGTAGGAATAAGATAACAGGCTTAAAATGAAATATTTATTTGCATGAATACTTCTACACATTTAAAAAAAATGTAACTCAAAATGTTATAATTCATGTACGTTCTTCCAATAATGTTACCATAAATTTTATACCAAATATATCATATATATGAGTTTGTAAATAAAGAGAAGACAGCATTTTCAAATAGCAAAAAAAATTTGACGACTAGAAACAGTAATTACATTCTTCTGAAAACCGTAATAGTTTAATTTTTAAATATAATTTTAACACCTAAATATCTTACAATTTACGACGTACATATTTGTTATTTTCAATGTGTAAGTAATACCGGTGTGATGATTTATCTTGACATGCTTAAAATGACAATTCTATCCATAAGCACGAATTTTATTGAAAGTTGGAACACATTTTAAATCGATTAAACTTTGTTAAGATAATGGTCTACACAAAAATTATTTCATTCGCAAACGATTGCGATTATTTTAAAAATGTGTGATTAATATGATATTCATATTTGACTAACATTTTATTCTTCAGTCATTAATAGCCTACTTTCCAGACAGATTTCATAAGAAAATCCTACGAAGTGTTCCAAATCTTAAATCTTATGTTAAAGATTATTATTATTATTATTATTATTATTATTATTATTATTATTATTATTATTAGCTATTAATATATGAGAAATTTAAGATGAATCGGGAGGATGTAGTTCTCCCTAAAGGAATCAGCATGGCAAATATTACTAGATTTAAATATACATCCATTTCTACGGTATCATTGGAAATAATTTTTTTTTCGCTTATAATATGATTCTGTGTAAGAAAAGGCAAAGTTTCACAATAGAAAATTAGAGAAAAACGTTACATATTGCAATGCCAATTCTGAATGTGTTAATTGTTAGGTCATTTCTCACGTCTTGAGTTTCTGCGATCATGGAAATTTGCTCCGGATCAACAGACATAATACGGTTCGTTCTCTTATCGCAGCTTCAATCTGTCAGAATGCTTCCTATGAGGTTTATGAGGAGGTTGGTTGCGCCTCTTCTGACGGCTCTACTAGACGTGTTGATATCATAATTGATCGGCAGAAGGATAATACTGGCATGTCGTATCTGCGATCAGTGACAACTCCAAAATATATACAGACCCAGTCATTGCCCTTGAGAGGGTGAAGCCTCTGAAGGACGGCCCGCTATACAAAGAAAGACGAAATTCCCTGTTAACCATTTTATACAAAACAACAAAAGACTGAAGGGGCAAAGAACGCAGATTCGGTCGCTTTCTCCAATGTAGAAGAGAATAAAAATTGTAAGATGTATTTGAATTTTTAAATATATTTACAAAAAGCACAGTAAATATGCTACAGAAAAATACATATTAATTATGATTTGTTTTTTTTTTATTTTTTTTTTATTTTTATTTTTATTTTATTTTTTTTTTTAGTTCTTAAGCTCTAATTTAGGTTTTTTTTAGGTTCAACAGAATTTCGTCGTTGTTCCTGCAATAACTCCTATGTGACATATTTATCGATTTTGAAATTTTTGCTCTATTAAATAACTTAAGGGGAGAGGATGGTATTTTTATATCTTTTTTCCTATTTGGTCTAAAATATTAATTTTTTGTATGTAGAGAGCTCATAGCTGTGGCAACTCAACCAAATAAACATATTTGGAAAAAAAAATTATTTGGGGGCCCAAATTTGAAAAAAAATATACCCAATGCAGGATTGTACTAAAACCGATATATCTAAACCGTTTTTAAAGATAGATTCAAACAGTTTTTTGCAATGTACTTGCAAAAGCATGTTCTACAAACTGTCTGTAACAGAATTTTGACATTAGTCCCTACGTTTGTAAAATAAACAATTAAAATTTAATAACAATTTTCTGATTTCCTTCCTTGCAAACAAACGGACGTATTTTTAAAATGAAATCAATTAACAAAATTCTGTTACAGGGAAAGGTTTCCTAATAGTCTAAAGAATGTGTGTTCTAAATTTCATGCATGTATCTTTAATAGTTCAGAAATTATATCCATTTTTGTCTGGCAATGTAGCAAAAAGAAATGAAGTTACTGGAAACCGATGAAAGCGGGCGTGTGATCTAAAATTCCATAGCGCAGGAAGTTTAAAAATGGCGTCTCAACATCCGATAAGGGCACAAGTACCCACAAAATGTTATGCAATGCATTCCACACATATCAAAGGGTATTTTAAAGGAAAAAAAATTGAAAATTTAATTTACCGGAAACAACAACAATAAAAGTGGGCGTGTGATTTAAAAATCCATAACGCAGGAAGTTTAAAAATGGCGACTCAACATCCGATAAGGGTACAAATACCCACAAAATGTTATGCTATGCATTCCACACATAATTATATTAAGTTGTCATGTTTCGTAGGTGTTCGATTTGACATGGAATGACTCATATCACAGAGTACTTTAAAGATATTTTTTTAATTTACTCATTTTTCACCAAAACATACCATCCTCTCCCCTTAAATAGTGGTACAGCAAATAATAAAATCTCCTATATGTAATTATATTTCTTTGTTTCGAAAATGTAAGAATTCACAGTCTCCTATGCACGGCTGCATAGAATGAATAATATGTTTTTCTTCCTACTGGACAATTTTATATTTTGCACATAAGAGTTATTGCGGGAACAACGACGATTTACATATAGCCTATGGCTTTTATGGGCATGATTCGGAAAAATACGTAAGAAATTATGAGTTTAGAAGTCCTAACGAAAAAAATACGTAAAAACCTGTAAAACCGGTCCATAGTTATTACATACAAATATTCATAATACATATCTCCAACATTCTGCACCGATAGTCGCCATTGTACTCTGCATGAAGACATCGTTGAGAAATAATAAGTAGCCAAGGAGCAGTGCAGAGGGAGTGGCACTTTATGTAGCTACAAGGCATGCGCTCTTCTCCCGCACTCGCCATTCCTCAGTATCGTATTCATATCCGCAGTTCCGCCTTATTTTACTCGTATTTACCCAGCATAACAATATTATAATTAAGACAAATGTTTTAAAGTAGGCCTATACATTTTCCGACCGGCACGGAATGTGTCCCTACTTGCTAACATTCAATTTGTAGAGGAAAAAGTGACAAGTAGCAATCCACAAAAATACTTAACTTCTAGACAGTTAATTCGTAATGTTAAGCCATTACTAGCTATCTTATCAATTATTCCTTTCTTCTTTTCTTCCTTTACTTCGTACATTATGCCAAATGGACAGCTCCGTATTCAGGATCCTTCCACCATGCACTATGACGAAGCACAATTCTCTTTATTATTAGTTTATTATTCATTCTTGGATATACTCTTTCAACACTTGTATAATCAGTGATTAACGTTATTGAACAAGTAATAACCTTTTTCATCATCATCATCATCATTGGCATTACGGCCCTTGTAGTTTAGCCTTAGCCTCCCTCAGAACATCCGACCAATCACTCCTGTCTAATGCTCGTGTTCTCCATCTTCTAATTCCAACTTTTGTTAGGTCAGCCTGAACATCATCCAGCCATCTCAATTTAGGTCGTCCGACTTTCCTTCTTCCTACTGGCAATGCATCTAGTAGAGCTTTGGGTGTGCGATCGTTCTCCATCCTGGCTACGTGTCCCAGCCACTCTAACCTTCTGAGTTTTATATCAACAACAATGTTGATATCTTTATATAGTTCATATAACTCAGCATTTGTTCTGATTCGTCAAAACCCTTGCTCATAAGTAGGCCCAAAGATTTTCCGTAATACTTTCCTTTCCCAGGCATTTAAGATCTTTATTGCCCTTTCAGATAGAGTCCAGGTTTCACTTCCATATACTACTATTGGTTTAATAATATTTTTATATATTCTTATTTTAGCTTTTCTTGAGGTACACCTGGACTTCATAGAATAACCTTTCTACTGTGTTAATATTATTTAAATTCCGGTGATAAATTCCTGGCTGACTAGTTTCGACGTGGTTTGCGTCATTCTCCGAAGCCTAGTGAGTTTCAGAGATTAGAATCTGCTTTTGTAATCTATCTTCATCCATTGTCAAAATGTGGTCAGATAATTATTTTGTATGTGTTGTGTAATTTTGTTACTCACATTACCGGTAAGTTATATCTAATAGTTATTTACGATAATATTATGAGTATCGTAACGTTTCATATTACAATACGAGATTAATAATCAGTCGAGTATTGTAATATGAAGTTACGATAAATATATCGAACTACATTTTATCCACTTTGATAAAAAATAATAATTTTTAATAAAAGTAATTGTATTAATTTTATTAGTTTTGAACTTTTTTTTTGTGGAAAGGCGATTGTATTATTTTTTTCCTGCGAGAGGCGATTCGTTTATGTTTATTTTATTAGTTTTGAACACGATAGGTTTTTGTTTATAACAGAAGAACAGCAGTACTAGCAAATACCTTACTATAATAATACTGGACAGCTAGCAGTTCTGCGCGCGAACGACGTTGGTGCTGCTACCTAGGCGGTCGGTGTGGAGATACTCGCGAAACAAGCTGTAATCAACTGCAATGTATATCGTTGCTGGGCTAGTTAATAGTTTTATTAATTAGTGCTGCGTTAAAATGTCAGGGTGTATAATATGTGCTGTTTATAATTGCTACAAAATTACAGCATTACAAATTGCTCCAAATCGTACTTTCGATTTCCGAGAGATCATAAAACATAAGTCAACAACATTCTTTAGTAAGCCTAATTCCTTCGTCTTTGTGTTGATAGAAAAATAAAAATGAGCTTTTTTATTTAGACCTAATAAATGAATAGAAGTTAAAATATATCGGAAATTTTAAAGTTTTATCAAATTAAATGTTTTTGTTGTCCACATGCCTTTACTAATTATTACAAGCATCAGATTACTATCAATTTTATCTTTGGAGTTGTCAGCAATGCGTATATAAAGCATTGTTGTAAATTCATTCCTAATATCAGAAATGATTTTGTCTCACTAAACCAAAGAAAAAATAATTATGTAGGCTAACAATTAATTACGGAAAGTAATATGAAGTATGCAATATTTCTCATAATATGCAGTTTCGATATAAGATAATAATTTTACATTAAATATTATTCAACATTTCTTAAGTGTTTCATGTATTATTCCACATTAATAACTCACGTTCTAAACAATAGTCCGGATCCCTCTATGTTAATTTTTGTATTTGTGGACGTAATTCCATTCCGCTCCGCTAGATGTCATGTCAGCGATATTTCGCACTCACGCAATGCCGCTAGTATACAGCTGCCCGGTATTATTATAGTAAGCAGAGTGCTGCATTGGAGTTAAATCGTTCGCTTGAACTCGGTCGAGTGTCGCACCCTCGAGTGAGATACGATCGGTCGTGATACGCTCGTAATAAATAGAAGCACAGAGTACAAGGTCATCTCATCGACATGTCTTATCTTGTATGGAAGGCGACAGATAAGATACACATATGTTTTGCTCACACGGTAAAAATAAGGCTTTATTTTCTGCGTTTATGAAAAACGTTTAATGGAGCAGTCAATAGAACGTACCAAAACAGGAACATGAAGTTATAAATAAAACAGTATGAAAAACTTCGATATACAGTTATTATTGCTAATTAATAATTATTCAATATTTGATTTACCACATATATAATATGATAGGTCCATACATAGTGTTCCTATATACTGCGAAAATGTAGAAACGTTTTACAAAATATTATTGCTATAGCAGTAGATTAATAACAATATTAGTACAAAGATAACGTCACAGAAAATATGAGACGCAAAGATTGATACACTAATTATTATTATTATTATTATTATTATTATTATTATTATTATTATTATTATTATTATTATTATTATTATTATTACTAGAAAACTTGATACAGTTCTTGCATTAGCTATCGTGATTGTGTTCTCCGTTTATAATAATTACATCTGCATCCAATAACATCTATCAGATGTGGCAAAAACAAAATCACTCCTGTATGGAAAAAAAAAAAACATTTACCTACAACATTTATATTACATTTTAAAGCAAGTTTTGTAGTTGTACTATGGAGAGGTTAGTTAAACACTGCAAAGTTTTGAAATAATAAACATCTATGATGTTACTATACAGTTCATTACTGTAACAAGAACGAATGGTTAAAGCTCGGCTTATACCGTTCGAGGATTTATCGCTCGTGACAATTTTACCCATCATGCATGTGCGCTACCTATCGGATTGTGCTATGAACTACTTGGCGCTCGAGCGAAAACGTCCGATGCAGACCTCTGATAGTAAGGTATTTGGTACTAGGAGAAATAAATATCGTTAATATGAGTTAAACAAAGATTCATATATTGAAAATGCTGCAGATTTTGCAAATGAATGTTTAATACCATCGAAATCCCGCGTAAGATATGAAGTGAAGTCATTTTAACTTTATTCAACAAGCCCCTGGTAACCCTATACTCATTTCATGTTTCCCAGGATTTATTCGTTCCTTTGTTACGTAGGCTATATTACTTTAATTAATTGCGCAATTAGCAAATTAAAGCAAAAATGAAAAACAGCTCATATTGCAGTTCCTGAACTTCAGTATAAATTTCTTATTCTCGGAAATATGAATTGCGTAAGAGCGTGCAAATCTGACGTGTGGGAAACATCGTAAAAAGGGAGTCATGTCTGAGACGCTTCTCACAGTACTTAGAATGTAGCACTTCTGTGGGATGACACATCGCTCACCCAAGCTGTGGTACATAAATCCTCGTGGAACAACTCTCAGTGCGTGTGATCCACTCTGGATCCTCCCGGAAGAAACAAGTACGACCAAAAAATTAGCCAACTAATGTCTGTTAATCGCTTTCCAGCTCATGTGGAATAATTTAACGGGAGCCACGAATATAGCTCTGGGATAACGATCTGGTTTCATGCAGGTTGCTATAGAATTCCAGTAAATAAATCTCAACAACACATTGACAATACCTCCGTCTGGAAAATTTTCGTTTACTTCGTTTTCAGCTTCTCTTGAATTATTCAATAACTAGCCGTACCCGTGCGCTCCGCTGCACCCGTTAGAAATAAATATAAAGTAATTACATCATTAAAATAAGACATTTGATCCAGGGAACATTCGTGTTTGATAGAAGGATAAATCGTTTAATATGTTACTTAATTTAAATTGCATTTAAAATATTAAAAAATGCGATCATTTGATCCAGAGACCACTCATTTGGTGCAATGACAATTCCTTTAACATGTTTCTTAATTGTTATTACCAATTATTTTTGGAAAAGCGAAAATTAACAGAAAAATTTTGGCTACAGATTTATTATTATGTTTATATTATATTATATTATATTATATTATACTATATTATATAAAGTGTGTTGATAACGAATGTACTCGAATTAGAAAGTGTTTAATTTGTTGTGGGAGCTCTTGAATCTCAGGAGGAACAACTTTTACAACAGCGCAACATAATCTGCTTGGCTCATTACCCAATTTTTTTGCATTGCATTTATTGCATATATATTTTATGTATTTTAACACGATTCAATTGAGCATAGTTAAAATTTGAATTACACAATAATGGATTGCTAAGCTAACGTACTATTACTGCATACTAAATCAATACACTCTCGTTGTTCGTTAATTCTCTGAAATAAAAATGAATATGTTCATAAACATTATTTTCAGAAATACAGGAAATGAATATACAGAATAACCTATCAAGTTTTCTGTGCATAAGAAGCTATTTTAATCTTACCTGTCCTCAATTCACTCACAAGTTACTGTAATAACATTATAGCATTATGTCCATCCAGAGAAACTACACTTTCCAATGATGAAATAATAATTAATTATACAAATCGGTTAATTTAGCTTCCGATATTACTTCATAAAACACACAAACATTGTCTGTAGGCTATCTTTCATAGCTTTCGATTGTTGTGTCCAAGGCCCCTTATAGACGAAGTCATTTGTTTTTTATTTCAATACACTTCCTTAGATGGCAGTTATTTTAATTTTAAAACTCATTTATCTCATTAAATATCAGTCCTATCAAAATTTTTCAGAGAATAAAACTTATCAGAAATCATTTTTAAAGAAACGTTTGTTATGTAACATATTTCACAAAAATCAATAATAAGCGAGATATTTCGATTTATTTAATTCAGGCCCCGTTATAACCCCCCTTTTAAATAATGTATTTTGAATGCCATATAGCCTAAAATCTAAGTTACAACGAACTTAATTTATATTCCAATTTTCATCGAAATCCGTTCAGCCATTATCGCATGAAAAGGTAACAAACAGACAGACAGACATACAAACAAAAATTTCAAAAAAGCGATTTTCGGTTTCAGGGTGGTTAATTCCATATGTTAGGACCAATTATTTTTGGAAAATCGAAAATTACCAGAAAAATTTCGGCTACAGATTTATTATTATAATAGATAAGAAAGGAAATATAAATTTAAGTTGTTTAAGTTGGATAGTGGATGGCCAGTTAAGAGTTACAGATAACACTGAACAACAAGAATTTTGCTCCGATTTAAAACAATGTGTCCCTTATGGTTTGATGTGCGCTGAATCCGAAAATACATCTCTTTTCTTCGTATCACGTAAGTTTTGTAAGATATAGCTACTATGATTTCATTTTTTTATAAGCGTTTCCCAGAAAAAAAAACTGGCGAGAGTGGGGGGTATAAACCAAAACAAAAGCTAATGCATTTTATAAGTTTATGACTTATTTACGTTTTCTTATGGTTGTTGGCATGTTCTTTTGTACTTCTAATAAAGAAACAGATATTGGTTCCTTCTATTAAGTAAATTTCAGAACAGTTCAAAGTGAGGTCTATGCAATTAACAAACAAGAGTGTGGTCTTCAGTATTTAAAGGAAAAGTTTACCACTTTGAGTGAAGGAAAATTGAAAGAGGGCATTTTCATTAGTCCACAAATTCACGAAGTTATGGCTGACCCTTTGTTTGAGGAAAAATTTTCCGTTGTAGAAAGAATCGCATGGCGCGCTTTCAAAGACGTTTGCTCAAATTTCCTTGGAAATTCTAGGGCAGAGAACTGCATAGAACTTGTTGTGGAAACCATGTTAAGCTCATATGACAAAATGGAGTGTAATATGTCTCTCAAAACACACTTTTTACATTCTCATTTGGATTTCTTTCCTCCTAACTTTGGAGCGGTAAGCGACGAGGATGGGGAAAGATTTCGTCAAGAAATATCTGAAATGGAAAGGCGATATAAAGGAAGATCATCATCCAGCATGCTTGAAAACTATTTTTGGTTCCTTGTAAAATACAGTCCCGGGTCTAGTTATAAACAGAATTCATCCAGAAAATTATTTTATATGTAAGTTCAAATTCCAAGATTTTTCTCATTTTACGCTTGAAATGTTTTTATTGCTGTTGTATTTTAAACTATATATCATCATTTTTGTATCCAATACACATTTTTCAAGTATTATGAGGAATTTTGAATCCCTATTGTGTTGTAATTTTATCAGTAGCAGTGAAAAATTAAAAACAAATAAGTTTTGTCATAAAAAAAATTCAATTCATTTTCCCCGGGAAATGATACGTGATGGGGCAATTTGGATTTTAAATTCAGATTAGTAATATTCACCTATTTTTATTTCGGAGCAATACAAAAAGTAGAAATTTGTTGTTCAGTGTAATCAGCAATTGCAGTAACATTACAGTCATCTGTCTTTTAAAAATTATTAGTCACTGTGCTAGCGCCTGTGTTATGACCATGGTATCCTTAATCATAGGAAAACATTATAAAGTGTGATTTGCTCAGAAATTTAGAAAAGAATAAAAGTATAATACGGGCAAATATTTTTAGTGCAATCTTACACATTCTGGTTCTGTCCAAATATAAAAATAAGGCAAATTACGGTTTCGCTTTTTCATGTCTAAGATACAAATATTGCAAAATTCTATTTGCCTGGTATAATATGCTTCCTGAATAGATGTTTTTGGTAGAGGTTGGACCTGCTGCATGTCAAAGCAAAGACTGGGTGCGTCTGTAAATGTCCCCCCCCAGGAGATCATAGAAACATTTCGCTCTCTTTGTGTGAATTTTTTTCCTATAAAAAAATCTAACTTTTCCTTAGAATGTTTAGGAATCTGCTTTCTTCTTTCGGAATCTAAGATTTTTGTCTTCAGCAACAACAAGAACAAAAGAATCCTTATCATAGTCCATTCTGGTTAGAAAGAACGAAGAGGGTTGCTATGGAGCCTTCTCATTGGCTGCATATTGCTTGAATCATGAGAATGGGTGACATGTTATCAATGGAATGAAATCGTCTTTTCGCGCTTTAGGAACTTGGGGACTTGATGCGATAAGTAAGGCCTACAATACGTCATCGAATAGAGAATGAAAAGAAATGCCTGTTCCATCTTTTATCTAATAAATGTAGCTTACTATGGTGGACATGTTGCGTTATGAACTCCAGTTCCACAATTAATATGTCTCCGATTCGTCTTATAATCGATGATTTTCTCCCAGCATTACAATATTTGACAATAGCCTAGAGAAATATAAAATTTGTTATGCCTTCAAATTCCCCTCTACGACTGAAAGGTACTAAGATGACACTACTTTTCAGTTTTCAACATGGTACCCAATATGACAACACTGCACTGAAGTAATGACTTGATTACTTTTCCGATGCAATCCTTTCCACTTGGGAAGCTGATTTTGCTCCCTTCTCGCTGAGGGGATGTCCCATGTGGAGGGTGCTCCATGTCTGGAATGTGACTTGAATCTAGAGGTCCGTAATTCATGTAATTGCGTTGCAGTTCTTTATTTAGCATGTTTTTTCAACTACAAATACTATTTAAAATCGATAAGTCGGTGGTACAGCCATATCTCAGATAAGGCCAAATCAAAATCACAAGTTTTAAGGAAGTATTAACAGAAAATGCAGGCCATACTATTACGATTTCGTAATTTGTTGCTCGTATATAGCTATGAGTATCAATTGTATAAAGCAGCAAGTGAATATGACATTAACATTTCCATTTCAAAATTAAAAGCAACGGCGATGTGTAAAAAAACATTAAGGGTACTGGGTAGAGCTGTTAACAGTATTTCCGCGCATAAATATGAATATATAAAATATTTTTTCCCTGTTTCTATCAAACACAGACTGAAGAACTTTGTACAGCGTGATAACAAATGTTAGTGACTTGCGAACTGGCCATAGAAACTAATTATCTTTCGTTGTTTCATTGCAGAAATGGCAGGAAAAAGAATATTGAAAAAATAATAATTTTTATTCTCTAAATTCAGGAAGCATTGACTCAGAAATTACTTAAGATAAGGGCTGAAATTCTGAATGCTAATGTAAACTATGTAGTTCTTGAAATTGAATGAACTGTTATTTTAAAATATTTAATTTAAGTAGTGAAAATGTAGAGAGACATGCCATACCAACACATAAGACATCATCGTATTCGTCATCATACACAATCTCGCTATCGAGCTTGTGGAATACCCTACCCAGTGACATCAGAGGCTGTCGGAATTTGAGTGTTCAAAAACAAACACATTAAGCATTCTCTTACTGCGTAGAGTTCAATGCAAGTAAATTGAGTATTCTAACTCATTGAAAATGTTTCGAAATTGTTACTGTTTTGTTCCGCCTTATATTTTCACAGTCAGCTACTTACTTCTAGACATTTAATCATTTTTCTTCATCACTAATATATTATTAGGTAAACAATATACTGTATTAGTAATTTTTGTACTCATTGTGATCTCATCTTCCTACTAGTATATATATATATTTAATTTTCATTTTTCTCATACTTTTTACATTTGCGCTTTTTGTATTAGTACCTGTAATTTTACTTCTATTTCTTATATCCTTCTTCTCTCAGCATTTGTTTTTTGTATTTGTCTATTTGTATTCTGGTAGTGTGGTAGAGAAGGTCTGATGGCCTTATCTCCGCCAGATTAAATAAATAGATAGATGGATGGATGGATGGATGGATGGATCGACAGACAGACAGACAGACAGACAGATAGATAGATAGATAGATAGATAGATAGACAGACAGACAGACAGACAGACAGACAGACAGACAGACAGACAGGTAGACAGGTAGGTAGGTAGGTAGGTAGGTAGGTAGGTAGGTAGGTAGGTAGATAGATAGATAGATAGATAGATAGATAGATAGATAGATAGATAGATAGATAGATAGATAGATAGATAGATAGATAGATAGATAGATAGATAGATAGATAGATAGATAGATAGATAGATAGATAGATAGATAGATAGATAGATAGATAGATAGATAGATAGATAGATAGATAGATAGATAGATAGATAGATAGATAGATAGATAGATAGATAGATAGATAGATAGATAGATAGATAGATAGATAGATAGATAGATAGATAGATAGATAGATAGATAGATAGATAGATAGATAGATAGATAGATAGATAGATAAGTGAGTGAGTGAGTAAATGAATAAATAAATAAATAAATAAATAAATAAATAAATATTTTTATAGGACAAAATAAACGTATGGGGTCTTAGCATGCAGGCGAGCAACCAGTCAGGTCATCAGTTGCTACAGGTATCCCGAGCAGAAGACTTCGACCGAGGATACCTAACCACTGAAGATGTCTGCCGTAGAAGTAGACGAAACGTCTGGTAACGTCAGCACCAGTAGACCACGGCATCTTAGCCCGGAAGCTCTGTTTCAACCAAACGTATGGGGATTTGTCATATTGTGCCTGTGTAATTGAAAAAGTATTATTTTCATTGCACTCATTTTCTCAAATAATATATGTTCTTGACATTGGGGAGGTGAAGTTTGAAAAGTGTAAGATTGAAATTTTTTATAGCTGTTCCTAACTGTTGATAATCGCAATTTTTCTTTTTTCAATAGACTTTTCTTTCAGCCATGCCTATATTAAAACAATGAAAGATAATTTGTTTCTGTGGCCAGCTCAGAAATGCCAACATTTCTTTATAGCACGATGCAAAGTGTTTGGTAGAAAGAGAAAAAAAATATTTTATATATTCATATTTATACGCGAAAATACTGCAAACAGCTCTACCCAGTACCTACCCCCAAACGCGTGAAAATTTAAACAGGTGTGAAAATAATAGAATAAGTTTCTGAATTTATATATTTAGGAAATTTATTTGCAAAACAGAAAACTGATCTAGATGTAAAATTAAAAGAACGTAATAAAACTGAATGAGACTTCCAAAATTAACTTTCGCATATAGATCAATAGGACAGAGTGAACAGGGAAGATCGAGATATCGATGGAGGGATCCAGGATCTTTCTTAGTACAATACAGACATAGATCTCACCGTCTAAACGAACGAAGTTCATGATGATGATGATAATTATGACGGTAACTGTAAATAAAAATGATACAGGATTTATCGAATCCATATAAATGCGTGAAACGTTTATGTTTTTTTTTGGTTGCTATTGTGAGTATGTTTAGAATTGAAGAAATGTGTTGAATTTGAAATAAGATTTTGGTATTTCTTTTTTAATTTCTGTCTTCATACTCGCATCATTTCACTTTAACAAGGCGGCGACTTCTCGTTAACTACTTCATAATCTTATTATTGTCATGTACCGAAGTCGGAAACCGGCCACTTAGCCACTCGTAAAGAGTGCATCACTGACCATGGGACTCAATAGTGCTTGGGCTGATAAAACGCTGCGTTTTTTTTTTTTTTCAGAGATTCAATCCAACTGTAAGGAGAATGTCAGATAAACCATGACATATCCTCGGTCTCATCAAAAACAGTATCTCGCATCATGCTGGTAATCTCGCAGTTGATACAGCGTCGATAAATAATTTTAAAAGATGACACTGGTTTCATAGAATCTTTATGCTCGACCATGCGGAATTGCAGTAATTATACACCTGGAAGCAGCCCTTTAATGGACCTCATTAAAATACACCTATTCATTAAAGTTCAGGTTTTCCACCAATCAGAAAACACCATTGTAGCAGTACGAAAGCGCAAGTATCGATTATTCTTGGATATGCAATCGGAAGACAACTAGCGAAACGTCACTGAGGCTGGAAATCTAATACTGTCGCAGAAGGTTATGTTCTGTTACTATAATAATTAGCGTTAATTGTAAATAATATTCAAATAATAATTTATTTGAATAAATTCAATTTGTCATCTCGTTTTTCAATGTCTAAATCAATTTCAAGGTTATATCAAGGTTAATGTTCATTTTACTCTCTAGATTATATCAATGTCAATGACATTTGTTCCTCGGAAAAAATCAATACTTTCGCGTCTGTGCACATCTCACAATTTACTAGATATTGCACAAGGTCACTTCCGCTCCCCAGTCAGATAAGAATAATATGAATACTTATGAATAATTTCAAGTTAGAAATATGGTCGAGCATAAAAAGTCGTATGAAACTTGACTATAATGGTAATTAAGACGCTCGCATGAAAATTATGAAACTCGCGTCTTAATTACTACCATTATAGGCTCGTTGCATAATGTACTATTACATTTGCGTGGAACCTTTAAGTGGTTGTGTGATAGAATGGATTTGGATGTTTTAAGTTATTAAGTGTATGAGATACATTAGAGATCATTATGCATGTTGAATTGGTAAAACTAACTTTATTTGTATCCTTTATAATATGTAGAGATTTTAATCGGCCTACTACCGCTGAGAGAAACATATGTTGCGGGTTGCATCAGCGCTCTACCGCTAAGGAGCAAGATATACGCTTGGAGTATTAGTGAATTGGCAAAGCACATTTTTCCCGAGCAGGTGTCCACTTAAACGTTCAACGTTAAAAATATACATGAATTTAATCTGGATGTTACATTTTCTGTTTGAATGGTCAATGCATTTAAAGAACAAGACTTTATGTATTGAGAAGTAATCCACATATAATAAATTTGGTTTAAAACTATTCATGGTCTAAACATAGTGCCACTGTCACACATCTATGACACAGTGTAAGAGGGTTGGCCACTAAAGGGAAACTAAGAGTGGAGCTTAAACTGAGAGGATTCAATCCGGCATCGTAATTGAAATCCGGTGTGGCTTAGTGGATAGAGCGTCAGCACGTAGAGCTGAAAACCCGGATTCGGGTCCCGGTGCCGGAAAGAGTTTTTCTCCGCTCCACCCATCCTTCGTCATACTTCATAATCGCTTCCCCATTCCATAAGACCTAGTATGGAAACAACAATGCAATTGATAGTCGAAACGATTTACATATCCACATAACGACAATGAACTGAATGAAATTATAATGAATAATAATATGTCATTACAGACAACTTGATTCACCTAGAAATTAGAAACGTAGGTCTCTGGTGGTACGCAATTTGTACAAAAGGAAATCTAGGCCAACAACGCATCTTATCTCGGTAAATGTGATGAATACCAAATCACTGCTAATGAAATAAAATTTTTATGAAAAACTGCAGGCTATATATTTTTTTACTTGTTTGTTTAACGACACTGTATCAACAACTGAGTTATTTAGCGTCGATGGAATTTTGGTGATAACGAGATGGTATTTGGCGAGATGAGGCTGAGGATTTGCCATACAGTAGATTACATGATGTTATGTTTTATTTAACGACGCTCGCAACTGCAGAGGTTATATCAGAGTCGCCGGATGTGCCGGAATTTTGTCCCGCAGGAGTTCTTTTACATGCCAGTAAATCTACTGACATGAGCCTGTCGCATTTAAGCACACTTAAATGCCATCGACCTGGCCCGGGATCGAACCCGCAACCTTGGGCATAGAAGGCCAGCGCTATACCAACTCGCCAACCAGGTCGACAGAGATTACGTGAAATTCGCCTTACGGTTGGGGAAACCTCGGAAAAAAACCCAACCAGGTAATCAATCGAAGCGGGAAACGAATCCACGCCCGAGCGTAAAGGCTGGTTCACAATAAACCGGAAACAGAAACGACAACGAGAACGAGAACGGATATATTTAAATACATTTATTTTAACAATATTTCCGTTCTCGTTGTCGTTTCCGTTCCCGGTTAATTGTGAACCAGCCTTAACTTCAAATCAGCAGGCAAACGCGCTATCGCCTGAGCTACATCGATGGCAGGGCTCTATAAATTGGATACTTTAAAGTAGAAAGGTGCAAAGTACCAAAATCATAAAAAACGAAATTATTATGCAGAAAAGTGCAATGTGCCTAGGAGGATGATGTATGAAAGAGGCTACATCCACTTGTGTTCCTTAAGCGAGATATTTAGAGTTACGTTGCCAGCACCATGCAGTTTCAGCCGGTAAGCGCCCTGTTGAGCTGCATCATAGAATGCAATGGATCTTCAACAGGTCATGTTTGTGCCCAAACTTACACACAGCGAAATGTTTTACAGATGTCAGCTTTCACGTTATAACTTTGGAGTTTGTGCATGTGATACAATGCAGTCTTATATGTATATGTGGGATGAAAGCATCGCGAGTAGAGGTGCCAATGAGATTGCCTAGTGTGTACTAAAACTGATAAATATGGACATAACAAACAAGAAGAATCTGATAACTGTGCAGCTGAAAACAAAAATCGTGTAATGGTTTTCATGTGTCTCTTTTTAGTTGCCATTGGTTTATTTGAGCACATAGAACAACGTTTCCTTCTCAGCGGCCACAGTTTCTTGCAATGCGATTCTGATTTCGCTTTGATTGAAAAACGACAGAAAGTGACAAAAGCCTTCATTCCTAGTGACCTGCTTAAAATCGTACAAGACTCTAAAGTTGTAAAACCATTTCAAACCGTTTCAATGCTAGAGTGATATTTTCTTAATATGCAAGATGTTGCTGATCAAGTAATTTCCATCAAGAACTTGAATATTTCTAAGGCATGTTGCATTCAGTATGATGTTAGTAAAGCAGGTAGTGTTTCTGTGAAATAATTCCATGATAATGAAGCAGTGCATACCATTAAAGTGCTTAAAAAAACATGAAAGATGTGCAGTCAGCATTGTTTCAAGTTAAAGCATAAAATAGGGAAATTACTGAAGAAAAGAAGGAGGATCTACTAGCAATGACTCCCTATCTTCCAAATGAGGACCATAGGCAGTTCTACAGGCAGATCTGTGAGTAAAAATTGCTCCAGAATAGGAAAAAATAGGTATTGGACTTTGCACCATTCTACTGCAACCGTACCCATTACTTAACCCTTTTTACAATCTGTGTTATATAATTAAATATGGAGAAATAATGTATTTACATACCACTAATATTAATGAGTAAACACTGTACTATTACTGTTTTCTATCAGTAAAAAAAAAAAAAAAAAAAACATGACACAAATATGTGTACAATTATTCTTATAGCTACTTTTTTTATCTTATCTCCAGTGTTTCATTTTGGCACTTTGCACCCTTCTACTTTAAAGTATCCAATTAGACAAAGTGAATATAGATATTTTGCAAGAGTTAAAAATGGATTCTATTTTAGAGAAAATTAAAAATTATACGCAAAAATGGAAATCTCACGTACGGGTACTCAGAAACAGACATCTGGGCGTCCGCTGAAACGATGGAATGAGACCGTCACAGACCACTAGGCCTAATACACGAGAAGAAGAAGAAGATGAAGAAGAAGAAGAAATACACATATATTTATTATTATTTTCAGTGATACAAGTCACACAAGACCTGCAGCTCCCACCTGACCGCGCCTGGATTGTCTCGCTCATACGCAGGTTTCTTATTTTGCCTCGCGTTCTGAAGTTGTTTGCACAAGGATGAATTGAAACGTTGCCGAACGCGAGCACTTGCGCCGTTAGTGCGCGCAGGCCCGCAGACAGCTCCACACTTGATCCCAACACTTTAAACATCACGCAGACCTTGTAGAGCGGAGTTCATCAGAGGCAAATGCTCTTAAAACACATACACGGCTTGACTGACATGTTGATCACACTTCGAGACAAGGAGGAGCTCATCGCGGTACACGAGCGGCCAAAAGTCTGCGTCTAGAAAAACACAGGAACTGTGGAGGTGCGCTTCCGGCGGGAGCAGCGCCAGATTGTGCTGTGCGTAGCCACCAGTCATTAAGCTGATGGCGTCACACTCACTGCATTCCAGGTTCGAGTCCCGAGGCGGATGTATGTATGTACGTACGTACGTAAATTCACACAACGTTCTAGCGAATTTATAGATGAGTAAGCATAATATTGGGCTGGTGCATAAGTTCGTAGAGCTTTTGTTTCGCGTGTTGGTACTCCTGTTTTTATGGGTTTATTTATCGATTGTCATTTTTTATTAGAAGTTCAATTGTTGTGATTCAGTTTACATATTGACGTTTTCATTTTTGCAGATAGTGAGTGGAGCCGTGAACGCTAGAAAATGGAATGTCAAGTGGAACATTTACGAAAAATTCTTTTTCTTTTTAGTTGGTTATTTAACGACGCTGTATCAACTACTAGTTTTTTTTTAACAATTTATTGATCGATCAGCGCATTTAGCGCTATACAGATCATTTATAAAAATATAAATACAATACATGACACTGAATTGAGGGCAGCCTAGATTGGGCTCCTCAATGAACAAAAATAATTGTTAATAAATAATTATTTACATAGGTTGGTGTGATGATAAATTTTGATTATAATATGAGGTCCATTGGAAGTCGGCTCTTGATTCTGATGGGAAATGTGGACTTTCTTCCGAGAGAGTAGTGGATGGCGCCTGGAACATTTTCTAGGTTGTTACAGAACTTCTTAGCTTGTGAATGAATAAACTGTTTGTGTCAATACCAGTTTCTCTGTGTAGTTGGCTGTTAAGGACAAACCAAGGAGAACTGAGTGAAATTCGTAGGACTTTATTTTGAAATGACTGGATGTGTTTAATTTCACTTATTGCAGCTCCTCCCTAGACAGGACAGGCATAAAGCAGTAGGGGTCGTAATAGAGATCAGTAAAGTAGCATGCAATTTTGTAACTTTAGAGAAGATTTCTTGTTGAGGAGCGGATATAATTTAGTGAGTCTTGAGTAGGCCAATTTAAGTTTGTTGTTGATGTGATGTTTCCATGATAGACGGCGATCTAAGTGCACTCCAAGATATTTTACATCTTCATCCTTTGGTTTCCACGGTATCACGTTGGTTGAAAGATTTATGCATGGAGGATTAGCAGGACGACACAAAGTAAATATCATTGCTTCGCATTTATTGTAGTAACTACTAGGTTATTTAGCGTTGATGAGATTGGTGATAGCGAGATGGTATTTGGCGAGATGAGGCCGAGGATTCGCCATAGATTACCTGGCATTCACCTTACGGCTGGGGAAAACCTCGGAAAAACCCAATCAGGTAATCAGCCCAAGCGGGGATCGAACCCGCGTCCGAGCTCAAATTCAGACCGGCAAGCAAGCGCCTTAACAGACTGAGCCACGCCGGTGGCTGACAAATTCTTCTTTTTGAGTTTAAAAGAGATGTGAAAGCAGCGGTGGTGGCCAGAAACATTTGCGCCATGTATGGGGGCAAAGTTATCGGAGAGAGCACGGCAAAAAAAAAAGTGGTTTTCTCGTTTTAAGGAG
The DNA here is from genome assembly GCF_040183065.1 of Periplaneta americana. Lineage (NCBI taxonomy): Eukaryota > Metazoa > Arthropoda > Insecta > Blattodea > Blattidae > Periplaneta > Periplaneta americana. The sequence continues at coordinate 31,990,766 of NC_091117.1, forward strand.
GATCGTTTTGACATTAGTGACACTCCACGTTCAGGAAGACCTTCGGGGTTTGATGAAGATCGTTTAAACACATTAATCCACAATGATCCACGTCAGTGTACCCCAGAACTGGCAAATGTGATGAACTGTGACCATTCCACCATCGTGCGACATTTATTGCCACCAACTGAGACGTCTTGCACACGCAATCCAATAAAAACGCCCTCAGATTTTCATCGACGAAGTGAAGAGAAACGAATAGAAATAATTGAAATGTGAATATGGAGAAGAATGGAGCGTGGAAATGGATAGACAGAATAAAACTGGTCTTGTTGGAAAGAGTGGATGAAGAAAGAGTACCTAGGCCTAATGCTAAAACAGATCAGGAGGAGAAAAAGGAATTGGTTGCGTCACTGGCTGAGAAGAAACTGCCTACTGAAGGATGCACTGGAAGGAATAGTGAACGAAAGAAGAGTTGGGAGCAGAAGAAGATATCAGATGATAGACGACATTAAGATATATGGATCATATGCTGAGACTAAGCTCTAAATCAATTACATGCTCTCAATAACGACACTATCACAGATGGCTATATGGTTTGAATCTAATGGTTTCTTACTTAATCAAGAAAAAACTATCAACTTAACTTTCAGCCTAAACTATCTAATAAATAAGGACAACAGACTCAACTACACAAAATTTCTGGAACTTTTTATAGATTCCAGTTTAACATGGGATAAGCACATCGAATACATATCCACAAAGCTATCAAGAGTTTTATATTTGCTAAAGAAATTAACTACTTGCGTTTCTCAAAATTATTTAAGACGTGCCTACTTTTCTTTCTTTCAGTCGATAATTCGATATGCTCTAATTTTCTGGGGAAATGGAACCAAAATTGGAAGCGTCTTGATTTTACAAAAGAAGGCCATTAGAATTTTATGTAAATCAAACTATCTGGAACATTGTCGGCCACTTTTCAGACAATCACGGATTTTAACAATCATAAATTTGTATATACAGTATATGATCTAGTATTTTACACTCGACAAAATATCGACAATCACTCATTAGTGATCAATATACATGATCATGAAATTAGAAATAGTGAACAAATTAATATTCCATATTGTAGATTACACAAGAGCAACACAAACTTTTTAATTATGGGGATGAAATTATATAACAAGCTCCCAAGTCAATATTATAAATGACCAATCAATATTTTCAAAACTAGATTTTACAATTGGTTATTAAATAATCCTTTTTATTCTGTTGCTGAGTTTTTCAACACAAATTTGTACGAAATTGTACTTTAATAAATAAGTTTAATTGCAATTTAGTTAGTTTTCTTCAATTTAAAAGTTTCAGATTATTTCATGTTTTCATTGTATTACTTAAATTTTTCTATTTCTGTTATTAGTGCTTTTTAAAATGTATTTATATGTTTTTTCAATGTATTCTGACGAAGCCTAAAACTGTATGATGACAGAGTAATGGAACGGATGATGACGCAGAATATCTGCATGGGAATATCATATGTACTTCGGTACATTAAATAATATATATCTAAAACTGTATGTCTAATGGCCAAATAAATTGAATTGAATTGAATAGGAAAGACTGAAGAATGTTGGATTTGCAGTGAAAGACCTGCCCTTGGGCAGAAAATTGTGAATGAATGAATGAATGAATGAACGATGCATTTCACTTGATATGTGTCAGAGGAAGAACAATTGTTTGTATACGCTACATCTTAAGTCTGATTAGTGTAATATGTTACTAGTTAGTGGAGGAAATGAATTGGCCAACCTACCAAATTATCTCCTGACTTAGTAGCCTTATAAGTGGTGTCTTCTTGGTGTCGCTTATGAGGTTATAAGGTTCCGACATGTCTTCGGACAGTTGATTAAATAACAACAATGTATGTACTCGTAAATGAAGGGTTGAGAACCATAGTGGGCCAAGCGCCATTTACTAAAACCGTAGAAAACAAGGGTTAAAATTAAGTTATTACAATAATTCAATGGAAACATATAGCAAATAATATAAGGTATAATTACACATTAAAATTAAATGATGTTAATCTTCACTAAACTGTGGTACTCACTTAACTTTAACCCTTGCTTTCTCAGTTTTTAATAAATGGCGCTTGGCCCACTATGGCTCTGAACCCTTCATATGCGTGTGTTGTGTGTGCGTGCTATGATGTGCTTACGTAATGAGATATGTAAAGGAGTGTACAGAGACATATCTGAGCGCTTATATTGGAAGGTATTATTGTTGAACTTTCCAAATTTCTTACATCTCAAAGCTACAATGTTCATATAAGATCTACTTACTTACTTACTGGCTTTTAAGGAACCCAGAGGTTCATTGCCGCCCTCACATAAGCCCGCCATTGGTCCCTAATCTGAGCAAGATTAATCCATTCTCTATCATCATATCCCACCTCCCTCAAATCCATTTTAATATTATCTTCCCATCTACGTCTCGGCCTCCCTAAAGGTATCTTTCCCTCCGGCCTCCCAACTAACACTCTATATGCATTTCTGGATTCGTCCATACGTGCCACATGCCCTGCCCATCTCAAACGTCTGGATTTAATGTTCCTAATTATGTCAGGTGAAGAATACAATGCATGCAGTTCTGTGTTGTGTAACTTTCTCCATTCTCCTGTAACTTCATCCCCCTTAGACCCAAATATTTTCCTAAGCACTTTATTCTCAAACACCCTTAACCTATGTTCCTCTCTCAAAGTGAGAGTCCAAGTTTCACAACCATAAAGAACAGCCGGTAATATAACTGTTTTATAAATTCTAACTTTCAGATTTTTTGACAGCAGACTGGATGATAAAAGCTTCTCAATCGAACAATAACAGGGATTTCCCATATTTATTCCAATTTTTATATTTCCATTTCGTACAATATTCCCGTCACGAGTCATAATCATATACGTTGTCTTTTCGGGATTTACTTCCAAACTTATCTCTCTACTTGCTTCCAGTAAATTCCCGTGTTTTCCCTAATCGTTTGTGGATTTTCTCCTAACATATTCACGTCATCTGCATAGACAAGCAGCTGATGTAACCCGTTCAATTCCAAGCCCTCTCTGTTATCTTGGACTTTACTAATGGCATACTCTAGAGCAAAGTTAAAAAGTAAAGGTGATAGTGCATCGCCTTGCTTTAGCCCAGAGTGAATTGGAAACGCATCTGAAAGAAACTGACCTATACGAACTCTGCTGTACGTTTCACTGAGACTCATATTAATTAATCGAACTTATATCTTGGGAATACAAAATTCAATAAGAATATCATAGGCCTATAAAACTTCTCTCTTAACCGAATCATATGCCTTTTTGATATAAGATCTACAGAATATAACAAATTAAATGAAATCTCCGTTATGTCTGTGATATTTGAGGTATAGAATATGATAAAGATTGTTTATTTCGAGAGCTTATTTTTCTCTGTGGTTTAATTCAACCATTTGCCTTCATTTCTCCCTTGTTTTCATCTAATGGTCTCTCAGATTTTAAGTGAGAGACGTTACGTATTAAGTTACACTACAATGTAAACTAGTATATTATAAACTAAGTGAAATTGGTCGAAATCCGACACGCAGGGAGAAGTGGGTTTCAATAACACAGCGATAATTGCAATCCCGCCAAGTTTCTATTTCATACTGAATTCCAGTAGCCTGGTTATCATCAAACCGCTTCAAAGCGACCTGCAGCGTTTCAGCCTCAATCCAGCGGCCTGCTGCTGCATTATTCACTCCGGTATTTCAGTCTCCAAACGGGAACATGTTGAATCATATTTAATCACTTTCATGTTAAACATCGTTACTATATCCGCCACCGTTACTAGCATTTTCAATGTTATCAACACCATCGCTGAAGTCATAATCATTTCTGGCAGTGATAATTGTCATTGTAACCTACATTATCGTTAATCATAGTCATCACTAGGGCTAGAATTTTGAATGACCTATAAATCATGAAAATATGTCCTAAAACAATGCATTTATGATCTAAAAATCTTTCAAAAATGCCCTTAAAAATTGATCTTACTTAATTGGCTTAATAGGAAAAGAGGTTTTGTACTACTTAATATTTAGACTAGTAATTAAATTAAATTATAGTACCAACATTTAAGTTTATTTAATTTTAAATAATTTTTTCTAAGTAGTACACTTTAATTATTTTACCTGATGTAGTTTCCATGTAGTCCACCACAAGACCACTCTTATCCGAAACTAGCAGGTATAGAAGATTCTATATTGAAGGAGTGTTGGACTGATCCATTACATGGTGTGTACTACGTTAAAATGGCAATATTTGTGTAGAAGAACGATTAAAATATTATACAAAATAATGGGTATTAATCAGTAGCGGCCGGTGATCGAAATCCTCGGTGAGGCCAGATGCAACTAGTTAAGTGCCTCCGATAGGAAATGTTTATTTATGATATTAATTATTTTTGTTAATATATTATTAATATCATTATTACTGTATTATGATTATGATGATGATGATGATTATTATTATTATTATTATTATTATTATTATTAGTCTATTATTATTACTGTTAATGAAAAATAATAATTTCACTCACCAAATAAGCTGTTATGCTGTGAGTTTCGGTGATTGTTTCAGTATGATGAAGCAACCCATATTGTGTGTTGAAATTCCCCTTTCTTTCTTTTCTTTTTATTTTTTTTTCGCTTGACAGCAAGGCCAACAGAGAAGTTTATTTTGCACCACATTACCACTTAACCATTTATGTTGCCCATACCAGGATGCAATAGAAACTCGCGTTTTAAGATTATCTGTCAGAAAAATTGTCAATGATGCGTAGGTATCTCGATAGACTCTCTCTTTATTTAAAATTTCCTTTCTTTCTTTCAATATTATTTCTTCTCGAAAAAGAACACTCTAACAATGAATTATCTACACCAGCATTATTTCTCGCATTTGTTTGTTTATATTTTCCCGAATTACATAACAACATTGGCCCAGATTCACTACTGTACTACGAAGTACAATAGTACAACAGCCTAGCTTAAGACGTAAACTAAGGCATAAGGGGAGAGAATAGTGTGGGTCTCTGTCTGCCAAAGAGCTGGAATTTTTGTTATTTATGGCCTATTTAGGAAGATAAGTCATCATTGCTATTCCCATTCCACTCTAACCTTGAGGCCGGCCCATGGATGTGAGGAGTGAAACCTGACCAGGCCACGAGGCCAGACGAATTGTGCCTCGGCTACAACGTTTTAAGCGCAAGCTCAAAGCCCGCGAAAATACAGGAAATTCAGAAACCAGACCCGGCACGAGCGATCCTGGCCTCAGGAACAAATTTTACTGCAAAACAGGTCTATATACATCACACGCCAGACCCGGCACGAGCGATCCTGGCCTCAGGAGCAAATTTTACTGCTAAACAGGTCTATATACATCACAAAGTTTTCAAATGCTTCTACAGCGATATATGCTTCATTCAAATAACTAATACATTATATAAAAACACAAAATTTGATATCAGTTAAGCCAAGTGACTGAGGCCCGGCCTCACTTGCCTCAGTCAATCAGCCGCCACTGGTATTAATGGACAAAATATGTAGAGAAAATATCAAAGGATATAAACATTATTTTACATTAATAATGGGGATTTATGTCCAAAATTAAATGAAAATGCCTAAAAAATGACCGAATAAAACAAAAAATGCTCTTATGAGCCGAAACAGGCAAAAAAAAATGCAAAAAATGTCCTAACCAATACGTCTTAAAACACTCAGTTTGTCACATAACATATAAATACTAAAGCAGCTATGTTTCTGGCTTACTACAAAAAAGATGCAATTTCATCAAAATCCTAGCCCTAGTCATCACCATAACAAAAATTACAAAAAAATTCTTGTAGTCATCCATAAAAGTCACAGTCATCAACGTCAAGATCGCCGAATCATACATTTCTTAGCCGTCAATAGTTAGCATTATTATTACGAGCATCTTCGTCCTTATTAGTAGTTTGTCGTCATCATAGTAACTAAAAATAATCGATAATAATAAACATCATACTCGTCGTCATTATAATTGTCATAAACACAGTCATCAACATTATCTTTGTTGTAAACATTATAGTCATCACATTATCTTTGTTAAAAACATTGTAGTCATTACATTATCTTTGTTAAGAACATTGTAGTCATTACATTATCTTTGTTAAAAACATTGTAGTCATTACATTATCTTTGTTAAAAACATTGTAGTCATTATATTATCTTTGTTAAAAACATTGTAGTTATCAAATTATCTTTGTTAAAAACATTATAGTTATTAAATTATCGTTGTCAAAATATTATAATAATCAACCATACCACTGTCATGAACATAATCGTCAATAATAGCATTGTCAAAAACAATAAAGTCATCAAAATTATCATTATCTTAAACATTAATAATCAACATTGTCATAAACATTATAATCACCAATAGTCATTGTCAGAAACATTATAAAAGGCAAAATTTGTAAATCTGTTCTACAGCCTGTTATTACTTATGCATTTGGAGCTCGGGCTGATAGCCTACAACAAAAACTGAAAAATCATGGAAACAACAGAAATGAACAACTTATGAAAAATAATGAGGAAAATGAAACTCGAACATGTTAGAAACTAGACTACTAGATAGTGTGAAATTCAGTCAATAAAAGAAATGGATAACCAAACTAAGAGCGGGATGAAATAATCGTATCTCTATAGTGACAGAAAAAGGAATTATGTAGATTGTTAGAGATAACTCACCAGCAGGAAGAAGTCCGGAAAGACCTCGGAGAAGATGGTCCAACTCTCGCTCAATACAAACAGCCTATAAAGAAGGATAGAAGATAAATATTATTGTCATCAATATTATAATCCTCATGAACATTATATTCATGAACAACAGTATTGTCATAAACATTATAATCATAAAAATATCATTGTCATAAATACACTTATCAACAGTATCATTATTAAAATATCACTGTCATAAATAGGTATACCCATCAACAATATGACTGAGGATGAAGGTGTCATTACTGATCTGATAGTCCAGAAATTTTAAAAGGAATAAAGCCCGCGCCCACTTAGCGAAATCTAATCGAATAGAATTTCTCTTCACAATGTACATTAAATGGAAAATAGCAGAAAGCGGTACGTCGAATCGAATAGAAGGGAGTCGAACAGAACAGAATTCAGGAGATAGAATATTAAATTTATTCTATTTATTGTTTCGGGTATGATCGTAAGTTCTCGTGAAGCCTTCGTAAAAAACCAAATGAACCATATCCACTCTTGGCGGCTTAATTCGTTTACTACTAAAAGTTATTGCTGAAATATTACTGTATGAAAATCACAACCTAATATTAACGGAGAAAAATTAATAAAACTTTTGTAGAATTATTCATTTTTGTATGACAAAATACAAAATACAAAAGAACTGTTCGGTTCGATTCCACTAGATGTGAGCGGCAGCAGACTTTTCGTTTCGATTCGATTCAGTTCGATTCCGCTAAGTGGGAACGGGCCTTACATAATTATCAATTTCAGTTCACAGCACAGTTACGAAGCCTTTAGTATGGCCGGCAGCATACTGCACCGAACATTCTGTCTCGGACAGGATAGTTTTGTCTCGGACCGTTCGATGTGACGATGATTACACGCATTTTATGAGGCTGCAGCATACTGCATCGAACATTTCGTCTCAGACAGGACGGTTTTGTCTTAGACCGTTCGAGGTGACGTGATTGCACGCATTATTATGAGACTGCAGCATACTGCATCGGACATTCTGTCTCGGACAGGACGTTTTGTCTTAGACCGTTCGATGTGACTGTGATTACACGCATTGTTATGAGGTTGCAGTATACTGCATCGGGCATAAAAATGCATGTAATCAACGTCACATCGAACGGTCTGAGACAAAACAGTCCTGTCCGAGACAGAATATCCGATGCAGTATGCTGCGGGCCTAAGAGTTTATAATCAACGATTTTGAAGTTAGTAAGATTCTGTGTTAAATATGAAGGTTGAAAACAACATGTCGTATGCAGGAAGACCTCTGCATAGCAAGTATGTCAAACTTGGTTTTATTCCCACAAAAATTGAAAATAAAAACTGCACAAAATGTAGACTATATTTTGAGGCTCGATAATTAAAAACACAGCAAAGAGCGTTTTTAAGGACACAGTAGAGTATAAACTTAATAATTTATATACATTCTTATTAGAGGACCTCGCCGTCCTCTATTGAAAGTTGTGTAATCAAACGACTTTTTTTTAGTTGGTTATTTTAACGACGCTGTATCAACTACTGGGTTACTTAGCGTCGATGAGATTGGTGATAGCGAGATGGTATTTGGCGAGATGAGGCCGAGGATTCGCTATAGATTACCTGGTATTCACCTTACGGGTGGGGAAAACCTCGGAAAAAACCCAACCAGGTAATCAGCCCAAGCGGGGATCGAACCCGCACCCGAGCGCAACTTCACACTGGCAGGCAAGCGCCTTAACCGACTGAGCCACACCGGTGGCTACTTGACTTTTATGTAGACATTACTTAGATACTTATTAATGAAGAAAAATTCGTTCCGGCACCGGGAATCGAACCCAGAACCATCAGCTTGGAAGTTAGGCCATCGAGGATACAAAGGAGGAGAATTGGGTCGGCGCTCTGGATCGGGTCACGGCATAGCTCAGATGGTAAGAACACTCACAGCGCCCGGCTGAGGGTCCTTGTTTCGATTCACGGTGTCGGAACGAATTTTTCTCCATTAATAATAATATTATTAATATACTTATACTTACTTACTGGCTTTTAAGGAACCCGGAGGTTCATTGCCGCCCTCACATAAGCCCGCCATTGGTCCCTATCCTGAGCAAGATTAAGCCATTCTCTATCATCATATACCACCTCCCTCAAATCCATTTTAATATTATCTTCCCATCTACGTCTCGGCCTCCCTAAAGGTCTTTTTCCCTCCGTCCTCCCAACTAACACTCTATATGCATTTCTGGATTCGCCCGTACGTGCTACATGCCCTGCCCATCTCAAACGTCTGGATTTAATGTTCCTAATTATGTCAGGTGAGGAATATAATGTGTTCAGTTCTGTGTTGTGTAACTTTCTCCATTCTCCTGTAACTTCATCCCTCTTAGCCCCAAATATTTTCCTAAGCACCTTATTCTCAAACACCCTTAATCTCTGTTCCTCTCTCAAAGTGAGAGTCCAATTTTCACAACCATACAGAACAACCGGTAACATAACTGTTTTATAAATTCTAACTTTCAGATTTTTTGACAGCAGACTGGATGATAAAATTTTCTCAACCGAATATATATACTTATATGAAAATATATTAAGCCAAGTATAAAATCGTACAAAATATTAGTTTTCTACGTGAAATTAAATTACATGTAACTTAGGCTTACTTTACTTACTTACAAATGGCTTTTAAGGAACCCGGAGGTTCATTGCCGCCCTCACATAAGCCCGTCATCGCTCCCTATCCTGTGCAAGATTAATCCAGTCTCTATCATCATATCCCACCTCCCCCAAATCCATTTTAATATTATCCTCCCGTCTACGTCTCGGCCTTCCTAAAGGTCTTTTTCCCTCCGGTCTCCCAACTAACACTCTATATGCATTTCTGGATTCGCCCATACGTGCTACATGCCCTGCCCATCTCAAACGTCTGGATTTAATGTTCCTAATTATGTCAGGTGAAGAATACACTGCGTGCAGTTCTGCGTTGTGTAACTTTCTCCATTCTCCTGTAACTTCATCCCGCTTAGCCCCAAATATTTTCCTAAGTACCTTATTCTCAAACACCCTTAACCTATGTTCCTCTCTCAGAGTGAGAGTCCAAGTTTCACAACCATACAGAGGAACCGGTAATATAACTGTTTTATAAATTCTAACTTTCAGATTTTTGGACAGCAGACTGGATGATAAGAGCTTCTCAACCGAATAATAACACGCATTTCCCATATTTATTCTGCGTTTAATTTCCTCCCGAGTGTCATTTATATTTGTTACTGTTGCTCCAAGATATTTGAATTTACCACCTCTTCGAAGGATAAATCTCCAATTTTTATAGTTCCATTTCGTACAATATTCTGGTCACGAGACATAATCATATACTTTGTCTTTTCGGGATTTACTTCCAAACCGATCGCTTTACTTGCTTCAACTTAGGCTACTACGAAAAATATGTAGGCTATAGGCCTAATGTAATTTACGCGGCCATCACTGATTGAGACATGTAAATGTTAGGCTAGGAGTCGGCTGGTGGATCTTAAACCTTCATGGGCTGTTACGCCACGGATTTATATTTATTTTTATAAGCGATGGTAGATTTCAATGCAGACATTTTCTGATTGCTTTCCCCCTCATTCAGAATGATCTGCTATACTTCGTTTTACATCTACGCCTGTGCAACTCAAGTGCGTCAAGACGCACTAATAGGAGTTTACGTCACTCACGTGGAGATCGGACACAATGCAATGCGATATGACGTTCTTTATCCTCACAGACGCCACTCGAGGAAAGCATTAAACGGAAGGCATCGAGAAGAAATAACCAATCTTGCAGCATAACGAGAGAGAAGGAGAATGAGTGGCGATAATGGCCAGATCAAGTGACAGTCAAGTGAACAGAGGGTTGAATATAGACAGACGGATCCGCGTTACACAAATATACACAGGCATACAAGTCATTATATACACATGCTACAGTCACTTCCAGCAAAATAAAAACACAATCGCCTTTCTACTGTTTTTAAACAACGAAAGCAATATGGCAAGTAGCGCGTGTTCTGTAAGTTGAGTGATGGATATTTGTGTGGAATTTTGCCCCCTCCGGCTATCGTCCTAAATACGAACTCCAACTGGAGAACATATCAGTGTGTTATACCACACGCGAAAACATTTCAATATGCCACACACTTCACGAGCTATATAAGCGCATTTGTTCAAATTTATACAGGAAGAAACATTTCTAGGAAAAGCACATGACGTAAAGATATTTCTGTCTAGAACATTGACTTGAAAATTCTAGAAGAATAGATTCAATAATGGGTAACACGGAGGTAACATGCATTTTATCGATTACACGTTATACGTACTGCATTATCTAACAATTCACGTTTATTTTCTTCGCCTGTTATTTAAGATAGGCCCATAATAGTACATTATGCAACGACCCTATAATGGTAGTAATTAAGACGCAAGTATGATTGTTTATGAAACTCGCTTGCGCTCGTTTCATAATTTTCATACGAGAGTCTTAATTACCATTATAGGCAAGTTTCATACGACTTTTTATGCTCGACCATATTTCTAACTTGAAAGTATTGAAAATTAGGTCTTTTTATGGTTATGTGCGAACTGACCTGAATTGTGAGATGTGCGCAGACGCGAAAGTATTGATTTTTTCCGAGGCCGAATGTCATTGACCTTGGCACAGAATAAGAATGAACATTAGTCTGATATAGCCTGGAAATTGATTTAGAATTGAAAAACGAGATGACAAATTGAATTTATTTGAATATTATTTACAATTAACGCTAATTATTATAGTAACAGAACATAACCTTCTGCGACAGTATTGGATTTCCAGCCTCCGTGACTTTTCGCTAATTTTCTGTCGATTGCATATCCGAGAATAACCGATATAACGGTACAAAGCTGACTTGTGATTGGCTGAAGACCTGTACTTTAATGAGTAGGTGTACTTTAATGACATGCATTAAATGACTGCTACCATGTATATAATTACTACATTTCGGCATGGTCGAGCATAAAAAATGTTTAAAACATTCAATATTTTCAGAGGTGGTATAGTAGAGGAGGCAAGACCTGTCCTGTGACCTTATCATGTACCGTGGCTATATCTCTAATGGGTATGGAGGGGGAAGATAGGTTTTAATCTGAGATGAACTTCTGAGTCGGTAGATTTGTGTAATATTAACCATCATGAAACAAACTCTCTTTCTGATAGCTCATTCTTTCCCCTATCGCTGAGCTCACATGCCAGGTCTCGCCTCCTCATCTATAGTCACTGCTGCTAACTGAAGTGTCGGGAAAATTTCCAAAAAGAAGCTCAAAAATCGCTAGATTCCTTGTTATCAATAGATAAAGTATTATTTTCGTCGCTAGTGGGTGTCGAAAAAGTCTCTAAATCAATAATTAAGCAATAGAAAAGATAAAAGAAATTGTCGCCGAAAAACAGCTTAAAATGGCAACACTGTCTATAGTATTCATCAAAACAAGAAAACGAAGTCCAATATATATTAGCCCTAAAATTAATATCTTTCGAGATACAAGTACTTGTTTACTAATATTGCTCGCACGCACGCACGCACGCACACACACATATACGCACGGGAGTACTCAAGGGGGAGGGTACCGAATTTGAACCCCCCCCCTTTCAATTTTTAGAAAAAAATGACATATATAGATTCGAGTAGCCTATTTTTTTTATCCATAATCGTTTTCCCTTCTCTAATTTTTCACTGTCAGAATAACAAAATCTACATCGACGTAAGGCATAGTCCTCCTACCCCTCCTTCAATGTAGGCCCCTACAGTAGTAGCAAAAGAAAAACGGGCCGACCCTTGTAGCTGATTTCAGATCCTTGTTCACTCCAGAGCACGATAGACTGGTCACTAAGACTTTCGTGGTTCGAATCCTGCATGAGAAGGAAACTTCTTTTTGTTCCTTATTCAAATTTATTCCCAATACTTTTCGATTGATGGCAAAATTCATATTCTGGGAATAATGAGCTAATTAAGTAGTAAAATATCGCTTCAGTCGAAAAGTATTGGGAATAAATTTGAATAAGGAACAAAGAAAAGTTTCCTTCCCAGGCAGGATTCGAACCACGAAAGTCTTAGTTACCAGTCTATCGTGCTCTGGAGTGAACAAGGCTTTGTCCGGTCGGTCCGGTTTTTTTGCCACTACTGTAACTCTTGCTGCTGCGACACGTTCGAATTATAACAATGCTGTCTTTATTATAGAGAGACCTACCGCCTAGTAATACCGACCTTGTAATGAAATGAGGTCGACATAATATGAAATTTAACTTGTTCTGAAACATACTGAAAAGGTTGTTTTGACAGTTTTGCAGTGTAGTTGTTAAATATTGTGCATTGTCGATTTTAAAATATTTTAAGAGCGGTATTCACCCAATCGTTAGTTTTAGTTCTGACTTTATTGTGAAATGTTGGTTCAACGTTTCGTGAATTTGACAGTTAATACTTTGAATAAAAATTTCACATTATCGTTCCGGGTTCTTCGATATGTCAAAGCGACCGCAAAACTCAATTTTACAATTTTGTTTAGCAAAATGTCGCGTAGTGATTCTCGCGAGGAATTTCACATTCGCAAATGTTTCTTCGCAGCCGCAGCGTGACGATCCTGTCGTGAACCTTCCCGGAACTAGTTTCACATCCACCTGTGAAAACTCAGCTGATGATAATAATAATAATAATAATAATAATAATAATAATAATAATAATAATAATAATAATAATAATAATAATAACACAGAAGATTTTAAAAATTGATAATGTAAACAAAATTGTAAACAATTTTAATACTGACCTCCCCCTTGACGAAATTCTCGGTACGCAATGCACACACACAATTTAATGCACAAATTGCTGATTTAAGGGGTTAGGTACAGCTCACAGAAGTAACATTTTTGGAAATATTTAACTTTTTTTTTCTTTATTACTGTATCTTGTACAATAATGAAAATTGGTATGTTAAAACACTATCCTTCTGCTATATGAAAACAATATTTTTACGATTAAAAAAAAAATATATATTTTTTTTTCAAAATTCATAATGGTGATAGTTCACTGTGCAGTGATGAAGCGTTTCCCTCATAACTCATAAACTTGTTAACTTTTTCATGTTCTCTCTCTTTTATTTTATTTCTGAAACTCATCCTCACAATATCATGCTCTTTTAACTACATTGATTAATAAATAATATTTTTTTTTGTTTTGTGTTAAAAGAAAATACTGATATTTGACCATTTTTAAATGAATATATTTTTTATCAGACAATCTATCAAAGGTAGAGAAGTGATCTTGGATCATATTGTAGATATGACATGCATAAAGACAAACAAAAAAATTTCATCACAGAATTTGGATAACGTTTCATCACTGTACAGCGAACTGAATTTTGAAAATAAAAATGTAACTTTTTTAAATCGTAAAAATATATATATTTTTTCATATAGCAGAAGGACAGTGTTTTACACATAAGTTACTAATTTTCATTATTGCACAATATACAGTAATGGAGGAAAGAAGTGTTGAATATTTCCAAAATTTTAGTGCTGTAAGCTGTACCCAACCCCTTAAAGCTATTCACGGTCCCATTTCCAAATACTGTCCACTAGATTTGAAGGCGGAAGCGTTACCACTCGAGTCATAGAGGAAAACATGAGTTAGTTATGTGTGAACTAAATTTAGGACATTTTATAACATTTGTAGAAGGGGAATTTCTAAGAACAGCGTGTGACGTCTTATCCATTTCGCCATTAAGTACTGACGTATGAGTTGGAAAAAATAACATCAATGGCGAAAGTTTAAACTGGTTATACTTATTTGATTTACTGTGACGTGATGTATTTCTTTAAGAAAGACCACTATAGAGCTGGTGTTTCAAATATTGACGGATTTGTCTCGCTGTTTCTTCTGCTTTTATTCATTTTTAAGAGCTTTAAGTCAAGCTTATGATTCAGCAAGAGACAGAAAAATTAAGATGCCATTTTTATGGTTTAGAGTTTCTAATAAATATGACGATTTAATGAAGTGCAGTGACGATTCAAAAAAATCTAAGTAAAAGATTATATTATTGTTAATACTGAGAAAGTAATTCTTGTAATGTGATCTATCGGAATAAAATAAGCGGACCTGGCTGTAAAAATGGACAGTCTTCAAGATACATATCATATATATATATACAGGATGTTAACTAATATGTTGAGAACTTTGGAGAATGAGTAGAGAACCTTAAAGCACCCAAGAAAGTCATGTAAATATATACATGGTGAAAGCGAAATATCTTCGGAAATTTTTAGAGCGGATAGCTCGTGTTGAATGTAGTAAAAAACTATATCATCGTATTTTCAGAAAAAAAAAAGTTTTTTATCAAACGTTTAGGCCTAACGACCTCTTATTCTGTAACTAATGCGAGTAAGATAGTGATTTCTGTCCTTATCGGATAGAAAAACTAATAAAAAATAATTTTTCCCTTTGGTGTATTTCAATAGTGTGAACTGTTTTCGTGTAAATTTAATTTTAAAATCATCTAATTTCAAGCCACTGCACCGATGCGAGTTGGTTGCAACACAGCGCCAGAGAACAGCTCATATAGCGAGACATACCGAGTTCGTTGACCTCTTACATCTGTATCACGAGAAGTGTGTACTAGCGGCGATGTTGCCGGACTGCTGGAACTTCAAACTTAGTTTTCTAATTAACCGTGCATTTAATCACAAAACGTAATATAGGTTTTATACTCATTTAACTGTACCCTATCGACCCTTTCAATCTGCAAGGTTATTTCACTTCCACTCTGTATTTCACCTTCTTTTTTTAAATTAAAAATACATCTTCCTTTACAAAGCCCATGTATAATTCTAAACATAGTGCTCAAAATGACCATCAATAGTTCTAATACAGACTTGTAAGTCCAGCATCATGCACTGTCTCATTCTCTTCAATATTTCAAATGCCCGTTCCATTTATCTGACATTATTCTTCAAAATACTGTTCTAAATAGATCTTGAATACACGATTGCCTATAAAAATGTCCCCTTAAGTAAATGGATTGAGGTCAGGGGAACGAGCAGACCAGGATGTTGGTCCCTCTTGACCGAGCCATTTATTAGAGAATCACTGACTTAGACTCGTTCTAGCAGCAAGAGAAAAATGAGACGGTGCTCCATCATGAAAGAATGGCCTACGGTGAATTGAGTACAGTGGAACTTTAAGGAAAACATTTACGTGTTCCGTTAAAACTTCACAGTATGATGCTTCTATTAATGTTCCAGGTAAAAAAAAAGAGATTTTATCCAAATGACTTGAGACTAGAGCTTAGTCATCAATGTAATACTGTAGATAAGCTGTAAAAATTTCATGCTTCTAGCTATCTTAGTTTCTGAAAAAGAGGTACAGTACCAGAAAGAAAATAATGGCCCGAGTCTTGATGGCAGTCCTCCTGTATATACAGTAGGCAACAAGTTTAGCAAGACTGTTCATAAGTAGCACACTTAAAGCTTTCTTGTTTACTACACATGCGCTATGTATTATATCTGGAAATAGTAAAATTAGGCGGCCCATTTCTTTTTTCTGGAACTGTACGTATGTTAGGAACTTTTAACTTCCGAGAAAATTACCTACAAAGTAAACATAAAAAACTTACATTTTCAAAAACAGTGTGCAAATCGCAACAAAGTTAGCATTTAGAGTCTTCAATTATGCCGCCAACTTATGAAGCACAACTTTTTTTCAAATAGGTTCAGAAATATTCACATGTTTGTGTAATATTATGGATGAGGAAAAAAAAAAGTAGCTTGACACATAAATAAAATTCTATTACGGTACGTAATTAAAAACACTCACAATTATAATTTTTAACAACTTCATTATAATTACTTACAATTATAATTTTTCAATAACTGCATTATTTTTACTTGCAATTACAATATTTCAACAACTTTATTATATTTCATTACAATTACAATTTTGCAAGTCATTATATTTACTTACAATTATAATTTTTCTTCAACAGCTTCATTATATTTACTTACCATTATAACTTTTCAACATTATATTTACTTACAAATTATAATTTTTCAACAACTTTAACTAGGAGCTGCAAGACAATAAACATTTTTAAAAATAAGTAGCTTAAAGGATAGCCTTGTTAGCAATTCACTCTAATTATACTAACTTAAACGATCACTGACTCTATGGTAACTTCTTCCTTTAGATATACATCTTGATAGCACTGTATTTTCACAATTGTCTCATAATAATCCCCATTATTTGAAATATATTAACATTCTATGTATTTTAGTTTAATTCTGCTACAAAGTTTGTATCTCATTATTTAATTTACAGTAGTTCATATTATTTTACTGTTTAAGGGAACGCACAGGTGAAATTACTAAATCTTACAGTTTTCATTTTTTTTTTCTCAAAGACCAAGGACACCAGAATAAAATTATGTGACACGTTTCCTTATTAAGATGCAATAAAGGGCAGGAATTTTTTTCAACGTAATTTTCTTTAATTTTCGACTTGTGGAACCATTTATATATAAATTAATTAAATTAATATATTTCATCTTAATAAGGAAACGTGTCACATAATTTTATTCTAGTGTCCTTGGTATTTGAGAAAAAAAATGAAAACTGTAAGATTTAGTAATTTCACCTGTGCGTTCCCTTAATTCATAAGTAACTCTTGTAAACACGTAACTTTTATCTAAATCAAATTGTTGTATTCTTTGTAGCTCGTAAGTTTATACATATGTATGTATAGTTTTTGCTAGTTGAGTGGAAGAGAAGGTCTTACGGCCTTAACTCCGCAAGCTAAAATAAATCATTAATAATATATTTACTTACAATAAAATTATAATTTTTAAACAAATCATTATGTTTTATGCATAGCAAATTCTAAATAATTCTTGGGACAAAAAATCAAATTTTGATTTTTTTCTTTCAAAATTTGACCTCAGATCTCACTTTAACTCCCATGATGTTTTTCGATAACAATATTCATATAGTCAGATCCTACAAAAGCACGATATATGTTGTATTAGTGAAATGAAGGAAATTTACCTTAATAATATTATGTAGAAATGGTGAATAATGAAGGAACTGTTTTGTTAGATTTCCACAAGTTTTGTTTTTAGCTTCTTCATATTTTACAATATTGTCCTCAATTAAAGATTAATAAAGAACTACTGAATAAATGAACAAATAAATACAGCAATAACTGAAAGAAATAAATAATCAAGGAAAGAAAAGACGAATGAGTTCAGGAAGAAACAGCAGACCTCGTAAGTTGAGGCAGGGGACGTAGCGTGTGACACTGTAGCCGTTATAAAAATGTTACCGTGTCGTACATAATGAAGCCTTAAAATGACAGCATTAAAGGAAAACGCGAATCGGATCTGTGACAGAGTATAAAGCCTACTCCAGAAGATCGTGACGATGATATTGCATGCAGTGTCGTGGAAATGATGTCTTAGAGGATATTACTTAAACGAAAGCTTTTAGCGCTGTGCCACGTCGTTCCAGGGAACCGATTGTGTCCACAAGGGTATGAATTTGTTTAATGTATCCGGCAATATCTTGATGGCTGTTGCTTGAATTTGTCTATAATAGAAATAAGAGGTTGATGGAGTAACGTACTCTGGGGAGGTGCCTCGTCGCCCTAATGACGGATGGAGTCACGCAAATTATTTCCTAACTTAAAAGACTCGAAATATGAAGCTTGTTACAGCTACGCCAAGTAAATGTCATCTGCATAAAAGACACTATGGCTATGGCTTTGGCTTCAGAAATAATGGCCACTGAAATAGCAGAATCAAATTTAATAATGAATTTAAAACCAGCAAACATTTTCAAGTTGTCGGTATAGCGCTGGCCTTCCGTCCTCGAGGTTGCGGGTTCGATCCCGGACCAGGTCGATGGCATTTACGTGTGCTTCAATGCGACAGGCTCAAGTCAGTAGATTTACTCGCATGTAAAAGAACTCCTGCGGGACAAAATTCCGGTACACGACGACGCTGATATAACCTCGGCAGCTGCGAGTCATTAAATAAACCATAATTTAAATTTAAATTTTTTAAAATTACTACAAAATGGCTTTGTGTAGGATCTTACATTTTTGCAGTATAGCATTCCAAAGTATAATGACTATTCCCAAATTTTTAAAACAGTAATTCTGTCCAGGACTCGGTTAACCACAGCCAGATTATTTCTTTTACAAGACGTAAATATACTTATAAAATAGTTATTTATACACCAAGCTATACACTATCACCTTATGATGAAGTAGATATTGCTGAAAAAATATGTAAATATAATAAAACAATGGGGATCATTAATAAAATCATGAAACCTTCACTAGTACAAAGACACACAAGAATAGGCTTGTATAAAACCTTAGCACAGCCAGTATTAAGCTATGGTAGCGAAACGTGGACTGTGAAGAATAAAGATGTTAGTAGAATAACAACAAGTGAGATGAGGTTCATGAGAGCAACAGCTGGATATACTCGCTGGGATCATAAAAAAATGAGGACCTAATGCAAGAACTTCAAATAGAACCCATTATGCAGTTCATCAGCAAATATCAACTTCAGTGGAAGGGTCATCTCGAACGAATGAATCGATGCAGAATTCCAAAAGCACTGCTTCATTACCATCCATATGGCAAAAGATCTCTAGGCCGTCCAAAGAAGAGATGGACTGAAAATTCTAGTTTGAGACCGTAACAGGCCACTTGGCCTAATACTTGTTAGGAAGATGATGATGATGATGATGATTTATACACCAAGTGGATAATCTTTATGATTATGGCATGAGTGAATATTTGTCGCTCTCACTATCGTTCGTGCAAGAATTTTCACGAGTGTCATAATAAGATTATCCACGAGTTGGATATAACACTTTTGGCATCTTAGCATTATAAATTGTAAAAAACAAATTATGAAATAATTCGGCATCCATAGCTGACATAAGTGTTGATATGTTCGTATTGATCGTATCGATTAGTTGCGCTTGGCATTGGCATTGAATAAAGAGAAATGGATGACCTTGCAAGTATTACAAATTCTAGTTATACCACAGTCTAGTATATAGTCACGAAGCTCAATACGTAATAAATATGCATCCATAGATAGTTGCTAACTACTAAATCGCTACAATCGCCTCATTACAGATAATGCGAAATAGTACCGGCACAGTCTATTGTTCCTAGCACCCTCAAATCTCAAGCTTCGTGACTGTATATACTAGACTGTGGTTATACCTTAGGTATCAAATTTTATGTTACAAATGTTCCTTTATTTTTTTAATATAGTTTCTCTGAACCACAGAACTGTTTTATGCGACGTGTAGACGTGGAGAGTAGAAGCAGTAAGCAAGATAGCCAGACGAGTTGCATCCATCCCCAATCAAGCGTTCCGGTATTACGTCATAGCGAATACGTCATTGCTATTATTGGCACGCGTGCCATAATAAACCGATTACGCACGATATTGGCTCTAGTAACAACCTGTTTATAATGCTAGGATGACATAAAAAATTTTGCAAGACTATTATAATCTACGGTTCATGGATGACGTAGGTAGAGGGATAATTTGCTCTAGATATCCAATCGATGGTCATAAGAAATTAGGGAACAGAGTTATGCTCTTATGGAAGGTCCAGAGAGGACAGCTTGGACTTGCCCGGCCCTAGACGAAACAGGTTAAGACAGGAATCTGCTCTGTCTTGTTGAAATACTTAACTCTTCCTCACTGTTCTATAAAATTGACTACAATCAGTTGGAACAACAGGCAAAGCACAACTGAGTTGTTAGCAGTATTGTTCCCCAACTGCGTAGACCAGCAGTGGCGAAAATGTGACTCGCGAGCACATTGTGGCTCGCAATGATAGCTTTGCATTTCTCTTGCTTCCTACCTTCCCCAACCCCACCCTCTCACACACTGGAGTCAAACTCCGTTCCATTTGTATTTTTCTCTGACCTGCGAGTGGCGTATCATCGCAATGTCTCTCTCGAAACCATGTATCACTACAAAAACGAAAGTTTCAAGTAGGATGGGAAGACGCATTTTTTTGCTGCCAATATGATGAGAAAATTAAATATATGATTTGGTTACAAGTATTATGAGGAAAACGGTTGTATAATATAAAATGGTATTATACTACATGTTACTCATGAAACATTAAAAGGTTAAGTGTTATTATTATTATTATTATTATTATTATTATTATTATTATTATTATTATTATCTCTGTACGTCGATCCTTTTTCACCAGATGTACGAATAATGCGGTTAGATATTCAATTTAAACTCACAGATTTACAATGTGATGTTAAATGAAGAAAGCTAGATGTAGGCCTAAGGACTTGACAAATGTTGAACTTTTCAAATCTTTGCCAAAATATAAATATCCGAAGCTTAGTTCTTTCGCTTGCTCTGTTGAAGTCATGTTCGCTACAACTTATGTTTGTGAAAAAATATTTTCAACACTGAAAATAGTAAAAACCAAATTTAGATCACGACTGACAGACAAATACCTTCGTGATCAACTACGACTAGCAGTAACTGACATAATTCCTGATTTTGAAATTCTGTCGCAGAGACATTCTGAAGACAGTTAATTTTAGGTTATGATAATGTGTCCTATGTTTTCTTGTTCATTTCTTTCTTCGTTACACGTACTAAACATTAGTTTGTACCGTTGTACTGTATAAAATTATATTTAAGGCTTGACGTAAGGAAAATTAAAATCCGTTAATAAGTCAGACAGTTACTTCACATCTCCTTCGGGTGTCCGCCTCCCTCCATAGGTGCTGTGCACATTGCAGGTTACACAGTGGCTCGGCGCACGATCAAATTTTCGCCACGGCTGGCGTAGACGAAATAGTGACACAATACTCTCTGGCGGCGAGTTGTAAAAGCTCTTGTATGTTGTATGTCGCTCTTACTGTAAAAGGTTCATGTCATAACAGTTCTTCTTGCACCAATAATTTAACAATGACAATTTTTTTAGATATCTCAATGTTGCAGCAAATGAACGATATAGAAGGACTCTACAGTAGCAAAAACAACAGTTTTCACTGAATGAATGAATGAATATTTTCCTGGAAGTAATATATTTCTTATTGTCTGCAGATGATGCCGTGTCGGAAAACGGAATTCTTCCTGGCGAATCACCTTCGCCGCCCAGTCTTCTGTTCGCGAGATCGCCGCCCCCAAACATCGGACCACATCATCTACATTTAAGTCATCATCCACAACTATCAAAGCCTCCGGGTCCAAACTTCTTGTCACCGAATCACCACCACCATCACCATCACCAACCACAGCAGCAACAGCAGCGGAAGAAACGCTCAAGAGCGGCATTCTCGCACGCCCAAGTGTACGAGCTGGAGCGGCGCTTCAACCAGCAGAGGTACCTCTCCGGGCCGGAGCGGGCCGACCTAGCACACGCGCTCAAACTCACAGAGACCCAAGTGAAAATATGGTTCCAAAACAGGAGGTACAAGACCAAGAGAAAACAACTTCAGCTACAAGAACAGTCGACGGTCTCCGTGATGGCGTCATCAGCTTCCAACTCGTCTTCGGCGAAGAGGGTAGCCGTCAAGGTTTTAGTGAGGGACGACCAACCGGTGATGGCTGGAGGATTCAGTGCAGGGAACAGCAAATCTGGAGCGCCAACTTCAATTCTGTACCCACACGCCGGATCTATACCGCTACCTTTTCCTTATTATTACTATCCCTTGCTTTGTCCGCCCACAGCGACCACGGCGCCACCACCTCTTACGTCATCTCCTACGTCACAACATAGTAACGGAAGTGCTAGTACAACTCAGTGAGTTGGGGCAAACAGTATTTTAAATTTGTGTAAATTAAGTGTGTAAGAACTTGTACGCAACAAGGCGAACACTTGTGAGTACATCAAGGAACATCTTGTGACATTTCTTTACCTACGGGAACACTCATAACTACTATGGTCCGTCCCAGGGATCTGTGGAGTAGAAAGACGAAACAAGTCCTCTGCGCAAGTGGTATGTGGGAGGGCTAGGGCCAATGATCGCTCTGGGGGGAGGCATCGGTTGAACGAAGCTAGCAATCGCTTGCAGGGATTGGATCATTTCTAGCTGAACTCTACTCTACCCAATGTTGCCAACTCAGAATTACATTTACCGCTGCACAAGCTTAAAAAAACCCTCTAAACTGTAGTTAAAAAACTCCAGATTTTTCTTAACACATCACTTCCAAATTTGAAATACAAACTAGCCTGTACAGTTTTAGGAACTGAAGAATTTTATATAAATATAGATTAAATTATGGAATGTGTATCATTCTGTAGGCTCTATGTTCTATGCAAAATCGACTTCATATTCGTACAGAGTTTTACGAGGCATATTTCTTCAAAATTGAATGAAATAGATCAAGAACATTATATTGGAACTTAGGAAATAATCACATTCACAATCACACCAGTCGGTTCGAAATCTGATTTCACACTGAGCAGGAGACGTGCCTGCCAACAATGAAACTGGTTTTAACTTTTAATTATGTCTGTGTTACATGAACTATAATGCGGAATGATAAATTAAATATATCACAATAGTAAATTTTGCAACGAGCCTATAATGATAGTAATTAAGAAGCGAGTATGGATGTTTATGAAACGAGCTCAAGCTCGTTTCATAATTTTCATACTAGCTTCTTAATTACCATTATAGGCGAGTTTCATACGACTTTTTATGCTCGACCATATTTCTAACTTGAAATTATTTGTATCTGACAAGATCGGAAGTGACCTTGTTCTAGGTCGTGAATTGTGAGATGTGCGCAGACGCGAAAGTATTGATTTTTTCCGAGGAACAATAATGTCATTGACCTTGTGTAATCCCGTTAAACTTGGTATAACCTTGATTATTGAATTCCACATTGAAGAACGAGATGACAAATTCAATTTATTTGAATATTATTTACAATTAACACTAATTATTATAGTAACAGAACATAACCTTCTGCGACAGTATTGGTTTTCCAGCCTCCGTGACTTTTCGCTAATTCTCTTTCGATTGCATATCCGAGAATAATCGATACTTACGGTTTTATAACGGTACAAAGCTGACTTGTTATTGGCTGAACACTTGTAAGCTGAGTTGTCATTGGCTGAAAACACCTGTACATTAATGAGTAGGTGTACTTTAATGACATGCATTAAAGGACTGTTCCAGGTGTATAATTACTACATTTCGGCATGGTCGAGCATAAATAAAAATAATAATTCAGTTCATTATCTATTCTTTCTGATTAAATACATCATTTCATTTCAGAAACAATGCATGCATTAGATTAAGAGTTTAAAAAATGCGGCATACCTTATTTGTACAGCAACAATGCATGAGGCAGGAAACGGACCAAATCAAGTTAACATAAAACGTTGATATTTTATACTCGCTCAATGAAAAAAAAAATGTGAAAATACCATACTAAACTCTGGTTTATGATTAACTAACATTGTTGTGCGCAAGTACATATAAAAGCAATTATAATATCTTTACAGGGGGAAAAAAAACTTAAAAATATCATTTCCCTCTGCCGGAATCATAAAAAAACGCTAAGCAAATAGCTAGCCGCTGAAGGTAAAATTCTGTAGCTGACATAGTCCTGAAAACACCAGATTTAGCTGCAAAACCGCTGACTTGGCAACACTGACTCTACCTTTTACCACGAGCATCTTAGCCCTTAGCGTCCTCCAGCTGATGCTGCCCGCAACACGCTGCGGCACAGATAGAATCCGCCCCCATATCCGTGAAGTTACTCCACAAATTACTGGGACGGACAATAGTTACATGAATTAGCATCCAGCAGCTATGTGGTAATGGTTTAAAGACTCATCTTAAATAATTCTATTTTTCTTCCAGTTCATAGAGAGTATTCGCACGACACACGGATGTAACAAGTTATCTAGGCACCACGATCACAATCTAGTCATTTAAAAAATACACAGCAAATTTGTACGCATCTAGACAGCCATAGAAGGATTATGGAGACCTAAACAGCAAAATAGATAAGATTTAAATGCATTTTACACAAAAGAAGAAAGCACAACTACACAATTTGGCAATATATCAAGTGATTGCATGTTACTGTCATAAAAGTTATCTTTACTTACAAGTTAGTGTCTTTGTTCTAATCCATCTTCCCATCTCAAAATGTCAACCATTGAAAATTCAGAAGTAGATTATAAATACAATGACCATAAAGTTTTCGAGTCTGTAATGGCAGATCACACATTTTTAGACGTGCCATAAATCGGTGCGACCAATCCTGGTCTGAAAATAACTTACAAAACATATTATCATAATTAATATTTGAGGAGAAAAATTCGCTCCGGTGCCGGGGATCGAACCCGGGTCCTTAGTTGTACGTACCAAGCGCTCTGACCACTGAGCTACGCCGAATTCAATCCACAGCACCGGATCGAACCTTCCTCCTTCCGTGTTTCCCTTTGTGGCCTGACTCCAAATTAGGCGTATGTGTTGACGTATATGTATAGTGTCAATTGCCATTATAGGCCTACTAGGAGCGCACTCAGTTTAGTGACTTATTTGGCCGGGATTCCGCAGTTATGATGCACTGCTGGCGATGAGAATTTTTCTCCTCAACTATTAATTGTCAACATTACAGAGATTATTCTGTAGGACAAAGTAATAAATCCATAATATATTATCATAATGTAAGTATTGCAATATATTAAGTAACACGTTGATACAAAACTTGTGTAGTCACTCTTTCTTTTACTACAAAGATTTATTGAACAAAGAAATAAAAAGTGTTAAAATTGTTAAAAAGGTATATCACTATCGAAACGGGTGCTGACCGTTGTACAAAGTATATTACTATTTTTTAAACAATATTAACATTTATGGAGTGTATATTCACTTCCACGTGGTGCATCTCGAAAAATGTTTTAATGGTGAAATGGTCTACAATGCTGGAATAATAGAACTGAGAACACCTACAACAATGTTCATCTCTGGAGTTCACCTATTGGGAAGCTAGAGACCTAATTGAACAATGATAATAAAGAAATCAATAATCTATAAGTTACCATTAGCAAGAAAGAAAAAAAATAGTACATTATGCAACGAGCCAATAATGATAGTAATTACGACGCAAGTATGTTTGTTTATGAAACTCGCTTGCGCTCGTTTCATAATTTTCATACGAGCGTCTCAATTACCATCATAGGCAAGTTTCATACGACTTTCTATGCTCGACCATATTTCTAACTTGAAATTATTCAGAAGTATCATTTTATTTGTATCTGACTCAAGATCGGAAGTGACCTTGTGCATAGCTCGTGTGAGAGATGACAAATTGAATTTATTTGAATATTATTTACAATTAACGTTAATTATTATAGTAACAGAACATAACCTTCTGCGACAGTATTGGATTTCCAGCCTCCGTGACGTTTCCCTCGTTGTCTTTCGATTGCATATCCGAGAATAATCGAAAACCTGAACTTTAATGAATAGGTGTACTTTAATGACATGCATTAAAGGACTGCTACCAGGTGTATAATTATTACATTTCGGCATGGTCGAGCATAAACACTTTTATAGTTTCAAGTTTTCAAAAAGTTTTATATTTAAAAAAAATCTCTCTTCATTTTCTTGGGAAGTTGAAAAGAAAATTAGGAAAATTATGATATGTACTTAATTTAATAAATATCAGAAGGTTGGTATAACATATTACAGAAAAACCTCGTTAATCCGAACCCCGATAAGCCGAACTTCGTTTAATCCGGACGAGCTAAAAAAACTATGAGTTTCGAAAAATTAAAGAACCTTGTTTTAAAACTTAGCTACTTTTACACATTACAACTATGGGATTACAATAATTACGCCTACAATATTCAACCTATAGTATAAATGGCGAATGAAGTAAATTGATAATGACCCCTACAGCCAATACGGTCGCCTCCATTAGATGGCAGCCGTCCGAGATTGCCTCAACAGTGGAAATGGATCTGAATATAGCCAGATCCACACCTCCTCGTGGACCATCTGGAGGCCACCATTTATACTGTGAAAATAAACAACCAGGCGGATCAATGACGTCACGAAATGCACTCATAATTAGCTCATTTTGTCAGAGATCACTTCTCTTTTATAAATTTTGGCATTAACAAGTCTACAAATACCAACTTACCAGTAGAATCTGTGCTAAAATTGAGATCTTCTTCCTAAATCTGGGTTTAAATAATATAAACACAAACACAGTCATAATGTTGTTATAAAAAATGACAAATTAAGTTTATTAATTAGAACAATAGTCATCGCCTTCAAAAATATATTTTGGAAAATTATAGGAGCATCGGATTTGAGCGACTTGATATACAGGGTGTTTCCGGGTTGGTGTTACTAACTTTCAGGGATGATGGAGAAGGGCACATGTATCAATTTGAGATAAGGAACCCTGGTCCGGAAATGACTGAGTCGAAAGTTATAAGCAAAAATAGTTGTGTGGAAATGGAATTGTAATTTGGCACCACGTGCCCTCCTTCCCATAACCTTTGGAACAGTCGTGGAAAGATGGTATGGGCCGGAGTCTCCTACGTGGGTACTTGTATCTGATACAATCTGTGAGCTTGTCTACTGTTCTCATGGGCTCATCCGTAATCGAACATCAGGTCTGCATATTCCGCTCTCGTGTACTCCTCCATTTAACTAGGACTGATCGACTGGACACTGCGACTTGTACACATACACTGCTGTCTACAGACGTGCATATCAGGACCGACCATGTCCGTTACACATTACGCTATCTGCATTGCTTTAGTGTAGTTTCCTGTCCCCACACCTCAGACAGCGCACTGAACGGAATACTTAAGTAGACAACGTAAACAACTTCAGATGAATACATTAAGTGTAAGATGTACAGATAAATACACATAAATAAGGTGTACAGAGGAATAAAATTATTTCATTTGCACACAACTATTTTTGCTATAACTTTCGACTCAGTCATTTCCGGACCAGGGTTCCTAGTCTCAAATTGATACATGTGCCCTTCCCCATCATCCCTGAAAGTTTGTAACACTAGCCCGTAAACACCCTGTATAAATAGCTGGTGTCAACATTTCATATTTTCTCATTTGATTAAGTACGAGAGTATTTTGATTATCTAGAAATCAAGTGGCATTTTAAGGGAACTGGATAACTCTCATCAAAATACAAATACAGACCTTCACAGCACATATAAAATAGGTGTACATACAGGGTTAGTTAAATGTCCCGCACCACCTAAATAATTTTTTAAGCATACGGTTCATTGACATGAAACTTGGTATGTGAGGATAACCATATACTAAGAACTCAATAATGGTATTACCGAGTTGTTTCTACTTCCAGTTTAACCGGAAGTAACTCAAACGCTCTTATTTTAAATGGAACATCCAATATATATATATATATATATATATATATATATATATATATATATATATATTTTTTTAATAGTGCTTATTAAGAGCTTTTCAAACAGTACCCACACTTGATACTTCTGTACAAATTCAGTGTTGCTAGGTCAAGAAAACAGAAAAGTGTATCGAATATTAAAATAATAAAATACTCCTTCCTTAACAAAAACAAAACAAAGATAGCTAAATTATGTGCTCAAATTGGTAGCCCTCAGCTGCTTTACAATGTGTCACACGATCATAGAAAACATTTAAGGAATGATTTAACCAGGCTTTAGGAACATCTTGCACCACTTCCATTTTTATTTAGCCACACTGAATTTGTACAGAAGTATCAAGTGTGGGTACTTTTTGAAAAGCTCTTAATGAGCTTTATTCAAAAATAAAAAATATATATATATATTGGGTGTTCTATTTAAAATAAGAGAGTTGGAGTTACTTCCGGTTAAACCGGAAGTAGAAACAACTGGGTAATACCATTATTGAGTTCTTAGTATATGGTTATCCTCACATATCAAGTTTCATATCACTGAACCGTATGCTTCAAAAGTTATTTAAGTAGTGCATTTATTATTTTAATATTCGATACACTTTTCTGTTTTCTTGACTTAGCAGCACTGAATCTGTATAGAAGTATCAAGTGTGGGTAATTTTTGAAAAGCTCTTAATGAGCTTTATTCAAAAAGAAAACAATATATTGGGTGTTTCATTTAAAATAAGAGAGTTGGAGTTACTTCCGATTAAACCGGAAGTAGAAACAACTCGGCAATACCATTATTGAGTTCTTAGTATATGGTTATCCCCACATACCAAGTTTCATGTCACTGAACCACATGCTTCAAAAGTTATTTAGGTGGTGCGGGACTTCTGACTAACTCTTTATTATTATTATTATTATTATTATTATTATTATTATTATTATTATTATTATTATTATTATTATTATTATTATTAGTATTATTATATATACATATTTATATAATAATAATAATAATAATAATAATAATAATAATAATAATAAATTGGATAAAATAAATCTTATGTCAGTTCTTTGTGAATGTCGGTGTCATAAGAGAGAAAGAAGGAAGGAAAAAAGAGAGAGAAAAGATAAAAAGTAGGACGGAGGGAAAGAAAGATGGAAACAAAATTAAACAAACCAGAGAAAGATATATAAAAAAGAAAGAAAAGATTACACAAAAGAACTAAGAAAGTTGTGGAAAATAAAATTAAGATAAACAGAATTAAGTAAATAGAAGATGAAGAGAAGAACAAAGACGGAAAGAAAACAAGTGCAACTTGAATAAATACATAAATAAAACGAAATGAGGAAGAGAAAGGCAAATAAAATGGGTAAAAAATAAATTACACAAATTAGAAAGCGAAAGAGAAAATAAAAGAAAGAAAAATATGAGGCAGCATTAAGACTGGTCTCCAATGAAGATGTACGTTTTACCAAAATAATAAAGAGACTTTCGTTGTAGTATATTTTTCATTCCTCTAGATGCACTCTTGACATAATAGTGCGAATCCAAGAACCTTTGAGCCTTTTTCTTTAACTCTCACAGATATGTAAGTAATTTATATTGTAATATATGTGTTAACTTCGATAATACGTTTGATTAAGAAAACTTTTAGATAAAAGAATATCTCGTACAGAAACCTAGTTTTTAATGTTAGCTCTTACTCATAAGATTAAATATCTAAGAGAATTGTACATTTCAGCACGAGCACTCAGCACCAAATAAGACGAATAAATATGTAAATAAATCTGATAAAATATATTTCACTTCTTAGCAGCAGTTTTAAGATTTATTTCTTGTATCCAATGTCACTACTACCCGGGCAGGGCATAGTTGCGCCCCACGGTAAGATAAAATGCAGCAGATAAAAAAGGGTCCCTATTTTGTGGGCATAGTTGCGCCCCGTTCCCATCAGGTAGAGAGAAAGGGATGGCATAGTTGCGCCCCTATGAAATAGGTAGAGAAAAAGACACTACGGAAACTCTAGCCTCGCAATCAACCAACCTTATTGATTTCTTATGCGATTTAATATTCATTATCGATACCGTTAAAATGAACACCATGAAGTTGGCAATATTTTATTAACTGTTTTTCTACTCTTCATGCAGTGATTATTGACAGCCTACCGTTAAAATGAAAACCATGAAGTTGGCAGTGCTTTATTAACTGACATATTGAAATGAGTGAGCCGTTGGAATATGGGGGCTTAGCAGTCTTTCACATTTTATTAATGATTTTCACACTGTCTGTGGCGTATAGTGAGGTTAATTTAAAATGAATGTTAAGTTTAGTGAAAAGGGTAAAGAGTTAATAATTCACAATGGTTCTAAGTTTCAATTTTCTAAACCCTGTACCGTAGGGTTCAGATATCGATGTAAAAACAAAAAAATGCAGTTCATTTATTGTGTGTGATCGACAAAAAAGTGTTATTTTAAATAGCAAAATTGATCATATGCTAGGCCTACCTGATTTGAATGAAGCTATCACTGTAATATTTGTAAGTAATTTGTTTATATTATGACAATCACTTTCGTGTGTACTATATCCATCGGGGCGCAACTATGCCATGTCCCTTCTGCTTCCTGATTTCTTCGGGGCGCAACTATGCCATGTCCATTCTGCTACCTGATTTCTTCGGGGCGCAACTATGACATGTCCCTTCTGCTACCTGATTTCTTCGGGGCGCAACTATGCCATGTCCCTTCTGCTACCTGATTTCTTCGGGGCGCAACTATGCCATGTCCCTTCTGCTACCTGATTTCTTCGGGGCGCAACTATGCCATGTCCCTTCTGCTACCTGATTTCTTCGGGGCGCAACTATGCCATGTCCCTTCTGCTACCTGATTTCTTCGGGGCGCAACTATGACATGTCCCTTCTGCTACCTGATTTCTTCGGGGCGCAACTATGCCATGTCCCTTCTGCTACCTGATTTCTTCGGGGCGCAACTATGCCATGTCCCTTCTGCTACCTGATTTCTTCGGGGCGCAATTATGCCATGCCTAGGCCTCCCAATTGACCGCGAGGCGCAACTATGCCATACCGTACTATCCTTATCTGTGTTGGAAGCAAGTTTTTAGGAATTCAACTTGTGACTGTTCTTCAAGGTAGCCTTCCTCGACTTTATGGTTCTTGATAGCGAAAATGAACAATGGTTTTCGAAAATCTTTTACAAGGAATTTATAATCTGTATGCAGATTATTACAATTCTGATAAATACACAATACAATACTCTGATCTTAAACTAACTTTACTGTTCCTACTACTGAAACTATCAGACAGCGAAAAGTAATGGCAACATACGTAGTTACTGTTTCACACTAAATTTATTTAGGTTACTTTTGACATTACATGTTTCAATTATAGTCTCCTGTCATGTTAACAATACGTCGCCAAATTCTTGGAAGACGGCGGACTCCATCTGCAGCAGCATTTCTGTATATCTCTCTCACTGATCAATCTAAAGTTCTTCGGGTGTCAACTCTTGATCGAAAGCGAATGCCTAGCTTCCCCCCAACTTGCAATAGTTCATTATGGTAGGACTTCTCTCCCACAGCCTTCTTGTAATACCCTAAAGCACTGAGTGGCATGTTTTTCTCTTGCAACTTGGGTTATTATGAAGCACCTTCAATCGTACCTTCATGGCTGTATTGTTTACCACAAATCAGAAACAGCCACTGTATTTACAAAATATGGCTACTTCGAGACTTTCAATATTGCAAATTTATGAAATAATCGCTGCTCTAATACGTAGTACAAGTTTTCAATAGTTACCGCTAGGAGCACTGATTTACAGCATTGTTGCCATTACTTACCGACTGCCCTAGTACACAGCCCCTACCAAAAGTTCAAGAACACCCCTCCATAAGTGATATTTCACTACGTACTACCCTTATATTTATGCGAAGTTACTTTACAGCACTAATCTTCAATTGTTTTATTCCAGTACCGCTAGAGTGCTACTTTCAGTTCTACAATTAGGTACGTATTAGTTATATTACGATCATTCATTCATTCATTTAGTGTTCTGCCCAAGGACAGGTCTTTCACTGCAAACCCAGCTTTCTCCAGTCTTTCCTATTTTCTGGCTTCCTTTTTGTTGCCTCATACGATTCATATATCTTAATGTCGTCTATCATCTGATATCTTCTTCCACCCCGAACTCTTCTCCCGTTCACCACTCCTTCCAGTGCATCCTTCAGTAGGCAATTTCTGCTCAGCCAGTGACCCAACTTATTCCTTTTCCTCTTCCTGATCAGTTTCAGCATCAGTCTTTCTTCACCCACTCCTTCCAACACAGCTTCATTTCTTATTCTGTCTGTCCACTTCACACGTTCCATTCTCCTCCATATTCACATTTCAAATGCTTCTATTCGCTTCTCTTCACTTCGTCGTAATGTCCATGTTTCTGCCCCATACAATGCCACACTCCATACAAAGGACTTCATTAGTCTCGTCTTTAGTTATAATAATAATAATAATAATAATAATAATAATAATAATAATAATAATAATAATAATAATAATAATAATAATACTTTCTGGCTTTCAAGGAACCCGGAGGTTTATTGCCGCCCTCACATAATCCCGCCATTGGTCCGTATCCTGAGCAAGATTAATCCAGTCTCTATCATCATATCCCCCTCCCTCAAATCCATTTGAATACTATCCTCCCCAAAGGTCTCGGCCTCCCCAAAGGTCTTTTTCCCTCCGGCCTCCCAACTAACACTCTATATGCATTTCTGGATTCGCCCATACGTGCTACATACCTGCCCATCTCAAACGTCTGGACTTAATGTTCCTAATTATGTCAGATGAAGAATACAATGCGTGCAGTTCTATGTTGTGTAACTTTATCCATTCTCCTGTAACTGCATCCCTCTTAGCCCCAAATATTTTCCTAAGCACCTTATTCTCAAACACCATAATCATAATCATAAAGAACAACTGGTAATATAACTGTTTTATAAATCCTAACTTTCAGATTTTTTGACAGCAGACTGGATGATAAAAGCTTCTCAACCGAAAAATAACGGGCATTTCCCATATTTATTCTGTATTTAATTTCCTCCCGAGTATCGTTTATATTTGTTACTGTTGCTTCCAGGTATTTGAATTTTTCCACCTCTTCAAAGGATAAATTTCCAATTTTTATATTTCCATTTCGTACAATATTCTCGTCACGAGATATAATCATATACTTTGTCTTTTCGGGATTTACTTCCAAACCAATCTCTTTACTTAATAATAATAATAATAATAATAATAATAATAATAACAATAATAATAATAATAATAATAATAATAATAATAATAATAATAATAATAATAATTTGTGGTTTTAGTGATAGTGGTGAGTGTAATAGTGGTAAAAGTCTCAGTATTGATTATGTTAATAGTTAAGCTTAGTATTTCAGCTGCGTCTAAGGTGGAATACAGTTACCTATTCTCATACTGTACCTGACGTCACAGCCCAGGAATACGTCCCGTCTGACACAACATAGAACCGCATCTTACTCACGTTCACACTAGTTTGTACTGAAGCCGGAACACGGTCATAGTGAGTGCTTTAAACCAGTGAAATGTAAAAGTCGTATTATTTACTTAACGTAACATTTGTATTTGTGACGAGGTAAAATGCCGAAGACAAAAATTTCGAAGTATGAAAGGCTGCAGGACTTAATTCAGGAGTTCGGAGCCAATAATAATTTACATTACATGTAAGTTGTGCAAAGTAGATATAAAAGTTACAAGAAAACAGTGCATTGAAAGATACTGCAATACAAAAAGGCATAGAAATATGGTTGTAAGTAACTCAAAACAAGTAGTACCATCAAGCTCAGAGAGAGTACGATAAGAAATCCACGTTTTGTATGGATCTATGTGCCATGATGGTCAATGCCAATACACCGCTTAATAAATAGAATAATAAACACTTTAGAGAATTTCTAGAAAAGTACACGAAGGAACTTATACCAAGTGAGCCCCAACTCCGTCAGCACTTTGTACCCATACTTTATGAAGAAAAAATGTTTGTCACGCAGGTAGGCCCTGGCCAACTTCGGGCTGTTGCGCCGTTACATTATAAAGTCAGTAGTTGCTCTACTTTTATTTCAGGTTTGATGTACTCTACGAACACGCAGTGAGAACATGTTTCTCTGTCTCTTTCTCTGCTGCATCACCTGGGTTCCACCTATTATATAGACCAGGCCTGCACAAACAGCGCTCGACGAGCGCGCGCGATCCTTCGGAGCGGGAGAGCGGTTTTTACCGCTCGCCGAAACGGAGAGGAAGATATGTCAGAATGACATAGACTTGCTATACGTAGAGGAGAGGAAAACGACCACTCAGTTATCTAGTGGAGTGCAGTGTGTAGGCCTATTCTCAGTAACTGTTTCACGTTGCTTACCTATTGCTACAGTAAGTACAGTATGGAGGAATCTAAAAGACGGAACATAACATTTAATATTTAACGATTTACAGCTCGAACTTATTGATCTTCAATGTGACCTAAGGGCTAAAGAACGTTTGAATAATACTACTAGCCTGGTTGAGTTTTACAAGACTAAACATTAGCAATAATATCCACGACTACACAGGCTGGCTGTGAAAATGACTGCTATGTTTGGCTCAACATTTATATTTGTGAGCAACTGTTTTCTATAATCAACTTTAATAAAGGCAGACATCGAACATCTGTAACTGATGTTTCATTACGATCAGCAGGCTACTGTTCCTTTCAGCTGCCAATAGCATAAAACACTCGTTTTGATGTACTGATAAATAAAAATATAACAAAATGATATTGTAGATTTAAGTAGCTATAGAATTTCTATTATTTCTGTAAAATAAATATTTCCTTATTAATTAATAATAGTCCAAGATAGTTTTGCAAACGCTGAACGGGACTACATTTCATAAGCACTCGTAGTAGTATTTCTTTTTGTGTATATTTTGTACGAGATCCACCACTTCTTCCAGTCCACTCTTATACAGAGCGCAGCTAATATCTGCATTCCGCTCATGAGCTTGAGCCGATTTGAAGAGCGCAAACCTTGTGCAGGCCTGATATAGACTATTTACTTGCAACTCGAGTCTTTTGGTAGCAGGAATACTAAGCTTATTAATAGTTATAGTGGTTAGTTATAGTGATAATGGTATTAGAGGAGTTGTATCAGTAGCAGTAGGTATCGGTGCGCCTAAAGAAATAGTATCTAAATCTGTAATTCGAACTGCAGATGCTTTGTAACGTGGATCCCAGACACCTGTTTGGAAATCGGAAATGCAGAACAATGCAGAGCTGTTGGTGTGTAACAAGACATCCGCACGGAGGCTGGGCTGGAGCACTTTGTGTGGGATCCTCGTTGTGCACCAGATGTTTGTACTCACTGGGAAGTATAGACTGCGGCTCAAGTTTTTAGTACATTGCTGCAGTATTGTAAACATAAACAGAGCCTGACACTCGCTACTTGTTATCCTCTGTCTTCTATTACATCCAGACCACCCACGCAACTCCACTCCATTCTCTCCCAAAAATTCGAACCACTCCATTATCTTCAAATTACAGACAGGGTCTCATTCCATCCTTCACCAACTTCTTACTTTCAAGGCAGCTCCAGGTTTACCGTTCTTTTTTTGCTTTCCACTGGATTATATCACGAGTGTTTACATTGATATAAGAAATTGGAAGAATGTAGTGAAAAATAGCGACTTTATATAAACTTGTAGGTGCGAAATATTTGTTACTGTTAACGAGGAAAGATCGATTACATTTGACAATCAAATATCTAAAATTACCTGCGTATTTTAAAATACCAGATTAATAATAATAATAATAATAATAATAATAATAATAATAATAATAATAATAATAATAATAATAATAATAATAATAATAATAACAATAATAATAGTAATAATTACTTACTTACTGGCTTTTAAGGAACCCGGAGGTTCATTGCCGCCCTCACATAAGCCCGCCATCGGTCCCTATCCTGAGCAAGATTAATCCATTCTCTATCATCATATCCTACCTCCCTCAAATCCACTTTAATATTATCTTCCCATCTACGTCTCGGCCTCCCAACTAACACTCTATATGCATTTCTGGATTCGCTCATACGTGCTACATGCCCTGCCCATCTCAAACGTCTGGATTAAATGTTCCTAATTATGTCAGGTGAAGAATACAATGCGTGCAGTTGTGTGTTGTGTAACTTTCTTCATTCTCCTGTAACGTCATCCCTCTTAGCCCCAAATATTTTCCTAAGCACCTTATTCTCAAATACCCTTAACCTATGTTCCTCTCTCAAAGTGAGAGTCCAAGTTTCACAACCATACAGAACAACCGGTAATATAACTGTTTTATAAATTCTAACTTTCAGATTTTTTGACAGCAGACTGAATGATAGAAGCTTCTCAACCGAATAATAACAGGAATTTCCCATATTTATCCTTTGTTTAATTTCCTCCCGAGTATCATTTATATTTGTTACTGTTGCTCCAAGATATTTGAACTTCTCAATAATAATAATAATAATAATAATAATAATAATAATAATAATAATAATAATAATAATAATACTTACTTATGGCCTTTTAGGAACCCGGAGGTTCAATGCCGCCCAAACATAAGCCCGCCATCGGTCCCTATCCTGTGCAAGATTAATCCAGTCTCTATTATTATATCCCACCTCTCTCAAATCCATTTTAATATTATTCTCCCATCTATCTCTCGGCTTCCCAAAGGTAATTTCTGCGCAACGCTACCCCAATATATTTGGCTTCTCGTTTAAAAAATTTATCCGCATATTGTCAGGTAAGTAACAGGTCTCATCATAACAATTTAATCGTTTTACCCTACCACAAGACATCTTTATACTCGTATTCTTCACCTTATACAGTTTCAGTTGCTAGGAATTGGAACTCGCTTCCGAGTGATGTAAGGGGTTGTTGTACAATAACTTCATTTAGGTCAAAATTACATAAATTCTTGGTTAACAGATTAATTACTGATTAATATTTATTATTTATAATGAAACTAACATCTGTCCATTCTTATTATTATCATTAATTTCCCTAAATAGAATACAAAACCTCTAATGGCAAAATTTGATTACATTAATATTCTCGTTATAACTTATAAATAAAATTTAGATTTATGTTTTTCCTCCCTATAACATAGTTCTAGTAAACTTATATTAAATTAATTCTCATCATTTTACAAGCTATATCAACTTAATTACAATTGATTGAATTAAATTAACTCATAAATTAAGTTACTACTTTATCTTATAGCTTTATCTAAATTTAAATAAACATGTTGTAGTCATTAAAACTTAACTGAAGAATATTGCTGGAAAATCTTTTAAATGTAGTGGAAATATTCGTAATTTAATTATATATTATACCGATTAAGGCTGGTTGAGTGGAAGGGACGGCCTTATGGCCTTAAATCTGCCAGCGAAAATAAAACATTCTATTCTATTTTCCCTGGGGTCTCCCAACTAACACTCTCTACGCATTTCTGGATTCGTTCACTCATACGTGCTACATGCCCTGCCCATAATAATAATAATAATAATAATAATAATAATAATAATAATAATAATAATAATAATAATAATAATAATTTCTAGCTGAAGAAAGGTAACATATTTAGAAAAACTGTTGGGCTTATTCTAGCTATCTGAGACAAAGTTGTTCCCACAAAATCCTACAGAAAATAGCCTACATATTGAAAGAAAACATAGAAGACACTAAATGCCGACGCAGTAGCAAACATACAAAATCCATAGAACGGTTATAATAAATGGATGTACTACGCTAGCTAATGTCGCTTCAAAGGCATAACAATGTAGCTAGAATCATACACAGAGAGATAGCAAGCAAAACTAAGCTTAGCAACGAATCAGCTGTACAAAAATATGAACCACAGGGAAGATTCAAGCCAACATACCAAACATACTCCTCTTTTCAATAAGAACAAACAAAAAGTCTCAATAATAGACATGGCAGTATCCCTACATCAAAACCTGTAATTAATAGAAGATTTTAACTTCTTTCTTATGTTTTCAAAACATATACTTTTCTTTAAAGCTTTTTAACTTTAATTGTTTAACTTGTCTCAAAATTTTGTTATTATACAAATATTTACAAAAAATCAACAAGTTGGTCTAAATGAAATTAGCCTCAGAAATCAAGAAGTCATCTGAGTCACCGTATATTCAACCAATGGCGTCATACCGAAGACATTAGTCCAGCAGCTACACTCTCTATATCTACACCATATTTTACCACCACTTAAAAATCAATAATTTTAGACATGTGTCACATTGTCCCACGTTTCCTAAATGGTGAATAATTTGTAATACTTTATGTAAATTCATATCATTAAGCCAAATAATAATAATAATAATAATAATAATAATAATAATAATAATAATAATAATAATAATAATAATAATAAATCTGTGTAATAAGGATGAAACACATTCTCAAATATGATACAAATTTCCCAAAAGTTCAGTTCTTTCTCCATGATGTCAATGACTTCCGATTATAATTTTTATGAAACTACATTCAAAAGACAGGCATGTGAATGAGATCATTATTGTTCACTCAAGGGAAAGATTAACGCTCATTTTTCCAAAATAGCACATAAAAGATACATTTTTTAGAATACCAGAAGGTAATATATCTGACGAACTAATTTTTATTACATTTAACGACGCTGTGTCAACAAGTAGGTTATGTTTGACTGTCACAATCTTTATTTAATCACTTTCATATGTGAACAACATTGAATAAATCAAGTGTTATCACCGAGTACTTACGCCTTTTCAGGCATCATTAGGTTGTGTTAGAAAATAGGCTTTTATGAATGTGAATAAATTGTGTAATATAACGCAGTAAGTAAACTTGAAGTCTATGAAACTGAACATAATAATTACAAACAATTTGATTATATTGATTATATTTAATGGTTTAATATTCCTACTTATATACTAGATGGTGTATAAAAAATAAAACAAAAAAGAATAAAAAATATGTAAAAAAATAATAAATAAAAAATATGTTATATAAAAAATAAAAAAGAGAAGTGAAACAAAGATAAATACAGTACAAGTGGAAAAAAAGAAAATAAAAAATAAGGAACAAAAAATAAAAAATAAATTAAAAAATTAAAAAAATAATAGAACAGTAAAAGAATAAAAATAAAATAAATAAAAAATAAAAAACAAAAACAAAATTAAAAATTAAAAGGTAAATAAAAACAAAAAGTAAAAAATGAAATAAATTAAAAAATAAAAATAAGTAAAAAATAAAACAAAAAATAAAGAATAAATACAAATAAAATAAGGCGATAATAAATATATATAACAAAATTGTTTCAATGTAATCAAATTTTTGTAATTAATATGTTCTGTTTCATATACTTGAAGTTTACATACTACGTTATATTACACAATCTGTTCACGTTCATAAGAGTCAATTTTCTAACCAACCTGATGATGTCTGAAAAGGCAAAGTACCCGATTTATTCTTTGTTGTTTACATATTAAAGTGATTAAACAAAGATTGTGACAGTGAATGAAGGTTTTTATATAATAAATTATTTATACACATGACTTTTCGGTTCAGTATGTTCTCAAAGCTTTAGGTTAGGAGCTCTCATAAATGTTAAGAAGATTAGTCCGAAGAGCCCTTGCAAAGACACGAAACCGTTTGACTTTTAGCTTACCGTTCCTCCTTTCACCCTTACCGATTCATCATTGATTCCCAAGCTGAAGAAAGTAAAGATATCAACTGAATTTCCTATATCATATTACGTCGAGTAAATGTGGTATACTGATGTTTATCTTAATTGATATTTAATGACGAGATATCAACTACTTGTCTCCTGGTTTGGTTGCCTCATGAGTGAGGATTTATTGGTATTGTATTGTACTGTATTGTATTTATTAACATTCCATGGTATTCATACATGCTTACAGCTAGAATATGGAACAAGTCAAAAAACTTAATACTATTATAAAATCTTAATTTATAGTCACAGTCTAAATGAAATATATACAGACGACATTTACAATATAGTCTACTAGTACAACACAAAGTTTTAGTATCAATTTCATGAAGTGTTATTGAATGTCATGAATTCACCTACAGAATAGAAGGAGTGACAAATTAGATACTTCTTTAATCTGGCCCTAAATAATTTTATGTTTTGAGTTTCATTTTTTATATCGATAAGGAGGCTATTAAAAATTTTTACTGCCATATAACGCACCCCTTTTTGATAGCACGATAGACTTGCCGATGGAGTATATGAAAGTCATTTTTTTACGTGTATTTATGCTATGAACTGTTGAATTAGTTACAAAGTTTTTCACAATTACATACGAGGAAGATTATTAATGAAAAAATATACTGACAAGCCATGGGCATTATTTGTAGTTTTTTTTTTTAAATAGTCCTACAAGATTCCCTACATTTGGCACCTACTACCTACTCTTTTTTGTAATAGAAATATATTGTTACTATCTGTGGAATTTCCCCAGAATATTATTTCAAAACTCATTACCGAGTGGAAGTATGCAAAGTATATTGGTTTTAAGGTATTGATATTTACCATCTTTTGCATAGATCTAATAGCAAAACAAGCTGAATTTAATTTGGGGGTAATTTTTTTAATATGATTTTTCCAATTTAACACATTATCGATTTTTGAGCCAAGAAATTTGGTTGTTGTTGTTTCTAATATGGATGTATTATTAATTATTGCGCTATAAATTTGCGACGTTGAATTTGGACAGGATTTAAATTGAATTATGTTAGTTTTGTTACAATTTAATACTAATTTATTGACTGAGAACCAGTCACATATGAGGTTCAAACCTGTATTCGGACAGTTAATTAAACAACAACATATCAACTACAAGGTTATTTATTGTCGGAAAATATTGTGATAGCGAGATGAGACCGAGGGACTACCTAACACTCGCCTTACAGTTGAGGGAAACCTCAGAAGAAACTTAACCAGACAATCAGCTAAGTGGGATTTGAACCCAAGTCCTAGTACAACCTCAGATTAGGAGCCCTGCTTCTTATCCCTGGCTTATACCACTGTTAGATCCTTAATTTTGTCTGAATTTGCGTGCTGAAAGTTTCAGGAATTCCATCAGTTTTCTTAGGAACTAACTAGCATATACTCGAATTATGTTATATACTCTGCATAGTTTATTTTCGTTGTTTCCACGAGAGTCTGCTGTTCTGGAGACTTTATGTTCCCATGCTTGTCTTCACTTCTTAACCCAATCTCTTCTCTTCCCTAATGGCACCACTCCACTCCTCGTTTTGTTCACAACATCCATGAAAGTTTTACAGAAACTGAGGGGTTTTTTAGTATCACTTCTCGCCACTGTTTTTATGTTAGGATTTTGTTTTCTTATGTGTGTGTTTACAAAAATTCTTTCGCTAGATAGCAGAATATTCTTATGGCCCGTTAACATAATCAGCTTTTTTTCTGCCATAGGTTTCTGCCTGGCTCCATTTCGTGCGAGTGATTTATAAAATGTTAGGCAGTCAATTCTTAAGGTATATGGTCAGCATTCTTAAGGGCTATCTCTTAAACCAACAAAGAATAAATACAATGCGATTGCCTTCGTCATCTGATCAGAATGCTGCTTCCAGATCTGCAGTACCCCGGGTCGATTCCCGGGGTACGGCTCTCAGGGAATTTTCTTTGAAGAAGAAAGTTCTCTGTATGTTTATAGTCTGCAAATTTGTTTTGAATTCTGAGACGAAGGCGGTGGATTTTTTAAAATAATAAATTCTAAGAATAGCTAATTTCGGGAGAGAAATAATATTGAGGTTCTACGACAGAGTAAGGTTCTCATATAGGGTAAACATTGGTAATTTCGTGGCAGTGGTTATTTCGTGATACTTTTTCTTTGTTCTTTTGTGAACTAACCAATGGTGTTACGAGATCCAAATTTCCTCCAAGGGATTGCATATGTTGTCCAGTTTCCAGAAAAATACAGTTAAGCTTTGTGTGACTATTGTAGTTGCCTCAGTGAGCTTTTATGTTTGGAGAGAGCAAGTTAGCGTCGACTTCTCAGGCGTACAAATTTTGTGGATGTTTGTAATTACATTACTGGCTTATTACTAAAGGTAAGCATATGATATTTGGTACAAAGATTTATTGTATCTTCATGAAATTTTAGGAAATGTTTTTGGAATTTTAGATACATCTGTAGTCGCCATATAGGCTTAGCTTTACTGATGGAAATCTTAGCTGTTTGAGGCGAAATTTTGTTGAGCATTAAGTGTTACATTTTATACTATTTTAAAAATTGTATTACAATAGGAATTTTAAAATTCTGAAGATAAGATGTGATAACAAAAAAAGAAAATGGAGATGCAATGGGTTCAGTGTAACTTCTGTTTGATTTGTTATCATGCTAAGTGTCAATGATAAGTGCTAGATGACTTACTTGCAAGAATTGTGACAGAAGATGGAACATGGCTCCACCATTTTTGACCGGAGACAGAGGCAGACAATGGAATGGCATCATGCAAATTCACCAAAGAAATAGAAATTCAAAAGTACACCTTCGGCAGGAAACGTTATTGCTACTGTGTTTTTCGATTCAGAAGGACTCTTGCTTGTGGACATCATGCCACACGGAACCACCATTAATTCTGACGGGTATGTTGCAAATCTTAAGAAACTTCTAGTTCGACTGAGTCATGTTCGACGACATCGGGAGAAGCAGGATGTTCTGCTATTGCACGACAACGCACAGCCATATGCCAGTCACAAGAACACAGACCAGATCAGAAAATTCGGATAGACAACACTGAAACAACCGCCTTACAGTCCTGAACTGGCACCGTGCGATTACCATCTCTTTGTTAAACTGAAGGATCCCTTCGCGGAACGAGGTTAGAAGATGACTCCCTTGTGCACGCTGCTAAAGAGTGCCTCAGACGTGTTGGTCCAGACTTTTACCGTGCTGGTCAACAGGCCCTCGTTCCTAGGTTACGTAAGGCAGTTGAAAGGGACGGGGATTATGTGGAAAAATGACATTTTGTTCCTTAAGGATGCATCTACATTCTGTGAAAATAGCAAAGTTGTAGGATAAAAATATTGTTTTTACCAACAAATGTTATGCATTACTTTTGGAGTTACCCTAGTAATATAGGCTATAATAAAGTCCGTAATAAAAGTGTTCACCCTTTCAGGGCAAACAAGATCCCTTTTCAATTTCAATTTTTACTTTTATTTCATTCTTATTATGTGTTGATATGTATTTCTATGTTTTCTTGCCATGAATATTAGACGGAATTACTATGTTTGAAGTCTTGTAACAATAAATGAGAATTTCATTTGATTTTAATGAATTTTTCCACAATTCTTCTGCCTCTCACGAAATTATCAATGCAATATTACGAAATTACCAAGGTT
Source organism: Periplaneta americana (assembly GCF_040183065.1). Lineage (NCBI taxonomy): Eukaryota > Metazoa > Arthropoda > Insecta > Blattodea > Blattidae > Periplaneta > Periplaneta americana. Next base: position 32,034,555 of record NC_091117.1, read on the forward strand.
ATCACGAAATAACGAATCTTTCAGCTTAAGTTGTAAAAGTGGTTTTTGGCACATATTCAAGAACGTATCCAATCTTTTATGTCTCCACATTTGTAGAGCAAGTTATCGTCTTGTAGATGAAAAAATCGGAATAAGGATATATTTACACATTTGCATTTTAAATTAATTTTCATGAAATTATCACGAAATTACCAATGTTTACCCTATAATTTAATTTCATCAATTTTATAATAAAATATCAAACATAAAAAATTACATGAAAGTACCCCGAAAGAGCAAAGCTCATATGGGGAGACAGTTCCGTCAAATATCTTACTATAATAAAACCGGACAGCTGTATACTAGCAGCATTGGCGTGAGTGGGAAATATCGCGAACCTGACATCTATACCGTTTTCACTGTAAGAAAAATCCTAATGTAAACATAAGCACGTTGCTGTCACACCCGTGATTGGCTCCCAGTCGAAATACTTACATGACACAGGAAAATATAGTTCATATTTGGAAACCATAATCTCGTATTATTTGGAAATAAAAAATTGAATTCTAGTTGTTAAATACGATGAAACATTTAACTTCACTCATATGTAAAACCCTATGTAAAAGAAAAGCTACTTTTATATTTTGTTATGTACTATGGACGCGGATGAATACCAACAGTAATACCGAGGTAGTCTGTTCTTGTAACAAGCTGGCGTCACTTGAGCTCGTAGTTGTTCACGTAAGCACGTGGTACCGAATTATGGCTTCTGTATCCTCAACTTCCATTGTGAAGACATACGACTTGAAAATAATTTAATTGTAGTAATTATAAAGTAAATGTTTCCTCAGCAAACGAATGCATAGTAGTGAGGTTAGGCCTACTTGATGAGTAACGGGAAATGTTTAACATGAAACAGAATGTACAACAGTAGGCGGGAACATGTACTGAGAATCTATGGCGCCAAACGGTGGCCAATGATGCCTCACTTCAATCAAGTGCTATTGTTTATATTAGGATTTTTCTTACAGCGAAAAGATTATAGCGGAGCGGCGTGGAATTATGTCCACAAATACAAATATTAACATAGTGGGATTCGGACTATTGTTTAAAACGTGAGTTACTTATGTGGAATAATATACGAAACACTTAAGAAATTTTGAATAGTATTTAATGTAAAATTATTATCTTACTAGCCGTACCCGTGCGCTCCGCTGCACCCGTTAGAAATAAATATAAAGTAATTACATAATTAAAATAATACATTTGATCCAGGGAATATTCGTGTTTGATAGAAGGATAAATCGTTTAATATGTTACTTAATTTAAATTATATTTAAATAATTAAAATGGAATCATTTTGGTCCAGAGAGCACTCATTTGGTGCAATGACAATTCCTTTAATATGTTTCTTAATTTTTATTACATGCATCCATAGTTCAATGAACATTGACATCATTTACATTTAATGTGTATACTTTATTTTACTTGTTATATGTTTCCATTGGATTATGGTAAGAACTTAATTTTAACTCTTGTTTTCTACGTATTCAGTAAATGGCGCTTGGCTCACTATGGTTCTGAACCCTTAAAATAACTTAATTAACTTAAATTATATTATATTATATTATATTATATTATATTATATTATATTATATTATATTATATTATATTATATTATATTATATTATATTATATTATATTATATTATATTATATTATATTATATTATATTATATAAAAAGTGTGTTGATAACGGATGTACCCCGTAAGTTTTCAATTTGTTATGGGGGCTCTTGAATCTCAGGAGGAACAAATTTTATTTTACAACAGGGCAACATAATCTGCTTGGCTCATTACCCAAATTTTTTGCATTGCATTTAATGCATATGTATTTTATGTACTTTAACTCGATTCAATTGAGCATAGTTAAAATTTGGATTATAAAATAATGAAATGCTAAGCTAACATATTATTACTGCATACTAAATCAATACACTCTCGTTGTTCGTTAATTCTCTGAGATGAACATTATTTTAAGAAATACAGGAAACGTATACACAGAATAGCCTGATTGTTGTTGTTGACCAAGGCCCCTTATAGACGAAGTCATTTGTTTATTTCATTACACGGCCTTAGATGGCAGTTATTTTAATTTTAAAACTCATTTATCTCATTAAATATCAGTCCTATCAAAATTTTTCAAAGAATAAAACTTGTCGGAAATGATTTTTAAAGAAATTGTTGTTATGTAACATTTTTCATAAAAATCAATAATAAGCGAGATATTTCGATTTATTTAATTCAGGCCTCCTTATAACCCCCCTTTTAAATAATGTATTTTGAATGCCATATAGCCTATAATCTAAGTTACATCGAACTTAATTTATATTCCAATTTTCATCGAAATCCGTTCATCCATTATCGCGTGAAAAGGTAACAAACATACAGACAGACAGACAGACAGACAAACAAACAAAAATTTCAAAAAAGCTATTTTGGTTTCAGGTTGGTTAATTATATATTATGTTAGGACCAATTATTTTTGGAAAATCGAAAATTACCAGAAAAATTTCGGCTACAGATTTATTATTAGTATAGATATATCAAAGCTGCATATTATGAGAAATATTCCATACTTCATATTACTTTCCGTAATTAATTGTTACATATTTTTTCTTTGGTTTAGTGAGACAAAATCAATTCTGACATTAAGAATGAATTTACAATAATGTTTTATATACCCATTGCTGACAACTGCAAAGGTAAAATTGATAGTAATCTGATGCTTGTAATAATTAGTAAAGGCACATGGACAACAATAAAATTTAATTTGATAAAACCTTTAAATTTCCAATACATTTGAACTTCTATTCATTTATTAAGTCTAAACAAAAAAGCTAATTTGTATTTTTCTATCAACACAAAGACGAAGGAATTAGGCCTCCTAAAGAATGTTGTTGACTCACGTTTTATGATCCCTCGGAAAGTACGATTTGGGCAATTTGTAATGCTTTAATTTTGTAGCAATTATAAACAGCAGATATACACCCTGACATTTTAACACAGCACTAATTAATAAAACTATTAACTAGCCCAGAAACAATATACATTGGAGTTGATTACAGCTTGTTTCGCGAGTATCGTCACATCGGCCGCCTAGGTAGCAGCACCAGCGTCGTTCGCGCGCAGAACTGCTAGCTGTCCGGTATTATAGTAAGGTATTTGGTCCCGTTTTGATAAAATAACATGCGTATTACTCGTACACGAAATTTTACATAATTATTCACAAAAATATTTCTGTTTCTAAACTAAAATTTAAAATTCTAATACCACAATACGACACAAATTATATATTATTCACAAAAATACCTCTGTTGTTTCTAGAACAAAAACAATAATAATAATAATAATAATAATAATAATAATAATAATAATAATATTAAAGCTTTCTACATATTAATGTTGTTAGTAAAAACTCCAGATACTACAAAATATTTTACCCCGTCTGTTTACTATCTATACTGCTCAAAAAAATTAGTGGAATATGTTTTTTGTCTCCTGTAAATTCTTCATATAAGGCGATAGCTGTGCTGTAATGATATCACCATATGCATTAACATCTCTTCTATTCAGGACATACGATATTTGGTTTTCATCTTCATCGCCTGACGAGTTTACTTTCTTGGTTTGAATTGTAAATTATTTAAAAATAGAGTGTAAGAGGGCCTTAGACTAGAAATGTTTAGTTTAAATGTAGTTCTGTTTATAAGTATGCATAAGGATGTAATTATTTGACTTATTTGAACTGTTGTATCAGTGAAGCGAGGTGAGTCAGTGAAGTTATGGCTTTACAATGCAGTGAACAGTTCCGATCAGTGATAATTTATAGCGTCAATGAAATGTGTTCTATAGTGTCAGTGAAATGTGTTACAGAGTGTCAGTGAAATGTGTGCTAAAGTGTCAGTGAAATGCGTCATAGTGCCACTACAGGGAATGAGATGAGAGTAAAGTGAAAGACTATTGAAACTTATGTAGGGCCTATACATAATTATGTAGGTTGTATTGTAAAATTAGGTATTTTATTTTATGTTTTATTATTATTGTGTTAAATTGTATTGTGTATTATTATTGTATTGTATATAAAATTGTATATGTGTTGTAAAATTGTATTGTGTATTGTAAATTTTATTGTGTATTGTTAATATTGTATATACCACTGCCACCAGGTGCTTGCCCACTTGCAGTGTAAATAAATACATACATCGCAGTCCAAGGAAAACGGATAATAAAATCCATCCGTGCTGAAAACCAATACGATTTAACTTGATCTCCTCCATTTTAGAACATATCGGAGGCCAAGGTCATTGTTGTGGTCTAATTCAGATGTTATTGCAAAGGAACTACAAAATGGTTGATATCAGGGAAGTTGAAGTCGAAAGAGCTGTGACTAAAAGAGCTTGAAGTAATCGGACTTCTGATTGCAGCAAGAGGTGCGGTACTCTCTTCATGAAAGATGTGTTTAAGAGGCTTGGAATACCTACATCTATTATTCCGATTGTAACTTTAGCTGCATTCAAAGGATCAATTGCTCTCCTGAAGCAACACCTATATTCGAAATCAAACTAATTTCATTAGCATCCTTTATTTTTTATAACACTTACCTCTCTCTCTAATGTATTTGAAGCTATGTACTTGTAGGAATTTCATTGTTAAAACAAAATCAATGGTTCAGTGAACCTGTAAACATTTATATGGTTAAGTACTCTTTGTCCCTTGTGGCAGCTCACGAATAGAGATAAGATTTATACAAATTTATAAAAATTTACACAATAAAGGAACTGATTTGTTGCGGACAGCATAAAATATATACTATCGGTCTTACTAATAAAAACTCTATATACAGACGTTTAACTGTCTTATACTTATACAATGAGTAGCTCGTTTATAAGTCGTGTGTAAATTCCTTACTAATAATCAGTACATACGTCGTGTATAACAGTATGACTGTTACACAGCTACGTCATAGTTTCGTCATTACTTCGTTACGAAAGGTAATAGAATATCTGAGGTTCTCTATTGTATCCGGTAGAGCCCTGTAGTGTGGCGTGTTAAATATCGATAGTACAACTGGCTCTAATCGATTACCACACTACATTTTGGTCAAAGAGTACAAGCTCCAGCAATATTATTCTAATAATTCTATGATCTTTGGTTTGTTCTTCTGTGGTTACAAGGTAACCATCATCATAAAATGACAGTCGATACTAACAGCTGTTAGAGGGGCGGCCATTTTTTCGCCATATACAACTCTTAAACAAAGGGTTTCGTGTATATAACTACTGCAAAGCAATTCCCATTGTATAGTTACAGCCTGTTTATACGTCCATAGCTTATTCACGGTTTATTAGTAACATTTTCTGTCTCAACTCTGCATAAGTCTCGTATAAAAACTATACACGGTTTATTAGTAAGACTGTTAAAGAAAAAGTGTATGCCATGTTAGTTGACCCATTTTTCCAGCGGGCATTGTCCGCATATTGGGAATTGTTTTTCAATTACATTATTTTTAATGTTCTTTATTTAACCCTCTTACTCTTCCAGTGCCCAATATAGATCACTAAGCAGTAATAGCGCGTTGTTCTCTTTGGAAACTCAGCCATATCAAACAGGCTACTTCGTGAACTAAATAGAGTCGTCCCATCACTCCAGGCCCGGCGTGCTCTTCTGTGTAAACTGTGTTTTCTGCCATGTTTCATGGATTTTGCCGGAATGACAGTTCAGTGTAAATGTTTCTTTGAATAAACCTGTCTCCGCTGTACACGTCTGGCTTTCGGATGCGGCTGTGTTTACAGCATGCCGCTCAAGCTGTTATTTTAAACACGCTTCAGCAGGAACAATAAAATCACATTTAATTAAAGCCGCGTATCTAACCGTACTTGCAACTTGAACGTTAACACGAGAATGTTTCGCTTCAAATTATCATAAATAAATTAAATAATGTCATCCAGAGTAGAATCTATATACCGTATTTAATTTTCCGAATTACAGAGAACGCAGATTCTTGGACTTGAAGTTGCGATATTAAGATATATGTATTAGTGATGTGTGTCCACGCGTAAAGTTCCGTTCCCGCCCATTCTCCCGAATCCAACCACCCGAATCAAATATCCCGAATCCATACAAACTCGAAAGGACAATCCCCCGAATCTAATCGCCCCAATCGAGAGACCCGAAGTATTTTTCCCGGTTCCAAAAGCCAGAGGAATACAAAGCCAGCCACCGGGGTAGCTCAGTCGGCTAAGGCGCTTGCCTGCCGATCCGGAGTTGCGTTCGGGCGCGGGTTCGATTTCCGCTTGGGCTGATTACCTGGTTGGGTTTTTTCCGAGGTTTTTCCCAACAATAAGGCAAATATCAGGTAATCTATGGCGACTCCTTGGCCTCATCTCACCAAATATCATCTCGCTATCACCAATCCCATCGACGCTAAATAACCTCGTAGTTGATACAGCGTCGTTAAATAAACAATAAAAAAATACAAAGCCCAGAAGAAATTTATTTTCCCCGGATCCAAAAGTCCGAAGAATACGAAGTCCCGAAGTATTTTCGCAGAATAAAAAATCTCGAAGAATATAAAGCCCCGAAGAATTTTCCCCGGTTCCAAAAGCCCGAAGAATACAAAGCTCCGAAGAATTTTTCCCGGATCCAAAAGGCCGACGAATATAAAGCCCCGAAGTATTTTCCCCGAATCCAAAAGCCCGAAGAATACAAAGCCCCCAACAATTTTCCCCGAATCCAAAACTCCGTAGAATACAAAGCCCCGAAGAATTTTCCCCGGATCCAAAAGCTCGAAGAATACAAAGCCCCGAACAATTTTCCCCGAATCCAAAATCCCGAAGAATATAAAGGCCCGGAGAATTTTCCCCGGATCCAAAAGCCTGAAGAATACAAAGCCCAGAAGTATTTTCCCCGAATTCAAAAGCCCGAAGAATACAAAGCCCCGAACAATTTTCTCCGAATCCAAAAGCCCGAAGAATACAAAGCCCCGAAGAATTTTCCCCAGATCCAAAAGCCCGAAGAATAAACAGTTTCGAAGTATTTTTCCCGAATCAAAAATCTCGACGAATACAAAGTCGCGAAGTATTTTCCCCGGTTCCAAGAGTCAGAAGAATAGAAAGGCCTGAAGTATTTTCTCCGAATCAAAAATCTCGAAGAATATAAAGCCTCGAAAGCACCACGAACTAACAATATTAATTCTGTTTCTAAGCTATGGAAGTTCAATTAGTGAAAACCACCTATTGCTCGAACGCATCAATGCATCCGATGGCTGCTTATACTGCCTGCTCATTCAATGGTCAAACTTGTAACATAACCTATATATTATATCTACATCCACAATAGACTTCACTGACCGTTAGGAGCTCACATCTGGTGAATTTTTTTTTAATGCAATGAGCTGCTCAGTTACAAAAGCTGCTATGTGATAGAATTAAAAACAGTTTTCTTTCAAGTTAAAATAGCAAATTAACTACTAGTAGGACATTTTATGCAACTTGTAAGGTTGTTATTATTTTTGTTCTTGAAAAACTGACGAAGATCATAGTATATTTGGTGCTGCCACCTACTATTTCAGCGAAAGTATTGTTAGAATTACTTTATGAGCAGGCAGTATAAGCAGCCATCGGATGTGTTCAAGCAGGCGATGGTAAAATCTAGGCTGAAACGTATCGCAAATGATTACTTAACTCGCTCCGGCAAACGTGCTAAAGAATGATCTTCCTAAGATTCCGTTAAGCGTACTTCATCACAGAATGATAGCGTGAAGAAAAATTCAAAGATGGAGGACGATTCTGTGGTCGCATATGTACCATTCGTATACGCATTTCTTACAAGTAAAAGCCAAGCTATGTATGTAAATTGTCATGTACCAAATTTTAAACGCTACCGTAAGATTGAGACTCGCAGTCGTATATCCGGAAAGAGTTACATGTGACTTTGTGCTTTTTCACTTAGGCCAAAGCGTGCATAGACATGTACAGTCAGAGGATCTGCAGGATGCATACAATGATAAAGAGGACAGAGAAGTAAAGGGAATTTGTTCATTTCGAGGATGTTAGGTACGTTTTTGAGAAGCTTCGAGAGTTAGCACCAGACAATTTAGATATCTTCGATCTCAATTACAGGTTCTACTAGAAGTTTAAGGACACCCCTTCCAAAGAGATGTTGCATTACTGTCCTTATACTTATGTGAAATCCCCTGATGTTTATAAAGGAACCAAATGCTTGTGAAAAATTATTTTTTTTTACTGCAAACCCAAACTCAGTATCTTTCAAATTACGGATTATAAAACAATTTTTCTGTTACGAAAACTTACTGAAAAATTAATTTTTTTTTGTAGGAAAAAATTAATTACTCCAGAATAGATGTATTTAGACAATGAATTTTGCTTCGCGCCTGCCATCTGTTGCAAAACGCGAGAACACACTGAAAATACACTCATGGTCATCATTTCATTATCAGTAGAGTAAAAAGGTAAGATATTTGTAAAAAGTAAAAACTTGTGTACATCTTGCTCATAATGGAAATTAAGACGATGAAAATTATGAAATTTGCGTCTTAATTAGTACCTTTATAAGCTCGTTGCATAATATACTATTTTGAAAAAAGACCACTGACCCAACAGAGGTTTGGAGTATGGGTAAACATTCATTACCAAGACGTATCTATTTCATTTATCTTTGAAACTTCAGAAAATACCTGCTTCTTCTGCACAAGTGGAATGTGGATTTTCTAATTGGTCATACATCCATTCACCTATCAGAAATTATATAGATTTTGATAGGTCATCAAACTTACTGCACATCTATTATACTCATAAAATGGTAGATAACAACAGTGCAGATGCTTATTGACAACCATTTAATGCTAGTACTTCAGGTAGTTTATGTATTTGGTATGCAGTTACTCTGTAAAGGAATGTGTATTACGTTTTATTGTAGGCTTGTGCAGTATCATTAATATAAATGTAAATTTATGAATGAATAACAGTCCTTAATTTATTTCGCTCGCTTTTAGTTACAGTAATTATAAGAAGATTGTCCATGACAGTGTGGAGCAGTGGTAATGTGAGAATTGCAAGAGAAATAAGTACTTCGAGAAAACATTTCGCAAGAAATTGATTTTTTCACCACAAACCAGAATTAAAATAAAGAAGTTAAACAATACTATAGGAGTTTATCTCCGGAAAATATCTTATTTTCATAGTCACTGAGGGTTCGAAGGACTGAGGGCCTGAAATCTCCGTGTTGAAGAGTCACCTGATTGTTCTTCGCACATTCGCCAATCCTTGGCATTGACAGAAGTAGAGAGAAATATCGCCTCTCACAAGGAGCACATCGAAAGAGCAGACTCAAAATAAGCGACCAACACTTCACAGACTTCTCCGCCTGAACAACAAACGGAGCAGGGGGTCCTGGCTTCTGCTTCTTACACGCTCAAGAGGTCTTCAGACAAGATAATGAATGTATTTCCTGCTCTACTGTACACTCAGGTTGCACATCAAACAAGCTTTGGCAGACACTGCTTTGTGTCATCCCAATCTGCACTTGAGCAAAGAGTGATTTATTATATTACTATTATTTCTCTTAGAGATTAATAATAGCAGTAATCATCATAACATTCCGGAGGTCCCAGGTTAATATCCCGGTGTCCTCCAATGTTATTTTATTTTTTTATGGTTTTTTGATCGTAAACAACTAGAAATATGTATTTGAAAAGGTAAATACCGGAAAGGTGTCCACTTCCACTATGACAAAAAAGTTTAGAATCTACATCCGTAACACTGGCAACGTGCTCATAATATGTGTGCACATTCTGTAAGCAATGTTTGCAAATATGTTTGAAGTCGTATTATTCCATGACCGCAAGAAATAGATCATTTTAAACTATGTAGATTAAGGAAGATATTTACATTCACTTCTCCTTCTCATCGAAATCTTAGACTTCTCTATTTCTTCGTACTTGTCGTCTTGCTTCATTTATCTTTCTTTCCATCATAATTTGAACACACGTTCTCGGCACGAAACAATACTAACAACACCATCATATTGCACTTCCTCGTACAGTAGAGCGGCTCGTTTAGCCACAGTGAAAACGTAAACAAAGTGCAGGTAACATGTGGGGGGAGGGCGAGCCGTACGATAAAAACGAGGGATGCACAAGATTTTAGTTACAACATTTATGGCGGAGCATTCATTGAAATTATATTTTCCAAAAACACACAAAACAAAATAACATAAATTGCATAACGTTATCATATGCACATTTTAACAAACAAACAATTGTAACGTTGAAATAATTCAATATAACAAATCTAATTTTGCTACTTATATTAAGTTCCTAAAAATAATTATCTCTTCTCAAAGTTCAATTTATTCAGGTACTGTACAGAAGACGGTGATATTATGTTAGTCATACAGAGAATGAAATTCACGACCGTAAAAAATGCTGCTTGAAAGCAACAAACAGTGTTTCCGATTCTCAATCGTTATTCCAAAGGTATAGTCAGTTTAATATTGAAAATGTTGGTAAAAATAAAATGATGTCCCTGTACAATGTACCACAGAATTCTCATCGTCAGCTATTTAAGAACATTCGCCAAACCCCATACCCTTATAGCCCCACCATTCCACAAAGCAGCGACTAGACACCACAAGCACTTAGGGTTAAGGATCCTGCTACCCTACATTCTAAAACTTACTAAGAAGGATTCCTTACATAATCTGTCTAAAAATTTGATGAGCTCCCACAACCAACTTGAAATTCATTTTTCGTAAAGAGCTTTTAAGTGGCAGACACGCTGTTTCTAAAAAAGCACGGGGTACTTCAGACGTTTAAAGTTGTGTACGCTCAAGTACTTGGTCTCTAGTTATCTCGCAAAACAGGATCACTGGAGCCGAGCCACGTGCAGCCCATGGGGAAGAGACTGCGGTCGGCATAACTCAACGCTCAAACAGGAATAAGTGAAACGGAGGTTGAAGTTTGCACTCTCAGCTAGGGTTTGGGCTGTCAATTTCCTTGAAAACCTGGGCAACAGGTTCAACTGTGACTGTCAACTGATGGCTCATAAAATATGTCATGATGCAATGAAGTAAACAGAGAGGCAGTGGAATTTCGAGTACCGGTATTTATTATAACAATAATAATAATAATAATAATAATAATAATAATAATAATAATAATAATAATAATAATAATAATAATAATAATAATAATAATAACAATAATAATAATAATAAATACATGGCACAACAATCCGATAAGGGTCTTAATTTTAATTTAATAACACATTATTCCTACACAAATGTGGGTTAGTAGTAAATGCGGGGAGTATAGGGAGAGAAATAGTTAATTGTATTTATTTAGCCTGACGAGTTACTTCCTTGGTTTGAATTGAAAATTATTTAAAAATAGCGTGTAAGAGGGCCTTAAACTAGAAATGTTTAGCTTAAATGTAGTTCTGTTTATAAGTATGCATAAGGGTGTAATTATTTGACTTATTTGAACTGTTGTATCAGTGAAGCGAGGTGAGTAAGTGAAGTTATGGTTTTACAGTACAGTGAATAGTTCCGATCAGTGATAATTTATAGCGTCAATGAAATGTGTTCTATAGTGTCAGTAAAATGTGTCCTAAAGTGCCAGTGAAATGCGTCATAGTGCCACTACAGTGAGTGAGATGAGAGTAAAGTGAAAGACTGTTGAAACTTATGTAGGGCCTATACATATGTAGGTTATATTGCAAAATTAGGTATTTTATTTATGTTTTATTATTAATTGTAATTATTGTGTTAAATTGTATTGTGTGTTCTTAGTGTATTGCGTATATAATTGTATTGTGTATTGTAGGATTGTATTCTATATTGTAAATTGTATTGTGTATTGTTTATAATTTTATTGTGTATTGTTTATCATTTTATTTTGTATTGTTTATATTGTGTATACCACTGCCACCGGGTGCTTGCCCACTTGCAGTGTAAATAAATAAATAAATAAATACAAAAAAAAATTAACATAGTCTAACTATAAAGTTCTGCACTGTGCTATGAATTTCAAAATGAATCCAAATCTCTATAATCTATACTAATAATAAATCTGTAGTCAAAATTTTTCTGGTAATTTTCGATTTTCCAAAAATAATTGGTGTTGACATGTATAATTAACCATCCTGAAACCGAAAATCGCTTTTTTGAAATTTTTGTTTGTCTATCTGTCTGTCTGTCTGGATGTTTGTTACATTTTCACGCGATAATGGCTGAACCGATTTACATGAAAATTGAAATATAAATTAAGTTCGTTGTAACTTAGATTTTAGACTATATGGCATTCAAAATACTTTATTTAAAAGGGAGGGTATAAGGGGGCTTGAATTAAATAAATCGAAATATCTCCTTTATTATTAATTTTTGTGAAAAATGTTGCATAACAAAAGTTTCTTTAAAAATGATTTCCGATACGTTTCATTCCAAGCAAAATTTCGATGGGACCAAATTGCACCAAAAACGGATGTTCTCTGAACCAAATGATCATATTTCAATTATTTGCATGTAATAACAATTAAGAAATATGTTAAAGGAATTATCATTGCACTAAATGAGTGGTCTCCGGACCAAAATGATCGCATTTTAATTATTTAAATACAATTTAAATTAAGTGACATATTAAACGATTTATCCTTCTATCAAACATGAATGTTCCCTGGACCAAATGTCCTATTTTAATTATGTAATTACTTTAAATTTATTTCTAACAAGTGCAGCGGAGCGCACGGGTACGGCTAGTGACATAATATTGCTATTGACACCCTTACATACCTCTACTCCCCACTTACCTAGCAGCACGTTTTCAGTGTCTCATAACAGTACGCAATCAGAATCAAACACTTCTTTCTATCCCTCATCCTAGAACGTCATTATACTCATCCTCCTATACAGTATCATTACTTTGTCTATGGAATTCTCTACCTTGTGACATCAGGGACTGCCGAACGCTATCGAAATTCAAAACTAAATCAGAAACGTTTTTCTTGTCCAATGAAATTTATTATCAATACGTTACAATATCTGTTGATTACAGTCTTTGTCTAATCGTTTATAATTTGTATTTATTGTTTGCATTATTAAATGCCCTTCCTCGTCTAGTTCTTTCGATTCATAATATTAATACAGATCTTAAGCTTTGTTTAATTGCATACAGGTTTAACATTTGAAAGGTTTATTGTCTGTTTTATGTCTATGATTTTGTGTAATTGAATGTTACTAATTAGTTTCTTCGCTTCTATCTAAAAATGTTGTATGTGTAGCTACATACACTGTTTCTGGTGGTGTGGAAGAAATGGCCCGATGGCCTCAACTCCACCAGAATAAATAATAATAACAATAATAATAATAATAATAATAATAATAATAATAATAATAATAATAATAATATGCATTTCTGGATTCGCCCATATGAGCTACATGCCTTGGCCATCTCAAGTGTCTCGATTTAATGTGAAGAATACAATGCGTGCAATTCTGCACTGTATAAATTTCTCCATTCTCCTGTAACTTCATCTCTCTTAGCCCCAAATATTTTCCTAAGCACCTTATTCTCAAACACCCTTAACCTCTGTTCCTCTCCCACAGTGAGAGTCCAAGTTTCACAATCATACAGAACAACCGGTAATATAGGCCTAACTGCTTATAAATTCTAAATTTCAGCTTTTTTGGGAGCAGACTGGATGACAAAAGCTTCTCAACCGAATAATAAGAGGCATTTCCCATATTTATTATGTATTTAATTTCCCCTCGAGTGTCATTCATATGTGTTACTGTTGCTACAAAATATTTGTATTTTTCCACCTCTTCCAAGGGATAAATTTCCAATTTTTGTATTTCCATTTCGTACAATATTCTAATCAGGAGACATAATCATATAGGCTTATTTCGTCTTTTCGGGGTTTACTTCCAAACCTATCTCTTTACTTGCTTCCAGTAAAATTCCCATGTTTTCCCTAATAGTTTGTGGATTTTCTAACATATTCACGTCATCCGCATAGAGAAGCAGCTGATGTAACCCGTTCAATTCTAAACCCTGTCTGTTATCCTGGACTTTCCTAATGGCATATTCTAGAGCGAAGTTAAAAAGTAAAGGTGATAGTGCATCTCCTTGCTTTAGCCCGCAGTGAAACGATCCATCATAACTCTGTAAAAAGGTACATTAAATTATAATTGCAATTTTTTAAATCTGCAATTTAAATAGGCCTATTAGCATATTATATTTAATGAATTGTGTATGTTTAACTTGCAAGTCCCCTTAAGATAATGAAGACTGTAAAGTTGAAGTATATGAGTGCACGTGTTATGATGTATATATTTTCTCTTGGCAGGTCTCCAGATCGAACACCAGCACCAGCAATATGCCGACTTTAAGAGCTCTGTTTATCTCAATCTTTCCGTTCCGCATGCCTTCCCATTCACTATCACAATGACCCGTCCCTCTACCCGCAAATCTCGAAAGAATAAGAGACAAAATGAGTGCGAGCTTCATACGAGATGTCAACTTTTTTACTCTTGGCTACGGACACAGCGGGCGACCTCGAGGCGCCATGTTGAGAGCCACTCTCCTAATGACGTCACACTCCCACCAGGTGGCGCTCTACCTCTTACACAGAACCTCTTGACAACGACGAGATTAAATTACACATAGAAGTCAACAGTGGCTTATGTGGGAGAAGGAAAGGAGAGTCGCTAAGAAGTCGAGGCCAAGGCGCCTTCTCCATCAGCGCTCTGATTGCGGCCCTCGCGCATAAATCAGAGTCCTGAGACCTCGTTACTGGGATCAGCCGCCTCTCAGAGATGGCGGCGAGAGACGGGGAAAACATGCACGGGTTCTTCTTCTTGGAGAAGTCATATAATAATAATAATAATAATAATAATAATAATAATAATAATAATAATAATAATAATGACTAGAGCAGTGCAAAGGGAGCAGTTGTTCGACACACCGGCAACAGGGCAAGGGTTGTTAATTCACCTTGTGTACCTGCAGAGGTCTGACTCTGCGGTACACAGCATAGCTGCAAGCAGTAGGTACAGCGAAGTAAAGCAAACGTCAGTACTGAAGAAACATAAGAACAGTTCGGTTCTACGTAGTGTTACGATGCCTAAGGGGGAGCAAATTCGTTCGGCGAAGTTTAAGAGACTTTTTTCCGAATATGGTGATATTCTTTGTCGCAACAAAGATAAACTATTCTGAAAATTGTATAAAATATCAGTTTCAGTAAATAGAATGTTAATGTTATGGTTTATTTAACGACGCACACTTAAATGCCATCGACCTGGCCCGGGATCGAACCCGCAACCTTGGGCATAGAAGGCCAGCGCTATACCAACTTGCCAACCAGCAGTAAATAGAGTATATAATGTTCGAAGACATGTAAATAGGGGAAACAAACGTGCTCTCATGAAGTTGAAAGAAGAAGGTGGAAAATGTGAGGAGGGTCATAGTTTTTCATCCGTGTTCCATGAAGAAATGTGGAAGAAAGTGACTCAAGTAGACGATAAAATTGGTAAAATAATTTCTGCGAAAATAACAAATATGTTGAAAAAATGCTGGATATTATAAACTTTGCAAGATTAGTGACAGTATTTCTGGAGATAAGTCTTCCTTTGAAGAACTAACAGAAGTTGAAAAAAATGTTGTACAGGATTTTACGTATGCCCCAGTTGTTTCAACAGACGTAGAAAGAAGCTTCTCCACATATAAGGCCATGCTATCAGATAGACGACATTCGTTTTCTATTCATAACTTAGAAATGTTACTTGTGCATTGTAACAATATTTGGAAGAAATCTGATAACGTATCACATGTGCATTAATAAATCACACTCATTGCAAAGAAAAGGAAAGACAAAAAACAATTGTTCAAGTGCTTTTTCGAATAGAATATCGTGAACTCGTTACAAATAGACATGGATTTTGTTTGTGTTCTATATGAAATCATACATGTAAAGTATGTATTATTTGTTTGGGATAAAATGGTTAATTAGTTTTGTGATTTTGAAATCTTATTAAAGTATCTGTAGAAAATTAATTGCAGAAACGTTAGGGAATTGTATCATTTCTATTGTGTCGTCTGTACGTCAACACATCGTGTACATGACCGTCGCTTGTACACAGGGAACACGCCGAGTAACGTCGCAACCCTTGCTATGTTGCCATTCTGTCTGTCATGTGCTCCGTCTGCACCGCTCTAATAATGACTCTTCATCTGTTTCCTTGTCACAAATAATATCACTATGCTTGACTACACATTCATAACTGTGAGTTTCAAGTTTTCACACATTATTAATATTTTGTAAATGCATTTTTCTTATGAAATTTCGGCCAGTGTATGGGACCGGTGCCCACCCAGCATCGTGATGCACTTGGGGAGCTACGATAGGTAGCGAAATCCGGTTGCGAATGCCAGCTTTAACGGGCTGGGCAGATCATCGTGCTAACTACACGATATCTCCATTCTGGTTGGATGATCGTCCACCTCTGCTTCGGCATGTGGACGTGAGACCAGCAGCCGGCTGGTCGGTCTAGGCCCTTCACGGGCTGTAGCGCCACGGATTATTATAAATGCATTTTATAGACATGTTTTTATTATCATTTTTATCGTGACTCAGTTCAAATAAATACCACTCTACTATACGAGCTTCCTAGATACATTCAGATCGTCTCGTGATATTATCTCTCTGCAATGTCAGTTATAAAACATTTTAAATATTTTGATTATGGACCTGAAAATAAATTTAAGTTATGTATTTATTTTGCTTGCGTTTCAAAATTCCAGATTGAGTCATTGGAATCTTTTCTCGATTTAAATGCGAATAGTTCCGATTTTTTAAGATGTATATGTTAGGTAGTTGTTTTCATTCAGTGCGTTTTAGGAGGGTCTCCGCTACAAACAGACACTCCTTGTCTTTCAACGCACCTCTCATGTGTTAATAGTTTCCATAACAAGTAGTTCGAGACACAGTACAGTCACGCTCCAGCTTCCATCTCTCTTGTGAAAGAAAAGACACAACAAGCCTCTTTGTCATAGTCGTTCGAGTTCGTCTAAAAGTGGACCAATTCCATCAAGAGAGAAAACAGAGGAATATGAAGTAGAATATGGTAGACACATGACAAGAAAAAAAAACCAATTGCTGATATGATGATTAATAAAAATCTAAACGGATTCAGAAAGGAACGTTCTTTTTTCTTCCCGTCAAAAACTATTGTCTACAGAGAAACGCAGAATACAACTGGAGTCTCATCTTGCCTTGTCGATTGCGAAAAAGCGGCTGATAAAGATAGACGACTAAAATTGTGAGATATTTGAATAAAAACTGGGTTTCCATATTACTTAATACAAGTTAAAATAAATTTTAATAATGACCAGGGAACGGATTTTATGAAATACTTATGTAAATACATACAGTATGTAGGCTACTTATTTTCATCAATATATGCAATTAAATATGGACTTAAAATGAAAAAAAAAGACTATGTACGTTAAATATTAGTAGGCCTACAATTTAATCAAACTAAACAAAGAATACTGGGTGTTCAGTTCAAAATGTGTCTTGGCTCGCTGTATGCCGTCATGTGGCTAGCTGATGAGCCTAGAGAATTCAATCTTCCTACACTTCCGCAGCTCAGGTGTATAATCTAAGAGGCAGAGAAGTTGGCTAGCAAGTACGGCGTTCATTCTGAAGAGTACGTGCCGATACGTACGGTAACGCCAGTAGTGGCAGGAATGTGAACTGTTTGGAAATACGTACTGTCGGGATATGGGGAGAGGGTTAAGACGATTACTTACGTATTGTTGACATTAACTTCGACGGTCAACATGGACACGGAGCATTTGATTTGTGTTGTGGAATGTTACCGTACGCAACCGATGATAACAAATACCCTGCGTACGACTTGCCGGCGCAAAACACAGTTCGAAAGAGGTTATGGTAGCACACAGACCGTACAGACCGCCATCTGTTGCTACGACGTTCAAGTTATACCGTACACGTTCTCAAGTTCAGATTGAAGAACGCCTTAAATAATAGGCAACTTCTCTAATATATAAACTGAAACTCGCTTCAAATCGGTGACCCAACAACAGTGACGTCATGACACACTTTGAAATGAACACCCAGTATAATGGATGTAGCTTATCTTTGTACCTTTGTTTCTTAGTCTAATGTTTAGGCCTACTGGTTTGAATAAATGTTGTTGCGTCAGGAACTTTTGTACAGACGATACTTCACACTGACTCAAATTACAAAATAATATTTTATTGTTAGTTGATAAACCATCATCTTTAAATTCTAAAATGTAACTTCTTAATTTTAAAGTGGTTGAATGTGGTACTTTTGACATATTTACAGTTTTTTATAGAATGATTTTCAGAACTGAACCAATGTATATTCTGACTGGCATGTAAATGTGGAGCTGCACTTGTTTTCTGTTACAAACTTTAACACTTAAACACTCGTGAATTATTTTGTGACATTAGTACTCGCGTGGTAGTTAAAGTGAGCCATCGATGTAGTTCAGTCGGCAGACTCGCTGGGCTGCTGATTCGGAGCTTCGTTCGGGCTTGGGTTGGATCCCCCTTTGGTCTCATTGAATGGTTTCTTCCGAGGTTTTCCTCAGTCGCGGGACTGATGCCGGATGGTCTATGGCGAGTCCTCGGCCTCACTTCATTTCACCTCTTTGATTTGATTACCTGGTTGGGTTTTTCCGAGGTTTTCCCCAACCAAAAGGCAAATGCCGGGTAATATCTTGGCGAATCCTCGGACCTCACCTCATCATTGTAGAAAATTACTAAATTGTAAAACTGTAAAAATTGTAAAATATTGTAAATATTTGTAAAATTGTAATTGTAATATTGTAAAGTTTTGACTTGTTCCACATCTTAAAGCTTCATTGCTCATGCAAGATGTATGGAATATAGCTAATAAATGAATGAATGAAAGTGACCCCGAAGCAAAAATACGAATTAAAACTTCGGAAAACGTATTAGTGTCTTTCACGTGTTAAATTTTATATTATCTTGTCAACATGTTTCGGCCTGCTATTGGCCATCTTCACAACTGGTTGTTTCTGGTCTTGGAGCCTTTTGTTTTGGTTCCTGTCGGGGTGTGTTTGTGTAGTGTAATGTGAGTCAAAGAGTGTGTGTGTTCTGAAATTGAGTTGTGTGTTCAGAATTTCATTTGGATGTGTTTTCGTGTGTCTGTATATTTCATACTGTTCTAGTGTGTTTAGTTTCTGGCATTTTGGTTGGATGTGTAGAATTTCCATGCCTGTGTTGATGTCTCTGTAGGTGTGGTTAGCATTTGTGATGTGTTCTGCAAAATATGTGGAAGTGTTTTGTAATTTTGTTATGGCTGTGATGTGTTCTTTGCAACGTGTTTGAAATGATCTGCTTGTCTGTCCTATGTAGAAGTTGTTGCAGGTGTTACATTTGAGTTTGTAGGCCTATACGCCTATGTGGTTATATTTGTTTGTGTTGTTTGTGTGTTGAGATGTTTCTGTAGAGTATTATTTGTTCTGTATGCGATGTTGTAATTTAATTTCTTGAAGGAGGTTGCAATCTTGTGTGTGTTTTTGTTTTCGTATGTTGGTGTGATGTATTTTTTGTGTTCTTGTATTTGTGTTGTATTCTTATGTTTTTTGTGATTATGTTTTGTCTTTCGTATTATGTTGTCTATTATGTTGGGGTTGTATCCGTTTTCTTGTGCTATGTATTTGATTGTGTTTAGGTCTTCTTCGTAATCATGTTGGTTCATTGGTATGTTGAGTAGTCTGTATATCATTGTTTGGATGAAATTCTCAACACACAACTCAATTTCAGAACACACATACTCTCTTTGACTCCACATTACACTACACAAACACACTCCACAGGAAACAAAACAAAAGGCTCCAAGACCAGCAACAACCATTTCTGAAGAAGGCCAATAGCAGGCCGAAACATGTCAACCAGGTACCTCTAAAATTTAACACGAGAAAGACATATAATACATATTCCGAAGTGATATAGTGTTAAAAGTTGTGTAATCAAGGTGTACTTACTTACTTACTTACTTACTTACTTACTTACTTACTTACTTACTGGCTTTTAAGGAACCCGGAGGTTCATTGCCGCCCTCACATAAGCCCGCCATTGGTCCCTATCCTGAACAAGATTAATCCACTCTCTACCATCATATCCCACCTCCCTCAAATCCATTTTAATATTATCCTCCCATCTACGTCTCGGCCTCCCCAAAGGCCTTTTTCCCTCCGGCCTCCCAACTAACACTCTATATGCATTTCTGGATTCGCCCATACGTGCTACATGTCCTGCCCATCTCAAACGTCTGGATTTAATGTTCCTAATTATGTCAGATGAAGAATACAATGCGTGCAGCTCTACGTTGTGTAACTTTCTCCATTCTCCTGTAACTTCATCCCTCTTAGCCCCAAATATTTTCCTAAGAACCTTATTCTCAAACACCCTTAATTTCTGTTCCTCTCTCAAAGTGAGAATCCAAGTTTCACAGATATTCAGAACAACCGGTAATGTAACTGTTTTATAAATTCTAACTTTCAGATTTTTTGACAGCAGACTAGATGACAAAAGGTTCTCAACCGAATAATAACACGCATTTCCCATATTTATTCTGCTTTTAATTTCCTTCCGAGTGTCGTTTATATTTGTTACTGTTGCTCCAAGATATTTGAATTTTTCCACCTCTTCGAAAGATAAATCTCCAATTTTTATATTTCCATTTCGTACAATATTCTCGTCACGATAGGCCTACATAATCATATACTTAGTCTTTTCGGGATTTACTTCCAACCCTATTGTTTTACTTGCTTCAAGTAGAATTTCAGCGTTTTCCCTAATCGTTTGTGGATTTTCTCCTAACATATTCACGTCATCCGCATAGGCAAGAAGCTGATGTAAGCCGTTCAATTCCAAACCCTCTCTGTAATCAAGGTGTATATATAAATATTTGTTTGCAACTTTTCAAATATAAATTGTGATGGATTAAATCTATGACTCTAACTTGCTTATCTGAGATAAAATATAGGGTTGTTTATATCAATGAATTATCAGCATTTCACAGTCCTAGAAACCACAACATCGGACAGTCGCACTTGTTAATATTGGAGACAGCTGACAATTTCAAGGAACCGAAGCGAGCGCTATCGTGGGAAAGGAGTAACCTTACGTCGCTTATTCCCTAAGAGACTCAGGCTCATCGCTCATTGACTTCTCCATCCTCTATACATTTTTAAACAAAAAACAAGAAACGCTGCTACACACGTTAATACGTGCCGACTGAAGCCCTTCAAATGAGGAGGGGCAAAGTTTGCTTTATAATCGCAAATCTCTCAGCTCCACGTAAATATACAAGTGGAAAGAACCAAGGAGCGCCGCGCCTTCTCTCTCTAATCGCCAGAATTAAACAAACTGAGCTGCTACTCATTGGACAGTCTGTTCGCTTGATAGTGTGACATCGTAATGGGACGCAAGCGGCTCTTCTTATCATATCAAACTTATCACATTCTAGAAATAAATGTTTTCTTTACAAGTGCTAATAATTTTCTAATTCTCTCCGGCCCGTCAATTTATTTCCTTTAAAATTTTTCTCCTTTTACAACTTCTTCTTCCTCCTCTTTAATTTTTTGAAATGAAACTTCAAGAAACAGTCGAAATCTGTGAAACGAAATTCAGTGACAGACGTTTTAAGAGGGCTTTGCGTGTTGTTGCTATGGAATTGTGTACGTCATTATGCTAACGAGTAAATAAAGATATTCATATTTCCGATTTTCCATTAGTTTATAGGCCTACAAATCAATGCATAAATTAGTGGGAGAGGGACTCTCGTCGGGCAGTGCGTCTTCTGTGTAGTGTTGTGACGTTATACATTCGAAACCAGTGAGTGAAATTACAGAGTGTAACAAAAGTTTCTGTAACATTATGTTAAAATTATTCTCTTTCATAGTTTCCATTTTCTCAGAAACCATAACCAAATTTTATGGTGTAGGGGTTGGTACTACTTGATTGTGGTGTGATGCAATCTTTTATTAATAATTTGGCTGAAAATGTGATATTTACCATCAAATATTTGAAAAAAAAAAAGAACTAAAATGTTCACTGTACCAGAAACTTTTGTTACACTCTGTACATTGTTGAGAAACTTTTTGCCAGAAAATGTGGTTGAACAAGAGAGAGCTTGGTGTAAAGAAAAATGCAATGAATTAACCGTCAAAATTTGAGCCTAAACAAATAAAAAAAAAAAGGTAGACTGGAACGAGTGAAATAATATGGGACAAAGAGAATAGTGTATTACGATACAAGGTTGGGAAGTTCTTTTTACAAAATCGAGGAAAAGTTTGAAAAACGAGCACGATCATATTTTTAAAATTTCAAATAAAATATATTTTGCATTGAAAATTTATAGCAATATTATTCCAAAGCCTTCGCAAAGCTATACCGGTACTGTAATGGTAACTAAGTAACAATAAATACACTGTAATGGATCTATTTCAATATAGTTTTATATTATGAAGAATGGTTTCCCTAGTAACAAATTTCTGTGTGAGAATTCTAATTTTCAAGGCCTAACAACAACAACAGCTGTAAATACAACAAAAACAGGAAAGTGCTAAACATGTATTTTCTAACCTCTCTTCTGTAGTTCAGTTGCAAAGAGACAATTATTTGGTGGATGTTACTACACTATCAACAATCAACGAATAATTACTTAGATAACATAGCTACATTTATGTCTGAAAATATTCTCGTTCCTCCATTATTCAAACCACATGAAAAAATTATAACATTTGCCCCAGAAATATCCTTATTCAGACACTTATGATGTCGCATTTTAATTACTATGATTCCTGCTGCCAAATGTAATCCATAACCCAGCTCAGAGATAACAGCATGCTCATATTAATATGTGTATAAGATTCATCTGCAATACGCGCAAATTTTATCATCCAACACCATCCCACGAAGAATCATTCACTGACATTGCCATTAAAAATCTTGCATACCTCTACTCCCACTTACCTAGCAGCACGTTTTCAATTTCCCAAAACATTACGAAATCAGAATCAAGCACTTCTTTCTATTTCTCATCACAGAACGTCGTTATACTCATTCTCCCATACATTATCATTGCCTGGTCTTTGGAATTCTCTACTTAGTTACTTCAGAGATTGCCGGACGTTATCAAAATTAAGTTAGAAACATATATTTTGTCTAATGAAATGTGTTATTAATAAGTTGCTAGATGTGTTTATTACAGCCTTCGT
The DNA here is from genome assembly GCF_040183065.1 of Periplaneta americana. Taxonomy (NCBI): domain Eukaryota; kingdom Metazoa; phylum Arthropoda; class Insecta; order Blattodea; family Blattidae; genus Periplaneta; species Periplaneta americana. Next base: position 32,057,915 of record NC_091117.1, read on the forward strand.
CTATTCATTTAGCTTATAATTGCGTCTCTTGTTTTCATTATGAGTTTAGTTCTTTAGATTGATAATATTAATTTGATCCTAAATTTTGTTCTTTAGCAGTATACAAATGTAACCTTTTTAATGTTTTCGTAGTCTTCTTTTTCTTTAGTTTTGTGTGACTGTAATTGTAATCGATCTTGTTTTCGATGTATGTTTTTGTGTAATTTAGCGTTAGTTTCTTTGATACTGGCTTCAAAACATATTGTACGTGTACATATTTCTGGGGGTGCGAAAGAGAAGGCCTGATGGCTGTAACCCCAGCAGATGAATGAGTGAATTAATTGACGAATGAATGAATCAATCAATAAATGAATCAATTAATCAATCAATCAATGAACCAATCAATCAATTTATTAATGTCTAACTCGGCTGTTATCAGTGATTTAGAATTATATTGTATAGATCACCATCTAAAGACTTTAAATAGAATAAAAGTGTTTATCAAATATTTATTTTGAAAGTAATTGCAAACCTTCGATTTGATTCTGTATGCCTCATTTTCCATACCTTATTTTAGCGATCATAAACCAATTGCTTCAGTTTTAAATTTTAATGAGTATAGACAGTAAAAAATGTTAAATTTAACCCTAATTTATTGTCTCTCATTGCACAAATACGTAAGAACATCACTACATAATTATTACAGATTTAAAAAAGGTGAAACGAGCGTTGAGTGACTTCCGCCGAATTTGGAATAGCCACAGACTGACTTGAACTGCAAACATTGAAAACAAAAAATCACTACCTGCTTAAGAGCGCCACACTCAATCGCTTTCATCTTCATCTTGACGATAATAAAAGTCTAAACTAACCTAACCTAACCTGTCACTGAAATCCTAAACTAACCTAATCTAACCTAACTTGTCACAGATTCGCCTATGCAAAGCATAACAAAAGACTAAACTATCCTAACCTAATCTGTCACAGTTTCGTATATGCAAAGCATAATAAAAGCCTAAACTAACCTAACCTAACCTAACCCAACCTGTCACTAAAATCCTAAACAAACCTAACCTAATCTGTCACAGATTTGCCTATACAAGATATCACAAAACAAACTACCGTAACCTAACCTGTCACAGATAAGTACGTAAGACAATGAAAGTCTAAACTAACCTAACCTGTCATAACTAAAGATCGGAACTTGGGGACTTGTGTCTTTGAACGTGGCTAAGCGACAGGACTTCAATGTCAACAAACTCCCGCTTCCAGCACAGAGGTACTGCCAGGTCTGCTATAAAGGTGGTTCCTGGCCGGAACAACATATTGATAATATTATGGTAGCTTGAAACACGTAATTTTAAAGTATATATAAATATGCAAAATATATCAAATTTACAGTTCTGCTCTGTACATTTTATTACAGTATATGACTACATGGATTCGAAGATTTTCGAACCCATAACTTCTTCGCCTGTTAGTTAAACATGATTTGAAACGAAAGAAACTTATTTCCACGTCACATGAAGTGACGGGAGCAAACTTAAAATACTGAATGTTTTCACTGTCACTGTTTCCTGTTCGATTTTCAGCAGTTGCTAGCTGATCTCGTATCTGAGAAAGATAAGTATTCTAAATTTTTCTCGAAAATAGTTTTCAGTTTCTATGTCACTACTAGAGAAGATTCCACTACGACTTGATCCATGGCTATGGACAAATTTTCCACCGATTTAAGAGACTGCAATATCTTTCAATGAATGTCCGTTTCCAGTCTCTAGTTTATTTGTGGCACAACTTACAAAATATAAACTCTGCATTAGAAGAAAATAATGTATCTCCTCAGAATTCCTCCACGAAATTCTGTACCTAAAATTTATGAAATATATTTTCAAACTTCTATACTACCCATTCGAATACCACGTATTTTCTCATTCCTCTAACAGACCGTTTACCTGTAATTCTCTGAATGTCATTTGCTTCGACATGACACAGTTTATTCGTTCGTCTTCTTGCCATTCGATGTGACCACGCTCTTAGTACATACGACTGTCCCTAAGCACTTGCAGGGTGAGCTTTGTATATGTTGTACCTGCAACCTTACTCATGCGCACGACACACAAGTCCCCAAGTTCCGAGCTTTGATCATAACACTCCATTTTCTTACCCCTACACACTTCCCTGAGGTATAGAAATGGCCGACTTTCTATCCCGCTGAAACATTGCAAACTAGCGTGAAACGTTCGTAATATCTCGTAATTATGTTGGTACGACATGTAAGACGGCTGAAGATGCTTTATATCCGCAATAGGAAAAAAAAAATCACTCAACGCTCGTTTAACTTAAAGCATTTCACTTCTGCCGCACATAGAGGATACACCATTTTTATTCCCACATCGCCGATTTCTTACTTTCTTCCTAGTAGTAGTGACATTTATTGAAAAAAAATCATTTGCCCTTGTAATATTGGTGACCAAAGGATTCAGAAAGCCGACATTTCTATATACATAGTGAATATGTAATTGAATTGATAATTTCAATTACAATTAAAACGTAAATGCTGTCTTTTCCCCTTACACTACTATAATAGGGTCTACTTTAACTCCCCTATTACTTCTTCTCCCTTCTTCCCTTCTCTTTTCCTACTTCTTCTCCGTCCCCTATATTTTTCTTGTCTCACTTTTTGTTCTCCCCTTCAAACTTCTCTCCTTTCTCACTTCAAAGTCTTATGTTTATTCTCCGCTTCCAACTTATCCACTCCTCTCAGTTTTACCCCCTTTTCTTTTCTACTTAATTTGCACTTTACCTCACTATCTGCTATATCTTCTCTACTACTTCCAATATATTTTCACCCGTTCAATGCTATCTTCTCTTGTTTCAACTAATCTTGCCGTCTCACTTTCTCTCTCTTTCTTTCTGTTTCCTTTATTTTTCTCTCTTCTATTACACCTTCATTTCCTTATTCTATATTTCCTTCGAAAATACTTTTACCATATTTCTTCTCTCTCCTTATTCATGCCCTATTGTATAGGACGTTGCTAGGAAACAGGTTTTGCTCAGGTAAATATGCCTATCATTAGCATTTTAGTGTTATAGATCGAATGCGAATACCAAGGCAATACTGTGCACATTTGCTCTGAATCGAGCTGAGTATTGTGTTGTACAGCATGGACAGATAACACAGACTGACTGGACTTCAAGAGTAGAGCATTACTATACAGCTGATTTCCATTCAATGAAGTTCAGTTTAGTTCGTGGCATTGCAGTACACATTGTAACAACGAATCTTCATTTACGATACATTGATTCGTATATTATGAAGAAATCGTAAGAAAATGACATGCTATATACCTATGGAAATACCCTGGCGTTTAACAACCAGCTGATTCAACAATCCGGGATTTAGTGGAAAAGGTAAGAGAAACTAGTTCATTTTGGTTTTAAAAAAAGGCGCATAAATCGCGTTCTGAAATCCGATGACTTAGGTTATAAGTTAGAACAGTCTCCTACGAAATCATTAAGAAAGTTAATTCAACAGGCAGATGTATCCAAAACATCGGTTTGTAAAGCGGGGAACTAAAGTCATACAAGACAAAGTCTTTCATGAATTTAATGAAACGGACTCACTTCCATTTCTAGAGTTGCAATCCAGCGTATGTAAGCTTTCTTAAGATGTGAAATGTGTGTTGGAGAGCATGGTTTCAGCACTTACGGTCTGTAATATAGTATAAGTAGCGAGATTTTATTGCCGCAAACCGACGCCTTGAATCGCCGCTAAGCAGGCTGTTACTTGCCCAAGTCACTTTTCGAACGTCGCCGTACTAAGCGAAACCTGTTTCCAAGTGTACATCGGTTATAATTTATCCACCCACATTTTCATTCATTCGTTCAATTCTTTTTTCCTTTTCCTACCCTTTTTAATCTTCCTTTCGTCTTCCTTATCTTGTCTTTTTATTGCTTTTTCTTTCTTCTTCTTTTCCTTTTTCTCCTATTCCGTCCCCAATTTGGAATATTCGTCTCTTAATTTACGTATTATCCCATTCTGCACCAACCTTGATACGATGCATTCCATATTCTATTGCATAGGCCTACTCCCTCTTACTTATCTGTCCGAGTCCACAGTCTTTCTCGGTATCATAACTTAAATACTCGGTCACAATATGATAACACGCTAGAAATACCACTGCACACATCATCTCTTTATTCTTCATCTTTCACTGTTGCTACTTCTCGTCATTGGAATTCTCTGCCGCCTGAAGTCAAGGGCTGCCGAACTTTAATTTCCTTTAAATGTAAATAAGAAAAATATCTTATGATGAGTTGCCAGACCTAACGCGTTGCAAATATTTAATGCAATGCGTTCAACTGTATTTATTTTTATTTTTTTTGTTTCTTATTTTTATTATCTAAATCGTGTTTATTTATCACTTAACGCCAATATGTATCCCACTGTGTTGTTGTTTTTTTATTATTAATCTATTTTTGTGTACATTTTATTCAATTGTCGGTTTCTGGTTTAATTATGTAAATCCTACTTAATTTTAATCTAATACCAATATTGTACAGTATACTAATGTGTTTATTTTTATTTTTACTGTGTACATTTTTTT